>NC_057713.1:85877240-85886315 GCF_004010195.1 Chiloscyllium plagiosum | reverse complement strand
AAGCTAGTATGCTTCCAATTAAACCTGTTGGACTATAACTTGGTGTTGTGTGATTTTTAACTTTGTACACCCCAGTCCAACACCGGCATCTCCGAATCGGGAATAAAGAATATATGTTGCCCAGCTAGCAATGCCCATTTCCCAGGAAAGAATAATTGTTAATGTATTTGCTGAACAAAACCTCTGTTTTGATATTGTGATTGGTTAGAGTAACTGGTAAATGCAGTAAGTTCCTATTTTGATTGGGCCTTTTCTGTCTCCATGTGTATTGAGGATTTCCACAGTGGAAGATGAGAGTGAACAGGTTCCTGACAGTCTGCTTACTGATCATACTGTATATCAGGGAATTTGAGAGACTGGATTAATGTAAAGCTGGAGCTTGAAGTTTGCTTTATTATTGTGTTTAACAATTATTTGAAAGGGGGGGAGGGGTATGGGAATATTTGAGGATTTAACATAAAATGCCAACTCAGAATTTGCTGTATGATATCCCATGAAAATTTTGTTGGTATTGGGATATTTTGCCCACTGCATGAATTTGATTTTTTTTTCTTTTCCACAAGTTAAGCTAAGGCATTGTTGGAGATGGGAATTCTGTTCTCAGAAAGGATTGCTCACCATGGCAACAGTGCTAGGATCCTTCAGAAGACTCTTGTCTAGTAGTGCTGTATAATGAGCGTGATGAGCCAGGGTCTGCAGTACATTGATAATGGTGAGTATCATGTGATCAAAGGTCTCATGATCATTCCTCCAGGAATACATATAATCAGAGTTGGCAACCCTAATCTCAGATAGTGCCCATCAGTCATTCTTGACAGATTGCTGTTAGCACCGCCAGAGAAATGAGTCTGAAGTCTGCAATTTGCTAACGGGTGATTGCAAATCTGCAACTTGAGGCTGCCTTCAGCTCAGAAATCACAGGTCTGCAGCATTCAGATTGAGAAAAACAGAGATGTCATGTCTGTAATGACGAATGGTTCTCAGGCTGTGTTACAGCACTGTCTTGGGAATAACAAAGAAGCTTAGCCTGGATTGATATAATCTTGACACTGGTGCTTATGTCTGGCAATAGATGTAATAGAGGGAAAATCTTTAACTTAAGCCATTCTCATTCCTTAATCTAACCAGCTGTCTGAAGTTACCTCTCAACATTATCTGTGAATAATCCACTTTTTGGTTTAGTGGAATATCTAAGGAGATTATTGCACTCTCCAGAATGAAACAGTTTTAATAAACCTTTCGACCACAAGGCAACATGTTTGGATTATAATGAAGTTTGTAGTATTTTGCAATTAGAATTCTGCCCATCCTAAGCATTGGGAAGGTGCATTGGAATTGATTGTGTGAATTGTTCTTTAAAACATTCCTTACATTGAAGCAAACAGGAGCAGAATGAGCAAAGAACTATGTCAGTTCTTTCCTTGTGTATCAACTTCAGCTCAGTTGCCAGAAGTTTCCTGTCTAACTCAGCATTCCAGATTCAAGTCCCATCCAGGATGTGAGCATTTAGATAAGACAGACTTTTCAGTGCAGTATTGAGGTGGTGCTGTCTTTTGAATGAGATGTTAAACCCAAGCCCATTGGCCTGCTTGGGTGGATTTAAAATATCCCATGGCATTATTTTGAAGAAGACCAGGGAGTTCTCCCTAATGCCCTGACCAATATTTGTCCCCCAATTTATGTATCAAAAGAAGACTTTATCTGGCAACTATTGCAATGCTGTTTGTCAGAGCTTGATATGTGAATGTGGGACTGTCTCCTACATTTCAACAATAACTGCACTTCAAGTGTTCTTCACTGACTATAAAACACTTTGAGATGTCCATTGTTTGTGAAAGGTGTAAATGTAATCTTTTTCTTCCCTTCCCTGTTTTCTATTGTACTCTATATTTAGATAAACAGAGCAGGCGATACATTTTTGATGAGTTTAGCTAACGTTTGGTTTTGAAATTGTAGCTCATGTCAGTATGTAACTTTGGTGGAAAATTAAAATAAGTAAACTTTGTGGATTAAGACATAACTTACATCTTTTGACATGATTTTAGCTGCTCCCCCTCCTCTTATATCTCTCAAACTTCCTCTTGGTCTGCTTTGCAAACCCACCTAAGGATTTGCCTCAGGGCCTCTCCTGTCACTATATCCTATAACTTCCAAATTTAATATGAGTCCTCTGTGACTTGAATCTATTATCACAGTGACTATTTTGCTTGACTTGGATGTCAATTCCCATCACAGAGTGCAGAAAGCTTTCACCTATCCAAGGAATATAGGAACAGCAGGAGGTCTTTCAGCCTGTTCCCACTATTCAATAAGTTCATGATTGATCTTCACCCACCTATTCTCCATTCCGCTCTACATTTTGCACTTAATTAGTCACAGTTTTGAACATTTCAATAAAACCATTATCTGCAGACATTTGTGTGAAAATGTTGCAGTTATCTACCTGCATTGTGTGTGGGGAAGTTCCTCTTGATTTTCCCCCGAACTGGACCTAATTCTGATCATTAGGTTATGACTCCTTGTCCTGAACTTTTCCACCCCATGATCTTCCTTTTTAAGTGAGACTTTATTTGGGCATTTATCTTTGTTGTGTACTACTCCACCTTTTAAAGAAACTGAAAGACTTGCCTGTATGTAACACCTATCACAATCCTGCCTTAAAGCCATATGTAGCCAGGAGAGTGTTGGAAACATAGTCTCTGCTGTAATGTTTAGAACAGGGCAGCCAATTTGTGCACGGCAATCTCCCACAACCAGCAATGTGGAAATGAACAAATATTCTGTTTCAGTAATGTTGATTTCGAGATCAGGATGTGGAGGTGCCGGTGTTGGACTTGGGTGGACAAGGACATAAATCAGATGACACCACATTATAGTCCAACAGATTTGTTTGAAATCACAATCTTTTGGAGCGTTGCTCCTTCACCAGGTGAAGTGAGAGAGAAGCACACAGACACAGAATTTATAGGCAGAGAGATCAATGGGCAGAGAAATCAAAAAAATCATGCAAATGATATGAGTGGAGAGTTGAATAATAAGTCTCTACAGGTCATCAAGAGTGTCAGACAGTGTGAGCTAAGTGTCAACAGCTGAATAACAAGCGAAGGGAGGACATATAATCTGATTAAATGAAGCAGAGAGATAATTATGAAAAATTAAAAATAAGGTGGTGCTGGAGACAAACCAAATGACTGAAATAGCATAATAGGTATAAGAGTCACATACCGAGGGTCTAACCAAAATAAGAAGTATTCCAAAACCATGCAAACTAATTAAGATAGAGATCATAACAATTTTTCAAGGTAATGGTGTCCAAACAGGACGGTAGGAAGATTTTACAGATATAGAAAAATGTAATGGGGTCACATATAGCATGACATGAACCTAAGATCACAGTTGATGCCATCTGCATGGGTATGAAACCTGGCTGTCAGTTTCAGCTCGGCAATTCTGCATTGTTGTGTATCTCGAAGGCCACCTTGGAGGATGCTTACCCGAAGATCAGACAGGCAGGAAGCTGGAAGAACACAGCAAGCCAGGCAGCGTCAGGAGATGCAGAAGTTGATGCTTTGGGTGTAACCCTTCTTCAAGACTGGGGGTGGGTGTGGGGGAGCTGCAGATAAAGGGAGTGGAGGGCGAAGCGTGGTGAAATGGGGATATGACAACTCAGTAAGAGGGTACAACCTGGTTGGTCAATGGGAGGAATGAATCCGGTTGGTGGCAGGGAACAGTGGAAGGGACGGGAAGGGGCTGAGAAGGGAGTCGGAGAATGGAAGGGGAGGTTATCTGAAATTGAAGAACTCAGTGTTGAAACCTCTAGTCTGTAGGCTGACCAGGTGGAAGATGAGGTGTTGTTCCCCTAATTTGAGCTGTGGTTCTTTTTGGCAGTGGAGGAGGCCAAGAATAGAGTTCCCCTTCTCCTTGCCTATCACCCCACCAGTCTCCATATCCAATGTACCACCCTTAAACTTTGCACCAACTTAAACTAGACTCCACCATCAAGAACATCTTCCTCTCCCCACCCCTCTCTGCCTTCTGCAAGGAGCGTTCCCTTTGACAGTCCTTGGTTTGCACCTCTCTCCTTGAACCCCCAGGTACCTTCCTCTGCAACCAGAGAAAATGCAAAAACTGTCAGCACATCACCCCCCTCACCTTCATCCAAGGGCCCCACACAGTCCTTCTAGATGAGACAGTGATTCACCTGCCTCTCTTCCAACCTAGTTTACTGCATCCGGTGCTCCCAATGTGGTCTTCTCTACATCGGGGAGACAAAATGTAAACTTAGGGAACGGTTCACTGAGCATCGCAGCCAGGCCTCCCAGTCATCGCCCATTTCAATTCGACCAACCACCCCCTTTCCAACATGACCGTCATTGGCCTCCTCCATTGCCAAAACAAAACAAACCACCACCTAATGGAGGAACAACACCTCATCCTCCACCTGAGCACCCTACAGCCTAGAAGATTCAACATTGATTTCTCCAATTTAAAATAACCTCCTTCCCCATCTCCCGACTTCCTTCCCAGCCCCCTTCCCATCCCTTCCACTGCTCCCTGCCAGCAACCGGATTTATTCTTCCCATTGACCAACCAGGTATTACGCTCTGTCTTCACCTATCCCCATTTCACCACTCTGACCCGCCTCCCCCTTTATCTGCAGAACCCATCACACCCACCCGCAGTCACGAAGGAGGGTTACACCCATAACATAGACTTCTCTACCTTTTGATGCTGCCTGGCTTGCTGTTTTCTTCCAGCCTCCTGCCTGTCCATTTTGGATTCCAGCGTAAATAGTTTATTTGTCTCTGCCTTGTGATCCAAGGCTGAATATCCTTGACCTCTGAAGTATTCCCCGACTTCTGACCTTGTCCACCCCACTCCAACACTGGCACTTCCATATCATGGCCTTTTAGGCATACATAGGGACAGGGATTAAAAGTGAGCCTGACAGCCTTATGTTTGGACTAAAGTGCTTTGAGGGCCTTAACTCTGAGAATAAGCATTCAAACATCACTACACTGCAGTTAAAGAAAAGGCAAATACTATCCCTCACTTACAGTGTTTCCAATCAACCCATGCCAAAAGGAATCAAGAAAAAAGAATTTCAATCAACCTAAAAAGCTAATATTCTTGAAGTATTCTGTTCAAAGAATAATGTCAATGTTATTTATACTTTTTTATTCATTAAGCACTAGCTGCACCAGCATTTATTACCCGTTCCTAATTTCCTTTGAGAAGCGGGGGTGGTCATCTGCTTTCTTGAATTGCTACATTCAATGTGCTCCTCTTGGACCCACAATGCTGTTAGGGAGGGCATTCCAACTAATGGAAACATCCGTTGCAAAGGACTCAATGTTTAGCTATCCGCTCTTCATGAACAATTCAGTGACAGATCCAAATATCTTTTTCCTAGCTTTTATCCTTTTTGACTCTCTGTTTGTATGTGAGTTGTATTATTATTTCTTCTCTTGCTTAGGAATGAATAAGCTCATTCTTTTTGTTAAATCAAGGAAGCCTGGTTAAATTGGCTTTTTTTTAAAGCATCAGTTCATTTGGATCTGGGAGAAAGCCATCCACAAGGTAGGGCATCCTTTTGAAAATAATCTTATTGCAACCATGGTGAATAACTAACAAGAGCCAATTCATCCTTCCCCACCTGGGAGCTATGAGGTCTCCTATCTGGAGCTGTAACTATTGGAGTTACATTGCCTGGGGCATGGTCCTAACAGAAGACACTTTGTTTGCAGCAGATAATTACATCCAGACCATTATCTATCCTGAAACTCATTTCTGGATTAGTGGTGCTGGAAAAGCTCGGCAGTTCAGGCAGCATCCAAGGAGAAGCAAAATTGACGTTTCGGGCAAAAGCCCTTCATCAAACTCTGCCATGTCCTCCTGTTAAATATTAGAAACATTGTCAAACACTCTTAGTCTATCATGGTCACTTTCTTTGCTTAGACCCACAATTATCCATCTGTGAATTTTGGTCCACTCAGTGAATTATTTGATCATAGAGATGGTACAAATTGATGCACTCAGTGATCTATTTGGCCACTGCAATGGTACATGTTGATCCACTGAGTGATCTGTTTGGTCACTGCGATGGTGCAGGTTGGTTTACTCAGTGATCCACTTGGTCAATACGATGGTCATGGTGTACATGACCCACAGATTTAAGGGAGGCCTTGAGCTTCCCAAGGGATGTGATGCTGTCCTACAGGTCACAGGCAACCTGGTACTTCAGTCCTGCTGTGCCATTCAGCTCCAAGTCTATGTACCTTCAGCAGCTTTGTCTTGGCATGATCCATAAACCTCATGAATCTCAAATTCCTTGCCAGTACCAGTGGAGACCAATGGCCTGGGCTTGCAGTTTTTCTCTTTGAGCAAGCAACTGGTCTACGCAACAAGATGATTTTATGTGGACAAATTAAGGGCATGAAAAGCTGCAATCTCCTGATTGCATGCTCTGAGGGAACTAACCCATGGAACTCAGTTTGCACTGAGGAAGGTGAGGCACACTTGAGAAGGAGGACACTCAGTTTAAATCTGTGATTGGAGATGAGCAAAAGCAGGATGAGCACTGCTCTTACTGTTACTTTAAAGTAAACAAATGATCAGAATTGGTCATACTGTGTACAAGATCCTTACTGAGGTCACATAAAGAAGTGATTATATTGGATCCATGTAATCAATACTGACTAAAATGAAGCTAAAAAGGTTTTGGAAAAGTTCATGTTTGTTGAAAATATTGTACCTGTAGAATCAGCATTGAGCAGGGTCTGCTATCAAGTGAGAATCAATGGCCGAACTCCTGAAGAAAAGGAGCTGGAGTTCTGGCTGAGGAAGATGAGTCTTGAAGGGATTTATGGCTGAAATTGGTGTCACATATGCGAAGTGGGCTGCCTGATAAATTTGTGAAATTTATCTTAGTTACATTTGCTATTTAACTAAGGTTGGAGGTGTCATTGACAGTATAGAGGGCTGTTGTAGGCTGCAGCGGGACATTGACAGGATGCAGAGATGGGCTGAGAGGTGGCAGATGGAGTTCAACCTGGATAAATGCGAAGTGATGCATTTTGGAAGGTTGAATTTGAAAGCTGAGTACAGGCTTAAGGATAGGATTCTTGGCAGTGTGTAGGAACAGAGGGATCTTGGTGTGCAGGTACATAGATCCTTTAAAATGGCCACCCAAGTGGACAGGGTTGTTAAGAAAGCATATAGTGTTTTGGCTTTTTGGAACCTTGGCCATAACCTGGACAGAAAATCAGTGGAAAAACTGGGAAACGGACCTAACCAGCCCCATTCAACTGTTTATCTGGTGATTTCATCTGGCATACCCCAGCAGGGGCTCCAGGTGGAGATTTTCTCCAGTCAGACCTACAAACAGTGTCTTAAAGGTGATGAAACACGATTTGATAAATATCATCGATAGCGAACAGAACTACAACGAGCACCCGAGCTACAAATCTCCCAAACTTTGAGCTCTATCGAACATATTATGTCTCTAAGTCACCCACTTCCTGTCATCCTGTTGTCTCCATGAAGAGAATCAATGCTTTTGTCCGTGTATTTCTGGCTAGTTGACACTGATCAATGACAGTGAGGACGTCAGGAGTCTGTGCAGTGACAACTTCTGATAACAGTCACGTTGTGCTGGATGCATAAAAGCCACTGTGACCTTTGGGATAAGAGCATTTCCATGGGGTTGGGGCCTGTTGTCATATTGATCTCCGCAGACAGCTTTGGTTAATTTTCACCAAGTGTTTTATTCAGTGCTGCTTTTCATCAATGCAGATTCAGTTTGTGATTAAAGCCTTTATAGAAAGGTCAGTGCTGAACCTTGCGCAGCACTAGATGCGTCATCAGGGAAATCATGGAGTAGGATCGATTTCTGATTGCCCAATCAGTGATATCTGATGACTTGTTTTCTTGGGCAAATGTTTTGTTCTGTTTATTTTCATCTGGTTAGATCTGGATTGGAATGTTCAGGCCTCTTGCCTGATGCAAAGGCAGAGTGGGTGAGCAAAGAACTTACTGAGCTGCCAGTGCCATTGCCACAGTATTATTCCAGAGCCCTCTGAACAAGTAGTCAGGGCAACCTTTTGAAATAAGGTTACTAACTCTCATTGAGAATATTCCTGGATTCAGTGTGTGACCTTCCATCTAGAACAGCTCCAACGCTCACTCACACCATAGGTCTATCGTCTAAGGACATTGTCTTCTTACGCTAGGGGGAGAGGAACAAACTGTAAGGTATGCGATTCACTCTAATGAAACAGCTTTCATGTCCCATCCCTACTGGAAGTAAGCAATGGAGGAATTTGATAAAAACGCAAAACAACATAGAATGGGAGAATAAGCAAACTCCATGCAGACAGTCGCCCAATGGTTGAATTAAACCTGAGTCCCTGGTGCTGTGAGACAGCAGTGTGGACCACAGTCATTGTGCCACCTTATTTAGATGTGCACTTGTGGTACAAAGGCATATAAGGCTATGGGCCAAGTGCTGAAAAACTGAACTAGAATACTTCAGACCAACATAGACTCATGGACAGAAGGCCTATTTTGCCGAGGGTAGGGGAGTCTGAAAGAGTTTAGATTAGAGTGGTGCTGGAAAAGCACAGCAGATCAGACAGCATCCGAGGAGCAGGAAAATCGACGTTTTGGGCAAAAGCCCTTCATCAGGAATAGAGTTGAAAGAGTTCCTGACACAGTAATAGATAGGCTGACTAGAGGGGAAGCCATATTGGATTTGGTGCTTGGCAGCGAACCATGCCAGGTGTCTGATCTCTCGGTGGGAGAGCATTTCGGTGATAGTGATCACAACTCCATGACCTTTATTATAGTCATAGAGAGGGATAGGAGCAGATGGTATGGGCAAGTATTTAATTGGGGGATGTGGAGTTACAGTGCTATTGGGCAGGAAATAGAGCACATAGATAGAGCACACTGTGGGCGGCACGGTGGCACAGTGGTTAGCACTGCTGCCTCACAGCGCCAGAGACCCGGGTTCAATTCCCGACTCAGGCGACTGACTGTGTGGAGTTTGCACGTTCTCCCCATGTCTGCGTGGGT
>NC_057713.1:85842462-85877231 GCF_004010195.1 Chiloscyllium plagiosum | reverse complement strand
TAGTGTTAGGTAAGGGGTAAATGTAGGGGTATGGGTGGGTTTCGCTTCGGCGGGTCGGTGTGGACTTGTTGGGCCGAAGGGCCTGTTTCCACACTGTAATCTAATCTAATCTAATCTAATCTAGATTGGGAACAGATGTTCTCAGGGAAATGCACAACAGAAATGTGGAGGTTGTTTAGGAAGCACCTGCTGATGGTGCTGGATGGGTTTGTCCTACTGAGCCAAGGAAGGCACGGTGGGGTGAAGGAACCTTGGGTGACAAGGGATGTAGAACATCTCATCAAGAGGAAGAAGGAAGATTACTTAAGATTGAGGAGGCAAGGATCAGACAGGGCTTTAGAGGGTTACAAGGTGACCAGGAAGGAACTAAAGAATGGCCTTAGGAGAGCTAGAAGGAGGCTTGAAAAGCTTTACTGGGTAGGATTAAGGACAAACCTAAGGCATTCTACACTTATGTGAGGAACGAAAGGATGGCCAGAATGAGGGTAGGGCTAATCAGCGATAGTGGAGGGAACTTGCGACTAGAGTTGGAGGAAGTAGGGGAGGTCCTTAATAAATACTTTGCATCAGTATTCACTCCTGGCAGGGACCTTGATATTTCTGAGGATAATGTGAAATGGACTGATATGCTAGAACAGGTTGATGTTAAGAAGGAGGGTGTGCTGAAAATTTTGAAAAACATAAGGATAGAAAGGTCCCCTGGCCCAGACAGGATATACCCTTGGTTACTACAAGAAGCAACAGAAAAGATTGCTGCGCCTTTGGCAATGATCTTTGCATCCTCACTGTCCACTGGAGTGATGTCTGATATTTGGAGGGAGGCAAAAGTTATTCCCTTGTTCAAGAAAGGGAATAGGGATAATCCTGGGAATTACAGACCAGTCAGTCTTACATCTTTGATGTACAAGTTATTGGAGAGGATTCTGAGAGACAGATTTATGACTATTTGGAAAAGCATAGTTTGACTAGAGATAGCATGGCTTTGTGAGGGGCAGGTCATGCCTCACAAACCTTATTGAATTCTTTGAGAACGTGACAAAACACACTGATGAAGGTAGAGCAGTGGATGTGGTGCACAAGGATTTTAGCAAGGCCTTTGATAAGGTTCCCCATGGTAGGCTCATTCAGAAAGTAAGGAGACGTGGGATTTGGGGAAACCTGTCTGTCTGGATCCAGAATTGGCTGGCCCATAGAAGACAGGTGGTGGTGGTGGATGGGAAGTATTCAGCCTGGAGCTTGGTGACCAGTGATGTTCCACAGGGATCAGTTCTGGAACCTTTGCTCTTTGTGATTTTTATAAATGACTTGGATGAGGAAGTGGGAGGGTGGGTTAGTAAATTGGCTGATGACATGAAGGTTGGTGGAGTTGTGGATAGTGTGAAAGGCTATTGTAGGTTGCATTGAGACATTGATAGGATGCAGAACTGGGCTGATAAGTAGCAGATGGAATTCAACCTGGAAAAGTATGAAGTCATTCACTTTGGAAGGTCAAATTTGAATGCAGAATACAGGATTAAAGGCAGTGAGGAGGAATAGAGGGATCTTGTGGTCCATGTTCATAGATCCCTCAAAGCTGCCACCTGGATTGATAGCGTTGTTAAGAAGGTGAATGGTGTGTTAGCTTTCATTAGCAGGGGTTTAAGAGTTGCGAGGTTGTTCTGCAAATCTATGCAGTCCTGGTTGGACCACACTTGGAATATTGTGTTCAATTCTGGTCCTCTCATTACAGGAAAGATGTGGAAGCTTTACAGAGGGTGCAGAGGAGATTTACCAGAATGCTGCCTGGACTGGAGGACATGACTTATGAAGAAAGGTTGAGGGAGCAAGGGCTTTTCTGATTGGAGCTAAGAAGGATGAGAGATGACTTGATAAAGGTGTACAAGATGATGAGGGGCATGTATAGTCTGGTTACTCAGAGACTTTTTCCCATGGCAGAAATGTCTGTCATGAGGGGGTATAATTTTAAGGTGATTAGAGGAAGGTTTAGGAGAGATGACAGAGGCAGGTGCTTCACACAGAGAGTAGTGAGTGCATGGAATGATCTGCCGGCAGTGGTAATAGAGTCAGACACATTAGGGACATTTAAGTAACTCTCGGATAGGCACACGGAGGTTAGTGCAATGAAGGATATGTAAGTTAGTTTGATTTTAGAGGAGGATAGAAGGCCGACACACCATCAAGAGCCAAAGGGCTTGTACTGTGCTGTACTGTTCTATGTTCTATGTTCTACATTCAATGTTCTAAAACTAGAGCGCATAGGTTAAAGGTGAGAGGGGAAAGATTTCAAAGGGATCTAAGGAGCAAGTCTTTCACACAGAAGAAGGTGCGTGTATGGAATGAGCTGCCAGAGAATGTGGTAGAGGCTGGTACAATTACAACATTTAAAACTCTTTTGGATGGGTATATGAATAGGAAGGGGTGAGAAGGATGTGAGCCAAATGCTGGCAAATGGGACTAGATTAATTTTGGATATAGAGTCATAGAGTCATAGAGATGTGCAACATGGAAACAGACCTTTCAGTCCACCTTGTCCATGCCAACCAGATATCCTAACTTAATCTCGTCCCATTTGCCAGCACCTGGCCCATATCCATCTAAACCCGTCCAGATGTCTTTTGAACGTTGTGATTGTACCAGTCTCCACCACTTTCTCTGACAGCTCATTCCATACACACACCCCCATCCTTTGCATGAAAAAGCTGCCCCCGAGGGTTCCTTTCAATATTTCCCCCTCACCTTAAACCTTTGCCCTCTGGTTCTGGACTCCCTCAACACAAGAAAAAGACCTTGTCTATTTACCCTATCCATGCTCCTCATGATTTTATAAGCATCTATAAGATCACCCCTCAGTCTCTTGGACAAATTGGACCAAAGGGTCTGTTTCGAGCTGTACAACTTTATGACTCTGTAAAGTCATAGTTTGGTATACAGGTCATACCTCTTTCTTCCTAGGTTGTTTGCAGCAATGTCCTAGAGGATTAAGCCTTAACAACTAGATATTCCGGAACAAATGTAGTGGTTAACCCTCGCCCAAAGAGAGGGCACAACATGTTTGGATATTTAAATCAAAGTTCCACAGGTAGTGTTGAGAACAAGATAGAAAATTAGATGGACAGCTTAAAAAAATTACTTCTCATCTCTGGTCCTTTGAGAGTTAAATGCTGCCCCATCTCATTCTGTGAATGGATTTTTCTTTGTAGATTCTCTGAAATTGAATTTCCTCATATCTCTCACAATAAGGCCTTGGTGCCAACTTGTGGAGTGCACTTGGTATTGCAGTCATGCCACATTCTGTTACTTGGCAACGAGTGAAGGAGGAACCTGGAATGGGGAATCATAGCTCACTTTTGTTCACAGGTGATCTGGCAGGCTCCATGGAAACTGTGTTGGGCCTCGTGTTAAACTGGCTCTTGGCCATCCTGAGACCAGGCCTACCCTCCACATGGTCCTATACCCTCCTATCCCAGAGTAGGATCAATGGCCTGATATTGCAGGACCCTACTGACCTGGAAGTGCACAATCTGTGGCTGCAGTCACTGGCTCCATGTTACTGAGACCCTGTCCTCAAATTAATGGGATCTGCTGCTGGCCAGCTACCCAAAGGACACTGTCAAACAGTCTGGCTTGTTTGTATGTATAACAATGAATATTTTCAATCAACATTCCACTTTTACAGATAAACATAGGAATAAATTCTTGTTACCGTAAAGTACAAAATCTTGCTTTCCTGCCTTTTCTGCTGTTCCACAGGTAGTGTTGAGAACAAGATATAAAATTAGATGGAAAGCTTAAAAAAAATTACTTCTCATCTCTGGTCCTTTGAGAGTTAAATGCTGCCCCATCTCATTCTGTGAATGGATTTTTCTTTGTAGATTCTCTGAAATTGAATTTCCTCATATCTCTCACAATCTCTCACCATCATTTCAGTAGAAGAACAGTGCGTTCTGAGGGGCAATGGTGCAGGTGGGTGTTTTTTCCTGTTCCTCCAGGCACTGCTTCGGACTTCCCTAATTACGCTAGGAGATTGTGAAAACTTCCTCAGATCTTCCAGACAGCCGAATATGGAGAGACAAGGAAGCACTGGTAGGAGTCCCATTATATCCTGTTTAACCAACTTCAGCTAACTCACTGCAGTTCTGAGTTGTAATGCAAGCCATTCATAAGGAAGTTTACATATCCTCCTTCATCAAAGAATTGTAAGGAAGAATCGAGTCATTCTCACTCTACAAAGATTCGAAATGTCAAGGTGCACGTAAGTTGCTAAAACTGAATGAGTTCAAAATATTTTCTGGGCAGGTTTTTTTCCCTCATTTCCCCAAGCAGTGATTCCAGTTAGAAAATTTTAAAAAACCACAGTCATCATGGAAGTTGGGACATAAATGTCTGGCAATGCTTCATGATTTTTAATGGCATTGCAGGCAATGGAACTTTTGGCAATCTTTAGAATTGAATAGAATAGTATTTTTTTGTTATTTATATTTTTACGAAAGAGTTATTCAGAATTTCAGCATGCTGTTCATTAAGTTCCACATGAAAGACTTCTTATAAATTTGAAAGGCTAACATTTCAGGGTTTAACATGGGAGTGAATAAGAAGCTGATTTGAAAATGAAAGTACTATTGTAAGGTACAATGTCAGGTTAGAAAATGTGTTGATTTGAATCCTGGAATGATCAGCAGATGGACAGTCCAATGTTCCATTTATGTAGTTTGCACCATTTTGTGCTTGCTACACTAATCCAGGACTGCATGATTAATCACAATCTGACAGAGTCAATCACCTAAGACACATAACGGTTAAACATTCAATGACTAAAATGTATGGATTGAAGTTAAGGCACATGTGCGTACACGTCATTCACTGTTTCAAGGCAGAGCTCATGTGATTGGTTTGTGTTGTGCATTTACTAACCCTGAGGGAGACCTGACTGAAGGTCAGGCCTGAAAAACGTGTATCTAGTAATGTAAGAGAATGGAGATGATGATGGTCTGGCGACATGTAACAGTGATAATAGTCTGTGCTAGTGAGAGATATACCTACAGGGAACAGTGTTATGTACAATAATGTAAGTAACACTGTACAATAATGTAAATGAAAGAGTTTGCAGAAGCCTATCTGATTCGGACTACAGTCTTTCAATTCTAGGGAGAAGCCATTCCAGCTGTAAACATGGAAGAAGAGACAAGGAGGACCATCTCTTCAATGAGCAGAATTGGACTCTAAGCTGCAAGCCTTGTAGCAACACAAACTAGAACTTCCAACAGGAAGAGAGAAGGGACAGGTCTGCTGAGGTCTGGGAGTCATGGCAATATTGAGCAATCTGGCTAAGCTCTGGGCTAGGGGAGAGGCTCCGACAGACAAAGACACTCAGCCTGTCAGCTCCTTCTTGTGGGGCTCTGGTGGAGCACTGCTGAACCCTTCCAGCCTGGGTCCAACAGAAACTGAATGTATGGGCTCTTTTCAACAGGGCTGCCTGGGAAGCCCTAGAATGGCAATAATCATGAACCTATGTCAATCACAGTGAGCTTCTTCCAGGACTCGAAATGAACGTCAAAATTCCTAGCTAAATCTGTCAGAGTATCCATGTAGCATTTCCTTTAATTGCCATGGTAGCACACCCAGACTCAAGCTCACCACAGATGTACTAAGCAAGCATCAAGTGTTCTGGTTATCTGACTAGTCCAACTCAGTTATGACTGTCTCAGACTGATGTTGATGCTTGGCTTCTAATGCAAAGGAGGATGGCAGTGTCTGGTAATTTTTTCTGTCACTTGATTTTCAAAAGCTTCTAAAAGCAATTCAGTTTTAGTCTTGCAACCAGCATGATGGAATCTAATGGGACTGTTGAGGCATTATGGTATTGTCCCTATCTTTGAGGTAGGAGTCCTGGATTTAAGACTAACCTATCTGACCTGTACAATAACACCTCCGAACAAGTTGATTAGAAAATATCTGAAGAAAACTGATGTACTAACCTGCTCCAGGAAAGCCCAATCTTGAGCCTAGGGTTTAGACCATAAGATTGTATGAAATAGGAACAGAAGTAGGCCATTTTGCCTCTTAAACCTGCTCCCCCATTCAATAAGATAATGGTTGATCTAACATTCCTCGCAATCACTTTCCTACATTTTCCCCGTATTCCTTGATTCTCCTACTAACCAAGAATCTATCTATCTCAGCCTTAAGTGTACACATGAACTCTACTGCACAGCTCTCTGTAAAAAATGTTCTCCTTATCTTTCTTCTGAGACCATGCCTTCTGGTCCAAGATTCTCTCATGAGGGGAAACATCCTCTCAGCATTTACCCTGTCAAGCCACTTATAGAAACATATAGGATCCTTAAGATCACCTCTACTTCTCTCGAATTTCATTGAGTAAAGTTTCAACCCCTTTAACCTTTGCTCATAAGACAATCCATCTCTACCGGTAAGCATCCTAGTGAACCTTCTCTGAATTGCCTCCAATGAAATGATATGTTTTTGAATCCATGACCAGAGCCAGTCCGCAGTGGACAAGTTCACTTCGCTCAGCAACTCAATCTCTCCAGCCGTCTATGTTGACAGCGAGACACATGCAAGAATTGTCAAAGCAAGTGTAGCCTTCAGGCTTCAATCATCAGCCTGGGAAACATAATTTTATCTACCTAACTGAATGTTATGTGGTGTTTACACTATCTTCATTTTGCTCCATGTGGTAAGATCACATAAATGAACATTAACAGGTTATTTTATTAAACATAGCACATTACATCAGAGAGGGTATGAAGAAAGCCTGACTGAAACCCTATGTACTCAGGTTCCACTTCCTCTTTTTCTGGTATAGGTGCTCACACACATATTGAGCAGCCACTATTAGAGTGACAACACCTTTACACTGTAATAACCCACCTTCAAGTTTCTTCACTGTACCCCTTTTAACCATTTAACATGAGACCATTAATATTTAACTCTTTATTCCCACTTCTCCCTATCAAAGTCTCTTCAGGCCTAGACATCAATCAATATTCTCAGTTCTTTCTGAGAACAGGTGGAAGAAATTAATTTTACATTGCATTCTTTGAAAGGATAAAATATTGGCAGATTGTGGTTTCTGCCTCATAAGAATCTAAACGTAAAGATTGTTGATACCATATGACCACTTTCAGGAGTTTCAAGATGGGCAGTCGTGAGTAACAAAACTCTTGGATATCTGGTAGGAAATGCCCAGGCCTTAGATTGTAAGAGGTCTGTTGTGTATGCTTTAACTAGAGGCTGCTCCTCCTTGGAGGTCAATGTTGTTCCAAGGACACCAGGAAAAAGTGGGATTTCATTATCATCAACAATAGAAGACTTTAAACGTTGGCCTTCCAGGATTCTTCATCAGAAGTGGGATTCCTAGGAAGCAACACTTTAATCTGCAGACTTGAGGGAAGATTGGACAATAGGAGAATTTTCAGCATTTGTCATCTCCCCGCTCGTCTATCTGTCATTGGAGATTTTAGACAGGATAGTTCTGAATCCTCATCCACATTCTTTTCTAGTTCCTTCTTCAAAATCTCATAATCATTCTTTCATTAATGAGGGCTTACTTTTTCAGGATAGCATTCTGTAAACTTTACATGATTACATTACCTACAGTGTGAAAACAAGCCTTTCGGCCCAACCAGTCCACACTGACCCTCCAAAGAGAAACCCACCCAGATCCATTTCCCTCTGACTAAAGCACCTAACACTACAGGCAATTTAGTATGGCCAATTCACCTGACCTGCACATCTTTGGACTATGGGAGGAAACCGGAGGAAACCCATACAGACATGGGGAGAATGTGCAAACTCCACACACTCACCCAAGGCTGGAATTGAACCTGAGACCCTGGTACTGTGAGGCAGCAGTGCTAACCACTGAGCCACCGTGCTACTGCGTAAAACTTAAATGGAAATTTTGTTCACATCCTCTGGAGTTTCTTATTCAGATGTAAAATCACCATCTGATGACTGGAACAGAATATTTTCCTCAGCCGATAATTCACAGTGATCTTCCAACTCTGAATATTTCAGTGAAAAGGACTTTTTTTTATACCACCAGTACATCTCTTTTATTAGTCAGTTTCTCAAGATCAACACTTGTCTCTTGGCAGGATTTGTAGGAATTTTCTGTAGGTTTACTCTTTTGTTTATTTGTTCCCATTTCTCTCTAAGCAGTTGCCTATGGACTGTTAATAACGCTGCTTAGTTATGAAGTAGTTGTATTAATTTACATCCAATTACTTTATTGTTTCTTTGAATATCTGTCAGTTGGTGACTGATGTTGGAGTCTGAGACTTGGAGGTCTTCATTTTCTTCCATTATCTTATCAAATAGCTGTTGCAACTGTTTGATTTCCTGAAGAAACAGTTCATTTTCAGGCTCTGAGGCCTGATAATGTGATTACTACTGCCTTGCAATTTCACAATCTCTTTTAGGTGGCTAGACGGCTCCAACACTTCCTTAATTTGAATATGTTTGAGCTCCATTTGATCCTCAACTTTAATCTTTTCTCAGACACTCCTCAGCTTGATGAAGTCTGGAGCTTGGACTTTTTCTTTACTAAATAAAATATTAAGTATTTCCATGGTTTGTTGATGTGACTCACTTGCAGAATTCAGTTGACATTTATGCAAATGAGTAGTCTCTAATGTTCACTATTACCCAGATTGGACTTAAAGGTCTCCTTCTCCCAGGATTGTATTTCACCAGTTGTTTGCAGTTGGTGGACCACCTCTTTGTGTGTGGTTTCTGAACTTTGAAAATTTTCTCTGATTGCAGCTAGTTTGATGTTCTTTGCATTTTAACACTTTTTGTACTTTGATGCTTTTTCCTCATCACGCTATGTTCAAAGCTCTGTGATGTCCTTTATGTGTGATTGAAGATTCTGCTCTAACTTTATAATCTAAGACTGAACAGATATTATGGCTACAGTGTTGGCTGGAGAAAATTCTGAAGCTTCACTGCCGTTTGTATGTGAGTGAGCTATTGTAAGTTTCCCCTATTGCACCTTGAACTGAGTGGCATGATCAGCCATTTCAGACAGCTGTACTCTGGATCTAGACTCATATGTGGACAAGAGCTGAAAATGTGTTGCTGGAAAAGCGCAGCAGGTCAGGCAGCATCCAAGGAACAGGAGAATTGACGTTTCGGGCACAAGCCCTTCTTCAGGAATGAGGAAAGTGTGTCCAGCAGGCTAAGATAAAAGGTAGGGAGGAGGGACTTGGGGGACGGGCTTTGGAAATGCGATAGGTGGAGGGAGGTCAAGGTGAGGTTGATAGGCTGGAATGGGGTAGGGGCGGAGAGGTCAGGAAGAAGATTGCAGGTTAGGAAGGCGGTGCTGAGTTCGAGGGATTTGACTGAGACAAGGGGTGGTTGGGTTGGTTGGTCCAAGTGTCCCAGAGGTGTTCTCTGAAACGTTCCGCAAGTAGGCTGCCTGCCCCTTGCGCCCACACCTCCCCCCTTACTTCCCTCCAAGGCCCCAAGGGATACTTCCATATCCGCCACAAATTCACCTGCACCTCCACACACATCATCTATTGCATCCGCTGCACCCGATGTGGCCTCCTCTATATTGGGGAGACAGGCTGCCAACTTGCGGAACAGAGGTTGTGCAGATAGCGCTCTGTTATCAACACCCAAGCTTGTTTCCCAAGGAAATACAGTTCAAAACAAGAACCTCCATTCTGATTCCAACCTGTTAGACTGAGCATCTCTTCTCAAGGCCTTAATTATTGTTCTACAACTACCATCTGCTTGAGCATAGGATCCCCTCCAGATTTGCTAGAACCAGTTCCTAGTTGCTGACCGTTGTTATTAGTCAACTTCTGCTTTCTGTTTAAACACAACCCTCTTCCCAGAGTCAGTGAGTCTATTGGAATCCTTTTGATCAAGTCCCAGCCTGCAATTAGCCTCCAGACCCGGCCTGACAAACAAACAAAGCTTATTTGATCTGTTCTTTTCCCTTTTTTATTATTCATTTGTGGGACTTGGACATTGCTGGCTGGCCAGCATTGATAGCCCACCCCTATTTGCCCTTGAGAAGGTGGTAGTGCGCTGCCTTCTTGAATCACTGCAGTCCACTTGCTGTGGGTTGACCCACAATGCCAGTAGGGAAGGAATTCCAGGATTTTGACCCAACAAGTGTGAAGCAATGGCATTATATTTCCAAGTGAGGAGTACTTGCAGATGGTGGTGTTCCCAAATACCTGCTGCCCTTGTTCCTCAAGATGGAAGTGGTTATGGTTTTGGAAGGTGCTGTCTGAGGAGCTTTGCTGAATTTCTGCAGTGCATCTTGTAGATAGTACTGAACCCCGATGATGGAGGGAATTGAACGTTTGCAGATGTGGTGCCAATCAAACGGTTGCTTTGTCCTGGATGGTGTCAACTTTCTTGAGTCTTGTTGGAGCTGCACCCATCCAAGCAAGTGGGGTGTATTCCATCACGCTCTCGGCTTGTACTTTGTAGATGGTGGATAGACTTTGGGATGTCAGGAGGTGAGTTACTCGCTGCAGTATCCCTAGTCTCTGACCTGCTATTGTCGCCTGCTCTTGTGTGTATGTCTCTGACTTGTTCTTGTGTTTATGTGGTAAGTCCAATTGAGTTTCTGGTCAATGATAACCTTAAGGATGTTGACAGTGGGGGCTTCAGTGATGGTAATACAGTTGAATGTTAAGGGGTGTTGGTTAGAATGTTTCTTATTGTTTATGATCATTGCCTGTTATTTGTGTGGCGTGAAAGTTACTTGCCACTTGTCAGCTCAAGCCTGGATACTGTCCATACCTTGTTGCATTTAAGCATGGACTGCTTCAATATCTGAGGAGTTGTGAATGGTGCTGAACACTGTGCAATTATCGCCAATCATCCCCACTTCTGACTTTATGATGGAGGGAAGATCATTGATGAAGCAGCTCAAGGTTGTTGGGCCTAGGACATTACCCTGAGGGACTCCTGCAGAGACGTCCTGGAGCTGAGATGACTAACCCTCCACAACCATAGCCATCTTCCTTTGTGCCAGTTATGATTCGAATCGGCCGAGTGTTTGCCCCCTGACACACATTGATTCCAGTTTTGCCAGGACTCCTTGATGCCATACTCGGTCAAATACAGCCTTTATGTCAAGAGCTGTCACTCTCACCTCACCTCTGGAATTCAGCTCTTTTGTCCATGTTTGAACTAAAGGCTGGAACGAGATCAGGAGCTTTTACCACAAGCTATCCCAACATCCACAAGTCTTTTCCAGCTCTCAATTCCCAGTTCATAATTCTAAACCAAAATTGATAAAATAATAAAAAATCAAACATAAATCAGCCAAGGTTATAACACTTGCTTTCATTATGTAGATGTTCTATTTATGGAATTTAAGTTCTACCTGCTGCCATGGTACGATTTGAACCAAGGTTCACCTACAGCTTGCATCCAACCTTCTAGATAACTAGACTTCTGATATTACCACTGTGCCACTATCACCTTCCAGGTTAGTGAAGAGCTGGGCCATGGTCTTCTAATGGATTGAATCATGCTTATATGTAAAGGATTGCAATGGTTAGCCATTGCCTTCTGAAGGATGGTTGACTATGAGAGTCTACTGCTCTTCATGTCTGCCATCAGGGGTATTGGGAGGATTCACAGGCTGATAATCAACCTGCTTGACCATGTAATGTTGTAGTAGTCACTTGTTATACAATATGCCGGACTTCACTTTCACTGAAGTCAATGGGATTGGGAATCAAAATGTTTTATGGATGATCGATAGGATATCCTCCATTTCACAAAGTTAACTTTACTCCTTCCCTCAAACACCTGCAGTGGAGCATTAAATAGCAGACACTGACATTGGCTGTCGCATACATTTTCTCAGCTGAAATGTCAAACAGGCAAGACCTGTTAGTCAAAGTGTTGCATGCATTTAAAAAGAAAATAGAGTGTTTTTCATAGACTGTATGCAAAGTATTGAGATACAAGTACAATTTTAACAAAATTACAATTTGCTTCTCACTTTGGTGGAACTGGTATAACCTGCTAAAACATGTTGGAAGGTAAATGTAATCAGCATCCATTTTATGGCCTGATAAAGCCTTTAGAATACAACAGAATGTCATGTGCACATGACTTGGCTTGTGCCTTTAGGCCTTTTAAAAGCATTTAAGTAGTTCCCACCGGCTGGGCGTAGAGCCAAGAAGCTATAAAGTATGTTGCAATAAAAGAGTAAATTATTTGAAAAAACTCCTATTTTATGCGTATGTCCATTTAAATTGCTTATTGCAGACAGCTAGAAATATTAATGGGCATCTGTGCTGTCAGCTTACCTGAGTCAGGACAACTGTAAAGACACTATAATTGGTCAGCAGCCCTCCCAGTTTGAGGAAGGAGTAAAAACAATTAGGTTTAACATGGGTAGCCACCATGAAGAAATGTTGACTGGCAAAATACATCTGTGGGCACAAAGTAAAAACTGGATCAGGTGCCACCATGATGGTGTATCCATACTCACCACTGAGACTCACACATGAATAATAACTGCCTGGGTCCAGTCTGGGAGGGCAACCAGCAATACCCTCTGCTCCGGCTAGTGAGTCAACATCTTCAAAGAGCATGTGCGGTTAGGAGAGAAAACTAGAAGAGTTATTCTTGTTTAACACTGTATGAGCTGTCACTAAAAAAGAAGGCATTGGCTTTTGGCCACTTACCAAATAAGACCAATTTCTAGGCTGCTAAAGACTCAAACAGTGATCAAATTATGTTTTGCTGATGCTTGATTTGCAATGCAGCATGATGCCAAGAGTGTAGGTTCAATTCCCGCATTGGCTGAGGTTACCACAAAGGCCCCATTTTCCCAACTCTCCCCTCAACTGAGGCATGGTGACCCTAAGGTTTAACCACTACTAGTTGTCTCTCTCTAATGAGAAAGCAGAACTATGGTCAGATGAAACTATGACACCTTTACTTGGTTCTCTGTAGCAGCCTTGTGGCAGAGTTAAAGTAGTGGCCATGATAAAAAGTAATGTTTGCTGACATCAAAAGATTTCCATCCCTTTCCCAGACCCAATGATAGTAAATTCACCCAGATTGTTGTTTGATTTATCTTGCCATAAATGGGTAGCATCTGATTAATTTCTTCGAATTTTCATCCAGCAAAGCAACTTGCTTCTTTTATGAATCAGCTTCTGATTGCACAATAGGTAAAATGTAGCCCTGCAGACAATGTGTTGCGATTCTGGCTGCAAATATTTTATGAATGGATCTTGGATTGTGTTACATGCCTAACCCAATAATTGCCAGTGTTTAGAATGCCAACGGCCTGCTTTCATCAGTAAAAGAAGCTTGGGTAATGACCCAGTTCCATTAAAAAGATAAACAGATGTTATGGAGAACGGAACAAGAAGAAGCAAAGAGAGGCAATATTATACTAGATTTCTTACACAAACGCCAATAAAATTTTATAGGGTTACAAACTTCTAACCATCAGTCATTAAAGATAGCGAGAATCTTTGCTCAGTTTGCCACCTTTGTGCACTGACTGCACCTTCCAGCCATTTTGTTCTAGGATTGTGATTATGTTTGTACATTCAGGGGAAGCTGGTGATTATCATTCCACTGACATTGCCTCTTTGTTGTTATTTGATGAACAGAACAGATCCTCTCCCCTCCCTGCGGCAGGCGAAGAAGTCAAAAAGTGGGAACGGAACATTTTTTAGCTGATAAAAATTGATTGTTAGGTTCATCTTTCCAATAAAAATCATTGTGCAAAATTTTTATTCCCAAACTCTGAAATGGATTAACATTATACTCTTTCTTTGAAAGGCTGAAGAGCTGAAAATTGAAATATTTCAATTTCTGTAGTTAGTACGAACAGGACAAGAAGCAAAAGCAAATGATGGACTTGTGGGAGCAGCCCATTTTTTGCAATTACTCTGCTTAGTTTTAAACAAGATCCCATTCAACATTTGTTTGGGTATTTCAGCTTTCTTTTTTCCTTGAAATTATTTGTTAATGCAGCAGTATCGTCGAACAGGTGCCTGAGTTAGTACGTCCATCAGTCTTCAGATTTTGGAGGCAGACCAATGAACATCAGCAATCTTTTAAAGCTTGGGCACCATAGATTAAATCAAGTCTGCCCACACTAATTCACCAATCAGCCACACTGCTTATTGCACTCGACCAGTTGTTTGCAGAGAGCTTCAGAAAACAACTCTGGGATACCCGCACCAACCAATGCAATGTCCCGTGGCCAAACACTTCAAATCCCCTGCCCACTCTGCCAAGGACATGCAGGTTCTGGGCCTCCTCCATCGCCACACTTGATGCCTGGAGGAAGAATGCCTTATCTTCCGCCTTGGGACCTTCCAACCACACAGCATCAACATGGATTTCACCAGTTTCCTCATTCCCTCCCCCACCCTATCCAAGTTCCAAACTTCCAACTCGGCACCACCCTCATGATCTGTCCTACTTGTCCACCTTCTTTCCCACCTCTCCGCTCCACCCTCCTCTCCGACCTATCACCATTAACCCCCCACCTGCATCTACCTATTGCACTCTCAGCTACCTTTCCCCCAGCCCCACCCCCTCCCATTTATCTCTTCAACCCCTTGGCTCACAAGCCTCATTCCTGCTGAAGGGCTCTTGCCCGAAACACCAATTCTCCTGCTCCTCAGATGCTGCTTGACCTGCTGTGCTTTTCCACCACCACACTCTTGACCCAGTTGCTTGCACATCCTACTGAACTGAGTTACTCACTTGCTACTATACTGAATCAGTCACTAACACTTCCTTGTGCATTTGATCATTCACTCACATTCCCCACTGCACTCAATCACTCACTCACACTTCCTACTGAACCCAATCACTCACACACACTTACTGCTGCTACTGATTACTTGCTCACACTTGCGACTGCACTCAAACACTCACTTACATTTCTTACTCTTTTTGATCACTCATTCACTTCACATCACTGAATCACTTCAGGGCAGAGTCATACAGCATTGAAACAGACCCTTCAGTCCAATCAGTCTATGCAAAACCTAATCCCATCTGCCTGCTCCTGGCCCATATCCCTCCAAATCTTTCCTATTCATGTTCCTATCCAAATGTCTTTTAAACATTGTAATTGTACAACATCCACCACTTCCTCAGCAAGTCCTTTCCACAAGCAAACTACGCTCTGAGTAAAAAATTGCCTCTCATGTCTTTTTTTAATCTCTCTCCTCTCACCTTAAATATGTGAACCCTAGTCTTGAAATCCCTCATCCTAAGGAAAAGACAACCATCATTAACTCTATCTATACCTCTCATTATTTTATAAACTTCTATCAGGTCACCTCTAAACCTCCTATGCTCTAGTGAAAAAAGTCCCAGCCTATCCAGTCTTTCTTTATAACTCAAACCTTCCATACGCAGCAACATCCTGGTAAATCTCTTCTGAAGCCTCTCCAGGTTAATGATATCCTTCATATAACTGGGTTACCAGAAGTAGACATAGAGGCATCGCCAACATCCTGTACAACCTCAACATGATTTCCCAACTCCTATAGTCAAAGGACTGAGCAATGAAGACAAGCATGCCAAATGCTTTGTTAACCATCCTGTTTATGTGATGTAAACTTCAAAGAATTATGTACCTGTACCCTAAGCCCCTCTTTCTACAACACAATCCAAGGCCCAATCATTAATTGTATAAGCTCTACCCTTGCTAGTTATACCAAAGTGCAATATCTTGCATTTATCTAGTTGGATTCCATCTGCCATTTTTCAGCCCATTTACCCATTTGATCACGATCCCTTTGTAATCTTAGAAAACCTCCTTTTGCTGTCTACTATGCCACAGATTTTGGTGTCATCTGCAAACTTACTAACCATTCCTTCTATATTCTCATCCAAATTGTTTATATAAACCGATCACTGTTTTAAATGACCAGGCAGGAAGGAAAAGTTGGTTGGGTAGCATTTGTTGATACAGGGTACAATAAATATGATAGCTAGAGGTGATCTTGGATTGGAAGATGTAGAATTTGTATGGGCTGTGGTAACAAATAAAAATAGGAAGACAACACTGGTGGGAGTAGTATATAGGCCCTCTAACAGTAGCTATATGGTGGGGACAGAGAACAAATCAGGGGATAATGGGGGCCTGTAAAATGGTAGTACATTAATCACAGGTGACTTTAACCTTCATGTATTTTGGAATAGTCAGATTGGCACAGATAATCAAGAGGAAGAATTCATACTTCAGTGTATTTTAGACAGTTTCCGAGAACAAAATGTAGTGAATTCAACCAAAGATCAGGTTATTTTGGATCTGGTAATGTGTAATCAGGCAGATTTAATAAATGGTGTCAGAGAAACCACCCCCAAGAAAACAATGACAACAACATGGCAGAATTTAGTATTCAGTTTGAGCGATATGAACCTAGTCTAAAACGAATATGCTAAGTTTAAATAAGGACAATTACAAATAAATGAAGGCAGAGATAGCTGGAGTGAACTGGAGAAGATATTTAACAGCAAAGACGTTTGAGGGAAAATGGCATATATTTAAGAAAATAGTTCATGGCTCACAGCAAAGATATATCCCAGTGAGAAAGAAGGATTGTAGGAAGAGGGTAACTCAATCACAGTTAACCAGTGAAGTTAAGCATAACATTAGATTGAAAGATAAGGCATACATTGTGGCAAAGATTAGTGGTAAGACAGAGGATTTGGAAAGTGTTAAAAACCAACAAAACATGAACAAAAAATAGTAAAGAGGAAGAAGTTTAACTTGTGGGTAAACTTGCAATAATATCAAGATGGACAGAAAGAGCTTCTTTAAATATATAAAAAGGAAGAGGCAGACCAAAGTAAACATACGCCTTTCAGAATCTGGGGAAATAATAGTAGGGAACCAGGGAATTGAATAAATACTTTGCATCAGTCTTCATAGTAGAAGGTAATTATAGTATTCCAGAATTACTCAATAAATAAGGGCAAAAAGAGAATTGGAAATAAATAGAATATCTACCAAGTGAAAAAAGTGCTTGGGATAAAGACTGATAAGACGCCTGAACATGATGGGATATTAAAACACATAGTTACAGATTTAATGAATGCACTAGTAGTATCCTTAAGTTCTGGAATAGTCCTAAAGGTTTGGAAAACTGCCAATGTAATATCTTTATTTAAAAAGGGAGGGAGACAAAAACTTGGTAACTATAGACCAGTTATCTTAATGTCTATTATTGGGAAAATGTTAGAATCTGTTATAAAGGACAGATTTTATTAAATAATCAAGCAGAGTCAGCATTGCTTTACAAAGAGGAAATCGAGTCTGACAAATTTGCTAAAGTTCTTTGAACAGGTAACAAACAGGATAGATAACGGAGAAGTTGTAGATGTAACGTACTTCTTGTTAGATTTAATAAGACAAGAGCCCATCATTTTGGGGGTAGGTTATTAGCATGGATAGAGAATTGGCTTACTAAAAGAAGATGAGAGTTGTGATAAGATGATTTGGAGATGCCGGTGTTGGACTAGGATGTACAAAGTTAAAAATCACACAACACCAGGTTATAGTCCAACAGGTTTAATTGGAAGCACACTAGCTTTCGGAGCGACGTCCTTCACAATCACCTGATGAAGGAGCGTCGCTCCGAAAGCTAGTGTGCTTCCAATTAAACCTGTTGGACTATAACCTGGTGTTGTGTGATTTTTAACGTGATAAGATGAGGTATTTTCAGGATGGCAATCTGAGGTAATGCACTTTGGCAAGAAGAATAGAGGAGGTGAATATTATTTAAATGGGAAAAGACTGTAGAAAACTGCAGAATAGAGGGGTTTAGGAGTTCTTGTACCAGTCTCCAAAAGTTGGCCTATAAATCCAAAGAGCAGTTAAGTGGAATGTTGATTTTTATCTCAAAGGGAATGGAGTGTAAAATTAAGGAGTCTTGCTAAAACATTAGAAGACATTAGTCAGACCACAGCTAGAATACCATGAACACTTTGGGCCCATTATCTAAGGAAAGATATATAGGCATTGTAGGCACTCCAGAGAAAGCTGACAAGTCTGATCCTGAATGTAGTCTTATGTGGTGAAGTTAAGTTAATTGGGCCTATACTCCTGAAAGTTCAGAAAAATTAGAGGCAACCATATTTAAACATACAAGATTCTGAGGGGATTTGACAGAGTAGATGCAGACTGTTTTTTTGCCCTCTTATGGGAGAGGTTTGGACCAGAGAGCATGATCTCAGAATAAGGGGTTGCCCACTTAAGGCAGACTTGAGGAGGAATTTTGTTTCGCAGAGGGGTGAGAATTTGTGAAAAACTTTACCACAGAGGGCTGCATCATTAAGTATATTAATGCCTGAGATAGGCAGATTTTTAACCAGAAGAGGAATTAACTGTTATGATAAGAAAGCAGGCACGTGGAGTTGAGCAATGTCATCAGCCATGATATCACAGAATGATGGAGAAATCTCGGTGAGTGAGAATGGCTTATTTCTGCCCTGACATTTTCTGGTCTATCACCCCTCCTGCTGCTGTTGATCACTTGATCGCAATTACTACTATTTTGTAAATCAACATAATAATGTTCTTATGTGAAACAGGAGCTTCTGTCAAGAAAACTGTGTTGTTACTGCTGCTGCATTTAATTAAAGATTAATTAATGCAGGATCTTATCAGTGATGGTGTATCTCTGGCCTTGCTTCAGAGAAAGGTCACTATTCCCATAAATTCCATCATCAACCTTTCCAAGTCCACTGGACTGTTTCATTGTTTTTACTTTTGAGCAATATGATTTACTAATCTGTGTTTGGAATACAGTAATGGAGGTTTAGTTTATGTGTATTGGTAGATGTAAACTATTGAACTGTTTTCTGAGGGAGCTGAAAATGTGTTGCTGGAACAGCGCAGCAGGTCAGGCAGCATCCAGGGAACAGGAGAATCGACGTTTCGGGCATAAGCCCTTCTTCAGGAATTAGGAAAGTGTGTCCAGCAGGCTAAGATAAAAGGTAGGGAGGAGGGACTTGGGGGAGGGGCATTGGAAATGCGATAGGTGGAAAGAGGAGCATTTTCTGAGGGAGCATGTTTTAGAATCAGTTTTGACTGGTTTGATTTTTTTACCCTTTTAGTATGCCTTTGGCTCTCTTTCTACGCAAATTCTCCAAATGCTGAGTCTAAGTTGAGGCCATTCTACCCAGCGTGCCCATGTCACCTCTTTGAAAGAGCTTTCCAATTAATCCCTCTCCCCTAACCAGGGTGAGAAATCCTGCCCCTCCTGGCACCATAAGAATTCCATACTCCCTCAAAAATGGTCTTGACAGTTTCCAGTGCCCCATTTAAGGATCACTGGCCCAGCCATTTACTTCCTGTTAGAAACTGGATTGAGCATTTTCAGTCTTGCCTTCATTGGTAGCACACTTGCCTTTAAATCAGAAGGCTGTGTGCTCAAGTCTCACTTCAGATAATTGGGTCTCGATTTGATTAGTGGTGAGGTCATGATGCCCTTGGTAGCTACTGGGGGAAATAGTTCATGAATGAGCTTCCTCCAGGCTGCTGGCTCTCTACTAGTGGCCAATGCACTGTTAGGGCTGAGTTCCCAATGGGTGGATTGCCATCAGCCCTCCTCTGCAGCGCTGCCATGACAGAGTGGGTCTCCTGAACCACCACAACAGACTCACCACCACAGAACAACCCATTGTCTTACCAGAGGGAAAGCTGCCACCAGACACTTTACCAATACCTCATAGACTGTGATGCCCTGACTTTGTGAAAAGCATGTTCTTTCTCTTTCATATTCACATGTACAGTTTAACATTGTGAACTGCAGTTAGCCTGGGACTCTTTTTGACTGAGGTAGGCAGCCTCTCATTTCTTATTTGCAGGTTTGAGTTGCACTGATATTAAGTAAAATCTTGGATCACAACCCCTGGATCAATGATGAACACATAAAACTTCAATTTCAACATGTATTTTTTAAAAAATAGAACAGTTATGTACAAACGTATGCAGAAGAACAGTGGTTAAACGTCAGTTCAATCTTAGTTTATGCTGGTGGAATGAAGTGTTTTCGTGAGCCGAGATGCTCATGTATAATAATTTGGGTTTGACTGCTAGTGTGCTGTGGAGGTCACAGTCAGAGAACCACTCAATGGTCACCCTGCATTACAGATACTTAATTCTCTTATAGAGTCATAGAGTTGTCTAGCATATAAACAGACTCTTAGGTCCAATTCATCCCTACTGACCAGCTATCCTAAACTGATCTAATGCCATTTCCAACATTTGAACCCATATCTCCCTGAACTCTTCATATTCATGTAACCAACAACCATCAAAATGAAACAGGACAAAAGATTCTTAACTAACCTACATAGCCAAGAATATCAAAATTGACTATCAATGTTTGATTATCAATGTTCCACTAACTATTCTTCCTGAATGACACAAATATTAATCTGTACATCTTTTGACATTTATCATTTTGTGGAGTCCTCATTTCTAATCTGTGTGTATCTGTGCTGCATTGTTAGTTCTTCTTGCATTTAGTAACTCACTCTTATATCAGTTCAAGAAAGCCTTGTTAAATTGGCTCCTTTTAAAGGCGATTTGACCTAGGAGAAAGCTATCCACAAGGGAGGAGGTCTTTTGGAAATTAAGGTTCTTGTGATCAGCCAAAGATGCACACCCAGTCCACCCCTCCTCACCTGGGAACTTAAGAATTCAACTCTCCTGGATCTGGTTGTAATAAAAGGCCCAGTTGAATATTGTGCAAGGCGTACCGTGGAAGATCTATGGAGAGTAGAAGTTCAGGCGATAAATGGGGTCGTGGAAGTTAAAACATAATACATGGTAACTCTGTTCTCTGCACAAACTAGCTGTTAAACATGGGTATTAGGCTGAATCAATTGAAATTGCTCAGTACTACCCTCCAAGTAATCATATAAAGTCAGTACCTTTAAACACTAAGTGCCTTTGAAAGGGAGAATTATTTGTCTGGAAACCTCAATTACGGGAGCTATATTGTTTCCACAGCTATTTATAAAAATGTCTCAGCAGCAAATAAAAGCTAGCCATAAATTAAACTGTCAAAATCGCAGCTGAATCTTATAGCTGCATTTTATTGGGTTCAATTGTGAGGTCTGAACAAACTCAGTCCATATCCTAGTAGAAGATTGCTCTGCCTTCATTGAGGAAGTTCATTTGCTGTATAAAAGATTATCATAGTAATAAACATCAACCATGTGGCAAATGCCACATTATTTACTCCTAATCTGATTAATGTCGATAACCTGTTATCACTGCTTTCACACATTGGCCCTGACATTCCAGTGACGTTACAGTGACGTGGCACCTTATGTCAGTAAAAGGTTGAGACTTAACCAGGTCAACAGTTTATCGACTGGATAATACAATTTAGAAAAATGTAAAGAGGTATGTGCTATCTTCTTGACATCAGATCTAGAATTTATATTTTGTAACAAAAGGCTGAATCTTACTAGAATTCAACTCAGTGTATTTTCGTTGAGTTTAATGGAAGGTTTCTCTCTGTGAGGGTTCTTGCACTATTAATCTTGAACCCACCTCATTAACTAGGTACCATGACTCTATGAGTTCCTCTCTCCGCTGATGTTAGCCCAATTTTCCTGCTTGCCATAGGCACAAGTACCCCCAACTGCTAGAATATCCCAGGAATCTTGGCACCATCTTTAAAAGACCATTATACACCTATTTAAGTAATGTCAGGAGCTGCCCTGTATGGTTCATAGCATATGTCCTGAACGTGGCAGATAAGGGGAAATATGGGCCCATGTTACAGACTGGAAAGTATGGTTGTCAGGGTGGTACAGAGGAGGGCTAAGCTCTTCCCCCAACACTAACAGAAGAGGCTTCAAGACAGGTCTCTGCCAAGCTGCTCCAAGATTGCCACCTGGCCAGTCAGGTCTCAGGAGAAAGTGAGGACTGCAGATGCTGGAGATCAGAGTCAAGAATGTGTTGCGAGGAAAGCACAGCAGGTCAGGCAGCATCCAAGGAGCAGGGGAATCGATGTTTCGGACATAAGCCCTTCATCAGGAATGAGGTTTGTGGGCCGGCGGCTGAGAGATAAATGGGAGGGGGTGGGGTGGGGTGGGTAGCTGAGAAAGCGATAGGTGGATGAAGGTGAGGGCGAAGGTGATAGGTCAGAGGGGGGAGTGATGGGCAGGTCTGGAGAGCGGTGTGGAGTTGGGGGCCTGGGACTGGGATAATATGGATGGAGTGGAAATGAGGAAGCTGTTGAAATCCACATTTATCCTGTGTGGTTGCAGGGACCCAAGGCAGAATATGAGCATTCCTCCTCCAGGTGTCAGGTGGTAATGGTTTGGCGATGGAGGAAGCTGAGCACCTGCAAGTCCTTGACAGAGTGTGAGGGGGAGTTGAAGTATTCAGCCATGGGGTGGTGGGTGCAGGTGTCCCAGAGATGTTCTCTGAAATGATCCGCAAGTAGGCGACCTGTCTCTCCGATGTAGAGGATATCACATCAGGTGGAAGGGATGCAGTAGATGACATTGGGAGAGGTAAAGGTAAGTTTCTGATGGATGTGGAAGGATCTCTTAGGAACTTGAATGGAGGTGAAGGGAGTGGTGTGGGCCCAGGTTTTGCACTTCCTGCGGTGGCATGGAAAGGTGCCAGGAGTGGGGTGTGGGCTGGTGGGGGGCATGGACCTGACGAGGGTGTCGCAGAGGGAATGGTCTCTCCGGAACACTGATAGGGGGGCAGGGATGGAAATATACCTTTGGTGGTGGGGTCCATTTGGAGATGGCGGAAGTGGCAGAGATGTTTTTGTTTTGGGAGGGGTGGGGTTCAAGGGTGGTGATATGTAAGATGGAGGAAATGTGCTGGAGGGCATCGTCAACCATATGGGAAGGGAAGTTGTGATCATGGTAGAAGGAGGCCATCTGGGATTGTCTATGGTGGAATTAGTCATCCTGGAAACAGATGCAACGGAGGTGGAGGAACTGGGAATAAGGGGCCTGCACCCATCAACCCCACCTCCCCCTGGCTGAACACTCCAACTCCCCCTCCCACTCCATCAAGGACATGCAGGTCCTCGGCCTCCTCCACCGCTAAACCGTTACCACCTGACACCTGGAGGAGGAACCCCCATATTCTGCCTTGGGACCCTGCAAACATATGGGATAAATGTGGGTGTCAACAGCTTCCTCATTTCCCCTCCACCCCTCCCCATTATCCCAGCCCCAAGCCTTTAACTCGGCACCGGCTTCCGGACCTGTTCATCACTTCCCCCCGACCTATCACCTTCTCCCTCACCTTCATCCACCTATCGCTTTCTCAGCTACCCACGCAACCCCCTCCCATTTATCTCTCAGCCCCGGTCCACAAGCCTCTTCCTGATGAAGGGCTTTTGCCTGAAACGTCAATTCTCCTGCTCCTTAGATGCTGCCTCAAATGCTGTGCTTTCCCAGCACCACACTCTCGACTCAGTCAGGTCTCAACCAACTGAAGGAACAGCTAGAAATGGCACAAGACAGTCAATGATCTTCTCGACCATTATCTGTTACCTCATACTCACTGTACCTCTGCAACTGCACCTCTCCCACTCTCACTGTCTTATGCAATATTTTCCCTCACTCACACTTACCCACCAAATTTCCACCCCACTATTCCCACCCCACAACTGCACCTCATACTCACTCATGCACTGACACTTCACAACATTTCCCCCTATCTGCACTGACATCAACAACTGTGCTAGCCATTTCATTTCACTCAATGATTCCCTTTATCTCATTCTAGGAAAAAGTAGCCCTCAAATGGGCAAAAGGAGCCAGTTAGACTGGTGTGTACCTGACATTCACAAACTTAGTTACCATGAGGAGTGGACCCTGACCATGACTGTCCTGAGCATCTGATTGACCATGCCCAAGACCCTGCACAGATATCAGATGATGTCCTTGGCTGGCGGTGCTGGGACATGTGACTGCAGGGTGTCTCCCTTGACATAACTGAGGAGGACTCCTCTTAGACTTGGAGACTTCCCCATTTGCTTGAAGCATACGCAGCTTGTAGCTAGCACATAATGCAGGAGAGGGATTGATATAGCGAGATGCCCTACAACATGTCTACCCTCATGAAACATTACTGCTGACAACCAGGATAAGCTGCCTGGCTTTGTGATTGATCTAAAAAGTAAGCCAAGATGGAAATACTGTGATCCTCTTACCAATGGCTGAGGGGGTAATGTGCAAACAGATGAGGCAAGGCAGTGATGTTGTGAGCACCCAAATAGGCACAAGGGGAATGAGTTCAAAGAGAGAGTGCAAGGATCACTGAGATGCACCCTGGTCCAATCTATGAGATTGGGAGTGCTATGCCGATCTTTGCACCAGCATTCCAAAGAAATTTGCTGGTGTGCTCCAAAATAGCAGGATTGAAGTGCAGAAATGTACTATAAGTGGATTGTAGATGTGCCATGATGATACGATGAGGCTGGGACATGTCATATTGCTACATCTTAAATCTGCTTAGACTGCCCAGTTATACTACCACATGCAGACATTCCTGATGAAGGGCTTATGCCCGAAACGTTGATTCCCCTGCTCCTCGAATGCTGCCTGACCTGCTGTGCTTTTCCAGCACCACACTTTTCGACTCTGACTCTCCAGCATCTGCAGTCCTCACCTTTTCCTAGTACATGAAAGGCTCACTGTCCATGAAGGGTACCTGAAGATACTGGTGATTGGTGTTCAAGATGGAGATCCAGTGGAGCAAGTGATGAGCTGGTACTGACCCTGAATTCCATGCCTTGGTTTCAAGTTTTTATCTGGCTATTGTGGAGAATGGTAGACTGTATATTAATGAGGTGACGCTAAGTACCACTGGAGGTGATGATGAGCAATAATCCTAATGCTAACATACCTCTCTCTGCTCAGTAGTGCGAATCTCAACTCGAAATCCAGGACTTGATTAGAAAATGTGATTTTTTGATTTTGATGTTGAGAAGGGCCTAATGCAACTTTTCTGATTTTTTTTTTCCATAGCCCACATCATTCAGGTGCTGGGATGATTCTGCCCTAAATTTTCAACCTCATTTATATTCCAAGCCCAACCATTTGAGGACTTGAAAAATACCTTTTCATAAGCATTCCATGACACAAGTTTCCCCTAGTTTATAATTTTTGGTGATATTTTCCATTCATCAAGCTCAACAAGCTAAAGTAATGCAAAGTCAAGGGACACTCTGACATTGACAAAGTGCTGTCAGTGACAGCTGTATTATCACTCTGAGGATGAGTTATTTGGTGGATTTTAAAGCTGATCTCAGTTTTCACTGACTAGGTGTTTGTTACAGGTCAGTTGGTAATGCTTTCACTTCTGACTCAGAGGGTTATGTGTTCAAGTCATCTCTCTAGACACTTAAGTGTGCAATCTGAGCTGACATGGAGCACCAAGGGGTGTTGCACCATTAGAGATGCCTCCTTTTAGATGAAACTTTAATTGAGGCCCTGGCTGTTCACTCACATAGAGGTGAAAGATCTAGTAACATTGTTTCAAAGACGACAAGAGAGTTCCGCCTAGACTCCTGGTCAATGTTTACTTGTTTATGGGAAGTCATATGCTGTTCCTTATGTCAGAAAGATTCCTATACATTTTATAAATACCTTCTTGACTGTCAAATGCTTTGGTGTTCAGAGGTAGTGAAAGGCTAGATAGTATCTCTTATTGGGAAGATTATTTTTGACGAGCAGTTGCATCACTATAATAAGTAGAGATGTGCCAGGTCTCCATTTAAGCGCTACTAAGATCACTACACCATTGCTTGATGTTTCATTATCACCTTCAGAGTGATGTAGCTTTAAAAACCTAGCATGGAAATGAGCCAAGGACCTGGATATAATCACAGGATCCACAAGCTGTCTGCATTATATTCTAGCATTGAAGCACAGGCTGTGTCTGGAGATTTGTTTTGTGCTGTATGTATTAGTTTAACTGTAAATACATCCACTAGAGATCTTCAAGTAAATGGAAGCAACATACCTCATCCCTTATAACTGGATAACACGAAAATATTATTACATGGTGGCCGCAATTGGATATTAAAATAAAGAAGAAGGGAAAAACAGCTTTGCAAGCTTGAAAGCCAGCGAACAGGGCAAATAAAATATAACACTACTCCACAAGTTCCACAGTAGCGAAAATGGAAGGAAATACAATTTCATCACAAATTTATCTTGGAGATGGCAAGGTTAGTGTAGGCAGCCAGCTGATTGTAGTCCCATCTATGTAAAGCTATTTTGAATTGGAATGACCATTGGTGTCAGCCCCATGTTAAATTTAGGACCTTTCTAAAGTTCGAACAATTAATGTGAGCTGCATTCGCAAACAGTGCAGAAAGCTTGTTCATTTGAATATTGAACTCTTCAATGGATCATCACACCAAAGATAAAAACATAATCAAAAATAGAAGACATTCCATTTCCAGCACCCAATTTAAGCTGGTATGGACATTTTGTTTCATTGATGGGATGTGGGTGCTGCCGACTTGACCAGAAATTATTGTCCATCCCTAATTACTTTTGAAAAGGTGTTGGGGAGCACCACTTCTTGTACAGTCCCAGTCCTTGGGATATGGGAGCATAATTTGAGGGAAATTTCGGGATTTTGACCCAGTGACATCCAGGAGTGGAGATATAGTTCCAAATCAGAATGACTTGGAGGGGATCTTACACATGGTGATGTTCTCACATTTATATTGAAGAATGGGATTTGCTGGGTTAATTGTACATTTTCCATTGACCACAGTTTCTCCAAACAGAAGCATCTATAGAAAAAGTGAAGTTACAGCAAAGAACTTATTACAAAGTAGTTATAGCATGTAAATATACATGCCATCCATCTAGTAAATAGTGATGTTTATGATCCAGAGGAGCTTCCTCTTCTCACTCATCAGCTAACACTATCAATGTACCCTACCCTTTTCCCCCTCATCTCATTACCTAGTTTCCCTTTAAATGTGGCTGAAAATGTGTTGCTGGAAAAGCGCAGCAGGTCAGGCAGCATCCAGGGAACAGGAGAATCGACGTTTCGGGCATAAGCCCTTCTTTAGGCTTATGCCCGAAACGTCGATTCTCCTGTTCCTGGATGCTACCTGACCTGCTGCGCTTTTCCAGCAACACATTTTCAGCTCTGATCTCCAGCATCTGCAGACCTCACTTTTTCCCTTTAAATGTATCTGTTCAAGTTCAGGTATATAACAAATTTCACATTCTACCCATGCTCTGAATGATGGATCTCCCCCTCACTTTCCAGCTGGATTTATTCATGATCTTGTTTTTTTGATGGTCTCTCGGTCTGGTCAACCCCACAAATGGACACATCAGATGGAAACTTGTGCCTTTACCTTGAGTTTGGTAATGAAGGGACATTTAATTTATCGGGACCTTTCCACCATTAACCCAATTAGGTTCATGGCAGAAGGCCCATGGATGGCTTTCACACTACGCCCCCAAGTGGTCGGTTAATGCTCTGTCATTTTCTTGCTATTAGTATTGACTCAAGACAGGTAGATGGCTTACCAGGCAGGGAGAAACTCAAGGTATGTCTGTAAACTTCCATGAAGAGCCTAATTGAGCGACCTGGTGTTTCCGAAATGGGGAAGATAGCAAGCTTCCCTCCTTCTCTTACTGCTGAAACTCCTCTCTTTTGATCCCAAACCCTTGATCCTGTTCCTGCCATTACTGTTTTACCTAGACATCTCCTCAATCAAAGATGGGTGTAATATTGGGAGCAGACACCATTACCCCAGAGCACTGCTGAGCTCATAAGAATTGGCTAGTAGCTCTTGTAAGACAAGTCTTCTACTCCGATGATCCTTTATCCAGGGCTAACACCACTGTTAGCCCACAGTATCTTGTTGGCACAAGATGGAGCTTAATTTAGAAAAATGTGAGGTGCTACATTTTGGAAAGGCAAATCAGGATAAGACTTGTACGCTTAAAAGAACGATCCTGGGGAGTGTTGCTGAACAAGCCGACCTTGGAGTACAGGTTCATAGCTCCTTGAGAGTAGAGTCACTGGTAGATAGGGTAGTGAAGAAGGCATTTTGGTATGCTTTCTTTTATTGGTCAGAGCATTGAGTATAGGGGTTAAGAGGTTATGTTGCGGCTGTACAAGACATTGGTTAGGCCACTTTTGGAATATTGTATGCAATTTTGGCGTCCCACCTATCGGAGGATATTGTGAAACTTGAAAGGGTTCAGAAAGATTTACAAGGATGTTGTCAGGGTTAGAGGGCTTGAGCTGTAGGGAGAGGCTGAATAGGCTGGGACTGTTTTCCATGGAGTGTCGGAGGCTGAGGGGTGACCTTACAGAGGCTTATAAAATTATGAGACGCATGGATAGGGTAAATATCCAAGGTCTTTTCCCTGGGATGGGGGAGTCCAAAACTAGAAGGTGTAGGTTTAGGGTGAGAGGGGAAAGATTTAAAAGGGACCTGAGGGGTAACGTTTTCATGCAGAGGCTTGTGCGTGTATGTAATGAGCTGCCAGAAGAAGTGGTGGAGGCTGGTACAATTACAGCATTTAAAAGGCATCTGGATGGTCATATAGAGGGATATATTTAGAGGGATATGGGCCAAGTGCTGGTAGATTAGGTTAGGATATCTGGTTGGCATGAACAAGTTGGATTGAATGATCTGTTTCCATGCTGTACATCTCTACAACTCTATGACTGCATGCAGCATACCTTCTATGAAAGACTAGCACAGGGTCTCACTAGTTCTCTAGCCAGCAGCTGAGACCACCCCTTCCAAGTCCTTCCATATGATTACCCACCCTCTCTATATCCACCATTAAACGATTCCATAATCTTGAAAACCTCTGATACTGTTGAGGCAGTTATTCTCCTGCTTGCATCTCTCCCGACCCATATTTCTTCTAAGCGCTCTAATGCACGAGGTGTCAGACATTTAACTTGCAGATACAGCATATAATCAGGAAGACTCATGCTTACGAATCCATGCTGTAATAAAGAGGTACTGAAACACCTTTCATTTTAAGTTCTCAGACCCTACACACAGTGGCATGACGTCCGCTATGGTTAGGGCAATGGGGCAGATCTCTGATTCACCACAAAGCCAACTCGGTTAAACCATCATGTTATTGGCACCAATCTGATCCACAGCAACTGTGCAACCAATTGTCACCCACCATAACCTTGTCCCCTCTGCCCTCACCAACACACCAAATTCAAACTGCTGTAGCAACGCACTGTGATGCATTCATGTTGTAGCCCCAGCATTATAAATAATGATGGGAGAAGGCTCCAATTTTGGTCCATCAGATGGCTGGCCAGGAATCTTCCCTCTTACCATCTGGCATTGTCATATGTTAGAAGGATTTATAAGTTGATACTGTTGAGGTAGATTATTTTTAAATATCGCACGAGTCAATGACAGTAGGCCTGCAGCCTAAAATGCAATTCTCAAACACTTGGCCACATTACAAATGTGTCTTCCTTGCCCTCAAGTCTAAGAGTGGGATTCAAACCTGGAGTTTCAGATTCAGAGGCAGGGAAGTTATCCGTTGGACCACCAGAGTTACTGGAAACACCTTCTCTTTCACTTAACTGGTTATATAATATTAAAATACAAGCAAGGATCCATTTTACTGCAAAAGATCAGTTAAAGCTTTTAATAAAATTATAGCAAGATAGGTACAGATCCACTTGAGCCTGATTTACGTTTATTTCCCCAGTTCTTGGTGAATTAGAAACATAGCACTGTGTGGCTTGTTGCTCCAGAATATTCCTGCCTCATGGTTGTCTCTGTACAAAGTTCACAGATAAATGGCTAGCAATTACAAATTTGCATGTGCAATGCAGAGCTTTAGATGATGGGAAAGTTGGGAACTGAATTGAATCTTAAAAGTGGGGTGACTTCGCTGTCCTGTGAGCTTGATGCTACATCGGATGTTGCAGTTAGCAACTGTGCCTAGACTGTGTTGCATGGTCTTTGATCTAGGTGCAAAGAGAACCATCACCCCTGATAGATTTGACAGAGGCATCACTGGCTGAGGATTTCCTTCTACAATGATATTTTTGGCATTCAGGTCCTCCTGAAAAGGAAGGACAAAATGGGCAATTTGTCGCAGAGCAGAGAAAAGCCTTGGTTTATTTCAACAGAAGTCACACTGTTAGCATTTTGAGGAATCATCTCACGCTTCACTTAATTAAAATTACCATAGTTCTTTGAACACCTTAGTTTTTGAGTTTGAAGTCTTAAATTCAGAACCACTGTTCACTTCTTTTGAAAGTAACATACACAAATTTACTTTTTATACTTCAAATACATTCCTATTGATTTAGACAGTTTTAAAATAACATCGCTGAACAAATTAGCCTGGCAATGGATTCATATTTTATTAACCAGATAATAAATTCATTTGTGCAGTCAATGTCTTCTTGGGTTCTGTCACTAAAGAATCTCAGCATTTTGCTTTGAGATATTGTGAACTATCTTGTATTTACTTGCACATCTCAAGGATAAACCAAGTGCATGGGCTTAGTTCTAGATACTTCTGTCTTTCACCCATGTACTTCTTCATTCTGAATGAAAGTATACCTGAACAAACACTTAGTGAATTGAGACCTGATTCACTTTAAGAAATTGCTTCATTTGCAATAAGATCAACGTGCAGACTGATAGTTATAATCCTGTTTTTTTTAAATTCTAACAACATTATGTACTCATGTATAGTAAAATAAAGAACGTGGTCCCTTGTTTCAACTCAGTAGGCCTTCTTACTGACTTGAAAAATATGCAGTCTAATGGTTTCTCTAGTATGTATGACTTTCTGAGACTTAATAGATGCTCTACAGCTCTCTGTCTAAACCCTCAATGCCCTTATAGCTTTCTTGATTCAACAAGTTATTCATTTCCTGTGCGTCTACATTTTTCTCCCTTCAGTTAGCCAAAGATTGAAGGAGTTTGCAGTGCAATGGATATAAGATGTTATAGACTAACCTGATGTACTAATACATTGTTTAGTCTTTGGGGAAAACAACTTCCGTTTAACAAATTTACCACAGTTTATCTTGGTCCTTCCATTTTAAACTTGAGAAGTTATACCAGAAAAAAAAACACTTAAGTTAACTCTTCCTGTTAAATTGTTTCTGTCAGAAAAGGTTCAAAGTAATCCTGGCTGTGACAGTGACAATCTTGTTGATGAAAATCTCATGTTGCTCTCTGTGAATGATCAATAATCAATCACAGTAGCTCCTACTCCTTTTCATTTTTCATGTATTATGCATCCAAATTTCATGTTTCTTCCACTGATCTCTATGAGTTTACTGACCCAGAGACACAGAATCACTCCTAATAGAATTTGTTCAGTAATTGATTAACTAAACAATTCAGCTAATAAATTGATTAATGGTAAGTCTTCAGTTTTGGTCTAATCACTTTCTATCTCAGACAATCCTCTGAAATATCTATGCTGCTCCAATTCTAGTGACCCCTGATTTTAATCCTTTCACCTTTTATGACAGTGTTTACAACAGCCTAGACCCTAAATTCTGAAATTTAATCTTTAATCCACATCACCTCTCTGCTGCTCTTGCTCACTCTCTCATCTGATCTAAAACCCCATAGGCAGGTTTTTAGTTAGCAGTGCTCCTATTGAGCACCTTGTGCCATCTTATTCCATTTAAAGTACCACATAAATGCAGGTTGTTGTTATCCTTGTCCAATTGCTTTCTGCTGAACGTCTCTGTTTATTCTGTGAAGCACATTCTGGAGCAGCGCCTCATAGCTTAGGAATTAACATTGATGTTTTTGAGAACGGTCACACTTTTTTTGGCATGTGTGGTCAGTGCAAACTGACTCTTTCCTTTCTGAGGCATGTTCACACGCCTTAGTAATTGCCAAAACCTTGGGCAAGACTTTGTGTTTGGGGTTAGGACCCTGACAGAAGGATCTAAAGTGATACTTGACCTTATACCATGTGACATATATTTTTACGAGATTAGCTAATTAGAGTCCTGAGGGTGCACACACTGTCCATTTACAGATGGAACAATAAAAGGCTGCAACCTACCTTTGCGGGTAAGAGAATGGGAGGGAGCTTTTTATCTTCAGCCCCCTCAGCACTTTTCACAAAAATGCAGAAAGACATTGACCACAGCTGCTGTGAAGAGGCAACAGCAACCACAGCTTGAACAGGTAGAGACGTTGGCAGCACAAGGTCCTCACAGTGATTCTGGTGCATTGGCACTCTGGTGCTTCCAGGCAGTGCTGGCCAGCCTGAAAATTCCAGTTGGTTTCTGATCATCAATTTTCATTGACCCTCTTAATTAGGCCGCTCAGCATCTATGGCAGTGGTGAGCGCGGTGAGATTGAACCCAGCATGAAGGATATCAAATCTTTATGGAGTGTGCGAGCCCAGCATTGTTAGACTTTTAACTTTATTTCTTTATTTTTCTACTCTATACTAAGAAAGACTTAATGTTAAACTTCTACTATATTTCTTTATTTTTCTACTTTGTACTACTGTTGTATCTAAAATGGTGAAATTGTATACTTTTCGCTGTACTCTCATATCCCTGTACTTGAGTACACACGACAATAAAATCTAATTCTAATTCTAATTAGTTGTATTAAGGTTCAATGTGATCAATCTACCCTCCAGGGCAATGACTGGGAGTCAGGACTATTAAGCAAACACAGCATGCCAGCAGGCATCAGGAAATGCTACATCCTCTTGACACACATATGACCAAGTAACAGCACCAAAATCCTGCTCCATAGTTTTGACCTGCACCAATGAACTAAGGAGGAAGGGGAGGTTGCAGGGCACCTTAGCTTAGTGGGTGCAGTCAGTATGCAGTTCAGCTGGTGGCAGCCTTCTGAACCCAGAGGGCTCTTTGTCCTTGAAGTCTCACTGCCCAGGATGGCAAAGTCATGGGTTGCCCTTTGTGATTCTGGGAAATCGACGTTTCAGGCAGGAGCTCTTCATCAGAATTCGTCATGGAGGGCTCCTATCCAAAACATTAATTTTCCTGCTTCCTGGATGCTGCCTGACTTGCTATGCTTTTCCAGCACTACTCTAATCTTGACTCTAATCTCCAGCATCTGCAGTCCTCACTTTCGCCTTTGTGGTTCTTTCTTTGCTGTCAGGAGTTTGGTCACTGAAATCTGGGTGTGTCTCTATATAAAAAGCAGGAAGAACTAGAAGCAGGAGTAGGCAATTCAGCCCCTCAAGTCTGCTCCCCCATTTGATATGATCATGGCTGTCTTTGTCTCAGCCTCAACTCCACTTTGTTACCCACTTTCCAAAACCCTTCAACCCATTACCCATCCACCTACTGCCTCAAATTTATTCAATGTTCCAACATCCACTGTACTCGAAGGTAGTGATTTCCAGAGATTCATGACCCTTTGGAGAGAAATAATTTTTCCTCATATTTATTTTAAATCTCCTCCCCTTTCTTCTAAGATTTTGACCTGTCATTCTACGTTGCTTCACATAGGAACCATCCATTCTAAGTCTGCTTTGTCAATCCCGTTTAGCATCTTATATACCTCAGTATAAAACCCTGATGTGACATCCTTATCCATCCTGAAGCTGGATATTCTGCTGCTTGGACATTGTAAGGATTTCAGAACGTTCCATTCCTGGGCTATCTCCTCATATGGGGGCAGTCAGAGGCTGCCATTCTCTCTGAGTATGATCATTATTCTCTGCTGGACTTTTGATATTTTTTCAAGCTGCCACTGAGATTAAATCTTTACCAGGATTTGTTCAGCCTCATTCTCCATGTTTTAATATATGTTCTCCTAATTTTTCACAATGCCTTGTGTTTTCCAAAAGACCTGCAGGGGAAATCCTGAGTCCAGAGAGGCTGTTTATTACCTGCAAATGGGACACCAATTTAGACACTCATGTTACATCGATAGGGAGATCATGGTGGTTGAGAAACTTGTCTTGTCTGTTAATCCTTTGTGAAAAGCTTCATGAAATGCAGCAAATGAAAGCAGAAACTGTTGGAGAAACTCTTGAGTTTGTTTGAAACTCTGTTTGTTTCTTTTCAGCAACCACAGTTCTTTACGCATTTCATGGGGGAAAAAAACTATCCCTTATGGAAATGGATGGCTTGAATGTTCAATGGGTAAATGAGTGGAATTTCCAATTGTCGTGCTGTGGTGTCCGAATCAGTGAGCAGTGATCTTACACACATTGGCCTGGGCCAAACTCAAGGCCAACACATTGTTTATTGATTGAGAGCATATTGTGGGAAATAAGGTTTTGGCTACAGTTCCTATTGACTGCCTCATTATGATGGGCGAAATTGTAAAGGACTGAATGCTTAGTAACCTTCTCTTACAATGTCCCTTTGTAAAAGCTCCTAGAATCATTGCAGCTTCGGAAGATTGTATTGTAACAGACCCAACTGAACCTCCCCTGCAGCAGAGCTGTATATTGCTGGGTAGGGTCAGTGCTGTGTCAAACAGAGGATAGGTAAGCAGATTATTGTGTCCAGGGTGCCTGCCATTATTTCAAGTATATAGATAAATTGCACGTGCAATAAAGCCTTTCCTCCCCCAACCATACCAAACCACAGTGCACTTCTCTAAGTATCACATATTGGCTGATACTGCTTCAGGTAAAAACAATGACTGCAGATGCTGGAAACCAGATTCTGGATTAGTGGTGCTGGAAGAGCACAGCAGTTCAGGCAGCATCCAACAAGCAGCGAAATCGACGTTTCGGGCAAAAGCCCTTCATCAGGAATA
>NC_057713.1:85761382-85839874 GCF_004010195.1 Chiloscyllium plagiosum | reverse complement strand
GAGTCCTGATTGTGAAAGTAAGCTCGGAGGCGGAAGCGACGGAAGAAGTGTTCGATGTCACGGCATGTATTAAATTCATTGATGCGTGGACGGAGGGGGATGAAGGTGAGTCCTTTGCTGAGGACTGATCGTTCGTCCTCAGTGAGTGGGAGGTCTGGAGGGATGGTGAAAACTTGGCAGGGCTGGGAGCTGGGGTCTGGTGTGGGTGTGGAGCTGGGAGTGGGGTCGGAGCCAGTACCTGGAGTGGGTGTGATGGTGGGGGGAATGGGGGTGGAGTCATGAGCAGGGGTAGTGTGATATTGCTTCACCCTAGAGCAACCTGCAGTAATCATTTCACCAGAAGTAAGCTTTAGCACTGCCCATCTCACCCTGACCAGTTAAGGAAAGTGAAGCAAATGAATCAACTCTGTTGCTTGGCCATGTGACACCAGATCACATGACACTGGCACACCTTGGTTTAATGCCTCAACAACCCCAAGGGCTTCTTTAAAATTCCATTCTCAGGTTGTGAAGAAAAAAGTATTTATTGTCCATCCCAAGCTGCATGTCAGAATAAGCAATTACGAGTAAATTACATTGATGTGGAGCTGGAGTCACCAAACTGCATGTTTCCCTCACTGAAGGACATGAATGAACTGGTAGGGCTTCTACGATAATCCATCAGCTTCAAAGTTGCTTCTACTGAAACCAACTTATCCAGATTGTATTTCAAAGTTAAGTCAAATTTTCAAATTGCCAGTGGTGTAATTTGAATGTTTGTTTGCTGGAATATATGTCCAGTGTTCTGGATTACTAACTCAGAAGCATTAAATTTATTGCACCCTTTAGTTTTGTAGGATACCAGATTTTAGTCAGATGAATTGCAGCATGATTTGTGAATAATGAGAGATTAGAAGCTTTGTGCATTTAAAGATGTGTAAAAAGACTTCTAAAGTTATGTTTTCAAAGTATCAACCACAATGAGAAATACTATGCAAATTCCACTTATTCATTGCAAGCATAATTGATAAAGTTAATTCTGACCAAAGTTTGTGTGGAATTTTATGCTTTTATTCGAATAAAATTAGTAAGTTGTAAAACTTGAGTAAGTTATAAAAATAATCAAAAGAAAAGCCCAGAACCAAACTTAATAACTCACTGGCTTTCAAACCCACAGCAGAAATCCAGTTTTGAGGAGAGGAAGGTTTGTCCTCTGAGAGAAATTCCCTTTAATAAGACATACTGAAGGGAATTTAATGGTCACTGTCGATCTGAGTCCATTTACCCAACTGCTGAGAGGGTTATTAGTGTCTTAAAAGGAAGTTTCTCACTTCCTGATGGGTAAAAGAAAGCAAATATGTTAGCCTGTAGTGCAAAAAGATTAGAATACAGGAGTAAAGATGTCTTGCTGCAATTAAGAAGAGGCCACAGCTGGAGCATTACGTAGAGTTTTGCTTTCCATTTTTGAGAAAGGATATACATTAGAGAGGGTGCATGGAGCATTTATTGGATTGATCCTTAAGGTGAGAGTGAAAGACAGAGGCTAATGAGTGACGTGATAGAATTCTACAAAATTATGAGAGGCAGAGATAGGTGGATAGTCAGAGGCTTTCTCCCAGGGTGAAAAGGTCAACTACAAGAGGACACAAGTTGAAGGTGAAAAGGGGAAAGTTTGGGGGAGAAGTGCAAGAAGGATTTTTCATCCAGAGTGTCATGTGTGCCTGGAATGCACTGTCATTGGAGATGGTGGAAGCAGGCACATTGGCAACAATTAAGGCGTATCTTGATAGAAATGGAAACCGGAGGCAAACAGAGGGATAGAGACCACATAAGTGCAATAAGTAGCGGGTCTAAATAAGGATTAGTGCAGGTTTGGTGGGCCACAGGATCTGTTTCTGTGGTGGATTGGATTGTATATAGTGAGGAGAGATTGAGTAAAATGTTTGCTACTGGTGAGACGAATGTGGCATGACCTTATTGAAACTCATAAAAATCTTAAACAGTTTGACAGAAGTAATGTTCGGAAGATTTTTTTTTAGAATTCAGCTGTAGTCTCAGGACAAGGGGGTGGCCACTTATGGTTGAGGTGGGGAAGAAATATTTCCATTGTGCATTGTGAATTCTCTACCCCAAAATGCTCTGAATGCTAAACCATTAGGTTTGTTGAAGGCGGAGATAGGTAGGCATTTGATAGATAGGAGAATCAATGGATAATAGGTTGGGGCATGTAAAAGTGGAGTTGAGCTCAGCAGTTGTCCATGATTATTTTGACTAGCAGAGTGTTCTCATAGAATAATATAGCCTACTCCTACCCCTGTTCCTTATGTTCATGGGTCTGTAAACTTCAGTTGAAGGAAGAAATTGACATGGCTGTCATTTCCCTATGGATGTACATCTGTCAGACTGACACAAGAAAGTGGTCACTCAGGTGAGACATTAGAAAATAGGTGGTGCCTATAAAATTGCATACCAACCAGTGTCAGCACTTGCAAGAGAAGAAGGGAGAACATTGGATGAGAAAAATGAATTAACTGATTGGGAAAGGAGGCACCTAAAATAGAAATCAGATATATTCTTCAGACAACAGCAGGATAAGCTTACTTTAACCGTAATGACTTTCATGTAGAAAAATAAATTTGTGAAGGGGCAATCGGGGGCATAAAAAGATGCCAACCTAAGGAAGAGGTGACTAGACACTTGGGGTAAAGAAATTTGCTTTAACAAGAGTCTTAAAGCAATTGTGAAAGTGGTGGAGAGGGAATTCCTGGTGGCTCAACAGAAGGGTTGGATTATATACTCAGGCCGTACAATGAGAAAGGAGGTGATCGGTGCCATTGTGTTTGTGCCAGCTCCTTGAAAGAAGTATTTGATTAGCTCCACTCTACTGCAGTGTTCTCCTCTGCAATTGAAAGTTATGATTAGATCTGTTTCTGCCACCATTTCAAATGGTGCATTTGAGATTGCAACAAAATTCCACCTAAGAACATTGTTCTTTCTGATCCCCCCTTGCATTTTTTGACGATGATCATAGATTGCGCTCACAAAACTAATGCTGGTGCAAACACTTTCTCCCTATCTATCATCATTTAGAACAAATCTTTCAAACCTCCTCTTGAGTTCTTTTGCACTAAAGAGCTTCACTAATCTCGCCATATGAATGGAAGGCCCTCATCTTGGCAAAGCGCGTGAACATCTCTGTGAAGGTGGCATATCCTTCCGAAAGGCTAGTGCACAGAATCAGGCACAGTACACCAGCTGAGGTCTAACCACTGGTTTATAAGTATTTACAATAACCGATTTAACCAAATTTTGTTGTCATATGCCACAAGTTCTTTAAATAGATGTTACCTCTAAATATTCTTGCTCAGCTGTGTGATCATGTTATGTAACACAGAGAAAGCGTTGCAAGGTATCTTCTAGGCTGCTACGTCTCTGTATGTTAATTGGATTCTGAGACAGGTACAAAAAATGAAACTAGACGTAAATTGTTTTCTTACTAGCTGGCTTATTTTCAGAATGCAGTATTACCTCCTAATCACCAATCACAGCAATCTCTCGTTATAAGTGATTGAAATTCGACACCGCCCTTCGTCTACATATCCCAACAAGCCACACTGTTCATGCATGCAGTTTAGTAGAACCATGGTCTGCAATTTTATTCTTTTCCTTCATTATATGACTCTCATTGTAATGCCAAGCACCCACATGCTTTTTAATATCCCTATCAATCTGTCCTGCCATTTACAAGGATTTATTTCTGTGAACATTTCGATCTTGTGTTCTATTGCTCCCTTTACAATTCGATTGCAAGTCTGAAGGTGATAGGCAGGGGTGAGGCAATGAAAGGATTTAAATATCTCATATTAAATTACCAATTGCTCAAATTATGATACAAGCCTGAACTGCTGTGCTCTTCCAGCACCACTAATCCAGAATCTGGTTTCCAGCATCTGCAGTCATTGTTTTTACCCAATGTAAAAGATCAGTTGACTGCATGGGTTGAGACAGCACAGGACTAGAATCTGAAGAGATGTGTCGTCACAGATATTGGATTTGCTTATCTCTGTTCTACAGATTACAAGTCTCTTCTGACTTTGGCTGATACTTGGACTTCCCTCTTGAAAACCCTGTACTAGACTGTTCTTAGTCACAGCAAGGCCTGCAGCATGGGTGGAGGAGGTTTTCGATTTCCCCAGATTTGAATTCCAGGACTGCACATTAACAAAGGAGGAAACAGTAGACTAGAGGAGAAATAACCTACATTTATATAGTGCCTTTCCCAACCTCAAGCTCACACTGCTCATTCACTTTTGAAATGATGGTTATATTGTGGGAAACACAGCAGTCAATTTAAACACAGCAAGCTCCCACAAATGAGATAAATGACCAGATAATCTATTTGCAGTTTTGTGCAATGAGGGACAAATATTTGGCAAAACATCAGGGAAAGCTCTCCTGTTTTTCTTGAAATGTTTCCATTTTTGCCCAGAAGGGAGATGGACCTAGATTTTAAAACACTTCTGAATTACCAATCACTTAAATGGTACTGTTGTTGCAGCACCTATTGTCCTCTTGGTCAGTGTTAAAACCTAGTGGAATGTTGTTAGGGTGTATTGCAGGTGAATGGAGATGGGTTTAAATTATGACTGCTTTCCCCCTCTTAAGTTTAAGGCTGTGAGGTATTATTTGATTTAATCCTCTTCCTTTTTACACCTGTCTCTTACTGAGATATTTCAAAGGGTATTTGATTCCAAATTTTTGAAATAGACCAGCAGCAGCAACCTTTAAGATGAGAACACACACACACACACACACCAAAAGTGAGGCCAGAAGGGAAATTAGGATGTACATGATATGTTTCAGTAAATCCAGAGGTCTCAAAATCAATTTATATGAGTTACAACTTCTAGGAGATCAGTGTCTTAAAATCATGTTCTAAGGCCAGTTCCAGTTGTTTTCATTGTTGCAGGCAAAGTCTCGGCCTGTTTTCAATCAGCAACCTGAAGACATAAATGAAGAATTAGAGGAAAATAATCAACTCTGTCTGGCATTCTCTCTCTCTCGCTGGAGGTCAAACAGCAACTAACTTGGAATCCCAGGGACAAGTCAAGAAGCTCAGCTTTCAGACATGTGACAAAGACACACCTTTTAGTGTTAAAGAACCATCAGGAAAAGTCAGAAGTTTATTAAGCTAACAGCTTTACCTCTCCCATCAGAATTTCGATTGTCAGGTAACAAAGTAGCTGTGAAAGCATAACTGCACATTTCAACATACAGGACCTTGATGTTTTCCTTTATCCAGTGCTGTCCAGAGGCTGAATGTACATCTCCAGCCCTTTGTGTCAGCTTTTCAAAGAATGTCTATACAATGCGTTAGGGGAGGGGACGGTGGGGGCGGCTGCTGAAGCTTCTGGAAATATGGTCAGCTTCAGATATAGGAGGCCAATGATTTTAAACCTGAAAATATAGATGACATACTACATTTTCTTTGGGATTTCTCTTCATGCCCTTTAGCCATAACACAGAGGATATTCCACTGGAATTATGGTTACGTGGCTTCTCAAGTTTCCTGTGGATCTTCTGCTAAAGATTTCTCACAGAAATTCAACTCCTTAGCTCTTTAAGCACCAAACAAAAGTCATCATCTATCCTTTTTCAATTTACTTCAACCTCCACAAATCTATTTTCTTGCCATAATCCCTTAATGCCTCCTTTTTGGAAAATATACAATCTCCTGAGCCGACATACTTCAATAAATCTTCCTCATAACTTATTCCACAGAAGCATTTGTAGTTGTTTGACAGTGCAGCACTTAAGTATTGTTGAAAATAGATACATTTTATTCAAGTTTTCATGTAGCAACCATTAGAACAGTTGGCAAGAAATATCAAAATAAAAGTTAAGAGACACTTATATTCTATGAGTTTGCTAATTGGTAAGCAGAGGAATTTGATTAGCATTGCCATGGAAAATGCACCAGTTAATGATGACTGACAGTTAACTATTGATCTATTTTAAATTTTGCACCAGGCAGGTTGACTCTGATTGGTCATTTCATTGTCCTAAGAAATGAACCAGAGAATGGCTAACACCTGTTTTGTTGCACTAAAGCAGGACCGGTATATGTAAGTGGATTTATAGAGTCATACAGCATGGAAACAGATTAATTGGTCCAGCTTATCTATGTATACCAAGCTTCCCAAACTAAGCTAGTCCTGTTTGCCTGTGTTTGGCCCATACCTCTCTCAATCTTTCCGAAATTCTCATCCAAATCATTTAAATAAATGACAAACAACAGAGGACCCAGCACCGATCCCTATGGAACACTACTGGTCACAGGCCTCTAGTCCGAAAAACAGCCCTCCACAATCACCCTCTATCTCTGTGAAACAAATTTTGTATCCAACTGGCAAGCTCTCCCTGAATCCCTTGTGATCTAACTTTGCTAACCAGTCTACCATGCAGAATCTTGTCATAGGCTTTACTAAAGCCCATGTAGACAAAATCTATCACTCTATCCTCATCTGTTTTCTTGGTCACATCCTCAAAAAACTCAATCAAGGTTATGAGATATGATTTGTCATGCACAGAGCCATGCTGAATTAGTCCTGGCCTCTCCAAATGCATGTAGATCCAATTTTTCAGGATCCCTTCCAACAAATTTCCCTCTACTGATGTCAGACTCACTGGTCTATAATTTTCAGGCTTGTCCTTGCAGCCTTTCTGAAATAAAGGTACAACATTAGCCACTGTCCAGTCCTCTGGCACCTCACCCATGGCTGTAGATGATCCAAATATCTCTGCTAGGCCCCCTACAATTCCTTCCTTCGCTTCCCACAATATCCTGGGTTAGACCTGTTCAGGTCCCAGAGATTTATCTGCAATAAATCCTGACATGAAATGTTCATATTCATCTAAAGAATACGAACTTGATTATTAATATATGTAGCTTCCAGCACAAAGATGTGCGCTATACTGAAAACACAACTGGCAATCCTAAATTGGTTGTCAGCGAAACTCATTGCACATTCAAGATTATGGAGCAAATGTTGTTCAACTACAGCATCACACCTAATATTGAGCATTGCATTGTGTATTTTGTAGCCATGTGCTGGTTAGGCACAGTCAGTACCTTGCTTGTTACAAATAGCTGAAGGGATACCTTAATGTATCATTAAATCCCTAAAGCATGAAAGCAGGCCATTCAGCCCATTGAGTCCACACTGTCTCTATGAAAAGCATCCCACCCAGATCCACCTCGTCCTCTGTAATCCTGCATGTCCATAGCTAATCCACCTTAGCCTGTGCATCCCTGGACACTGTGGGCAATTTAGCATGGCTAATCCACCTAACCTGCACATCTTTGAACTGTGGGAGGAAACTGGAGCACCCAGATGAAATCTACACAAACACATGGAGAAACTATGCAAACTCCACACAGAGAATGACCTGAGGTTGAAATCGAATCTGGGTTCTTGGCGCTATGAGGTAGCAATACCAACCACTGAGCCACCGTGTCACTTGCTTGACTCTATCCATCAGTCTTTGGGACATACAGCCTACATAACTAACATTATACTCACACTGAAATTCATTTCCAGCATTGTTCATTTGTGGGATAGGAAAAATGTCTTTTGGCTTGATAGCAGCGTCCTGTTTGTCACAAATGCCACTCATGCTGCTGCTACATCGTAGCTCCATGAAGCAGTTAGCTTCACCTTTTACTCAAACTATTGAGGTACCTTGCCCTTCTAGGGTAAACTGTGGTAGTCTGGGCTGTCTTCAGGCCTAAATCAGATGGCCTTTGGCCTGATCATAAGCTTTGTGATATACAGTAAGAAATTATCCAATCAGCGCAGCCATTATCCTGCAGGATGGCTTTGATACACCTGATTTCAGCTTCAAATTTGTATGGCGAGCATATGACTGGGCATCTATTATAAGTTTGCTGATAAGGCCAGCCTTATAGAGTGTGTAACTGTGTATTGACCAATACAGGACGCAGTAGTAGAGAACACTTGGCCAATTCCTCAATTCAGACATTGAGGAAAGGGAGCTCATTTGACAGCTCCACCTCAAAGGTGAATTTGAACCAAAGATGGAGTCAATTAAGACATGGAAGAAAATTTTTCTGTGTAATTGTTGATTCAAATGTAACAAAAGTATCATTCATGTACTGGAAATGTGCGAGAGTTGGGAGGTTAAGTATCATTCCATTGGAGACACATTTCTCATGGAACCCAACAAAGACGTTGGGCATCCCATGGTTTTCTCCACTCACATGGTATAAATATTGCTTTTCCTTTACTATTTCTTAAGAACTGTATTGACAAGTACAAGACTTTGATTAAAATGTAACGTTTTCAGCAAATCACAAGCATAATTTGCGTTGAAAAGAACATTTCCTCTTTCTTCTCATATGGATCGTGTCCATTAATACTGAAAACAGCCCTGCTGTAATGTTCAAGTTGTGACATCAAAGAAGCTGTAGACCAATTTATTTTGCCCAATTGAAATTGTACACTTTAATTCTTTATTTCCAGGAGAATGTACACAAGCTCTAATAGTTGGCCCAAGGCATTTCATTTTTAACGAGTGCAGAAATTTTTTTTAGATTACATTACATTACAGTGTGGAAACAGGCCCTTCGGCCCAACAAGTCCACACTGACCCGCCGAAGCGCAACCCACACATACCCCTACATTTACCCCTGACGAACACTACAGGCAATTTAGCATGGCCAATTCACCTGACCAGCACATCTTTGGATTGTGGGAGGAAACCGGAGCACCCGGAGGAAACCCACACAGACACGGGGAGAACGTGCAAACTCCACACAGTCAGTCGCCTGAGGCGGGAAATGAACCCTGGTCTCCGGCGCTGTGAGGCAGCAGTGCTAACCACTGTGCCACCGTGCTGCCCACTAAATCTGTAAGAAAGGAGCAACTTTCGATCCATCACCTCTACCATAAGGCTGTTATATGAGAAAACTCTCCCAGTTGTCATGTGAATTTGCTTCCTGACCCAATGATGATGTAAACTATCTTATTCATATATTCACATTAACTCTCTACATTACAGCAATGAAGAGCCAGTTGGGTGCTTGATCTAGGCCTGAAAATGTAATGGTGCAGATTGATCACCAAATTGCTGATGATTTGGCCTTTGCTGTGTGTGAAAAGCCTCCTATTTCACAGGCCAGGAGGTGAAATTGCTTTTGACAGAACTGAGAAGAGTTGGAATATACTTAAAAATTAGTAACCACACCCACCATCCCCCAAAAGCCCCTCAAGACACTGTACATAGGAAGAACTAGCTGAATGCAGACAACACTCGTCATCCACCACAGTAAAGGATGCGGCAGGTTCACACATAAGACCCTTGCAACACCTCAGGTTTATATCAGCTCTCAGGTTGGTACTAAAATTGTTCATTATTTTTACACCCACGTTGTGGTGACTTACTGTTCCACATTTACAGCGTACTGCCAGGAAGACAGAGTGTCAGCTGTTAATTTTGTTGCTGAAATAGCTGCCACAGTAATCCTTTACATTGCCTGTAATTTATAGGCTGAACTCCCCAGTATGTGACTTTACACATAATAGATCTTGGAGTAATATTAGTCCGATCATATCACCACATTCAGTTAGTATTCTTTTTCTTGCCACTTTAATAAATGTTGTAAAATTAATGGGTTGACAAAGTTTCATTAGCTCAGCTGAGAGAATTTCAGGAAAGTATTAACATATTTGTTCTGAATGTCACTCAGTAAGTTTCACTTCCTATTACACACTACTAACATTGATATAATTAAACAGTAAAAATGCCCCAAAGAGTCATAATCTGAAAAAAAAACCCCGTGACACTGAATCAGCTAATGAAATATTAGAACAGGTGACCAAAAGATGGTCAAAGAGGTTAGTTCCTCAGAAAGATTTCAAAAGGAGGTGAGACAAGATGGAGAGTATTAGGGAGGGAATTCCAGAATTACTAACCTAGGCAGTTGATAGGTGTGTAATTCTGGAAGAGCAGAGGTGGATGAGTGCAGAGATCTCAGATGGTTGTAGAACTAGAGAGAGTTACAGGGATGGGTGTCTGTGGGGGATAGGGGGCATGGTATTTGGATAGGCATTGGTGGGATTTGAACACAATTGTAACATGGATGTCTTGACTCTCAGAGTGAGTGAACCAGCAGCAGAGGTTCGGATGAGCTGATGATTATCAAGGGTCGAAGCTAGAAGGTCAATACCAAATGAGTACATAAATACATTGTAATGATTATTTACATCTTCATCTACAACAAACTATATTTTTAAAAAAATCAGTTTCTACAATAAAACTTCTAACCACCATAGCCAACAATAATGAGTGGAATGAGAAATTGTGGCTGGAAAGATGAGGGTGGATCACTGTCATTGACCTCAACTCATTCTCAATTACACATAATCTCTCAGTTTGCCCAATCTACTCTTGCGCGAGACTCTTCAGACCTTCATCATACTACATCAGTGTAAGGTTGATAGCATGATGCGAGTAACTGTTTTTAACACTGAAATTAAGTCGTGCCTTTAAATTGTCCACAAGTGAGATTAGGGTTCAATGTGTTCCTCACTGTTAGGCCTTCTTCACCTAAAGGGTTGTGAATCTGTGGAAAATTTCCTGCCCGGTGAAACAATTGAGGCTTCCTCATTGAACGTTTTTAAGGCAAAGATAGATAGATTTTTGAACAGTAAAGGAATTAAGGATTATAGTGAATGGGTGGGTAAGTGGAGCTGAGTCCATAAAAAGATCAGCTATGATCTTATTGAAAGGCGGAGCCAGGTGGCCAGATGGCCTATGGCCTATTTCTTAGGTTCTTACATTTTTATAGGCAGATTGTGTTTAAGAGGAGACTTTAAAGTAATGTTTTTATTTGGAGCACAGTCCAAAAATAAATATACCTTAAGCTTTGAACTGGTGAGTACTGAATTTTTCACAGTGCTTTTGGGCATGGGGGAGTGCGTCAGTTGTTTTTCCATGTATTATTTTGAAAGATACTTCATTACTAAAAGCAAAAATCTAGATATGAGATGGCAGTGGTTTGTCTTGTATTTTTACCATTTGGGGGAGGTAGGAGATGATGAGATGGCCAAGACTGGTTCAACAGTATTGGAACAGGACTGCCCGTACTCAGTGGCTATGTGGAAATGCTTTGGAGAAACCTGTCTTTGCATGTTCTAACTCAACACAGAGGAGGCAGTGATAGATTAGTACTGCCAGCTCCATCTGACCTGTGGACAATCTCCATCAGTGAATGGAGCTTCTGGCAGTCACCAAGGCCATTGCAGCCTGAACTTTTATACCTCAGGCACATTCCAAATGGTTATCAGGGAATGTCAGCAAGTGATCAATCAATTAAACTAGTTACAGGCAACCTGTTCATTGCTGTTCCCTTATTTTGCTCGGGAAAGCGTGCAATAGAATAAGAATATCATGTAAATTTGTTTTTGCATCAAAACATGGCTCAAAGTCTGAAAAAGGTTGCAGGAATTGCTCCTCTCAAAACACTGAATGCTGGGGCAATTGAACCTTTTAAGACTGAGATCGTTTGATATGAGTATGATTGAGGTATCAGGAAATATGGAGCTAAAGCTAATAAACAGAAATTTTCTGCTCTGTCATGAGATGGGACCATCACGTAAACAGCATTTATTATCCATCTCTAGTTGCCCTTGAGGAGACAATAGCCTTCTTTTAGTTCTGCAGTCCATCTGGTGCAGATGCATCCACAGCACTGTTAAGAAGAGAACTTCAGAATTGCAACCCAGCAACATTAAAGGAACGGCAATCCAGTTCCAAGGCTGGACTTTATGTGGTTCTGAGGAGATCTTGCAGATCAGTGTGCTCCGATTTACCAACTTATTTTTAAACCATTGTTATCTTTGGTATAGGTATGCTCACAGTGCTGTGTGGCTGCTATCCTTCTTCGAGCTAGTAGAGGTCACAAAATTGTAAGGGTCTCCAAGTAGTCTTGGTCATTTGCTGTAGTGCGTCTTTTGGATAGTGCACATGGCTACCACTGTGCATTGACAATGGATGGATCGAATGTTTAGGTTGGTAGATGAAGGTTCCATTTAATATGTTTAAATCAAGTATTCTGGAGGCTAGCTTAAAATTGGGAAGGAGAACCAGCATTTGGTAAGTTAGTGTTTGAAAACATAATAACAGGACCTGCAGGAGATAAATTTAATTTGTAGGTGACACAAAGAGTTGATGCAAAGTAATAAGGAGTGTGGAGGGAAATTGCTCTCAATCAACATAGACTTTATAAACAGGCATTGTCTGCTGCACACAAGTCTTGTCCTATCTTTCTGTCTCTAACCCTGTCAGTATGTGTTTGATTCCTTTCTCCCTCAGGTATTTACCTAGATTTCCCTTAAGTGCAAATACGCTATTTGTGTTAAGTAGTCTGTGTGATGGCAAATTCCACACATTATTCCTTCCATTAAAAATTTTGACCTAACTTTCACTGGATTTATGAATCATGTTTTATATTTATGGCCCCTAATGCTACTCTTGTCTAAAGTAGAAACAATTTCTTTAAATTTTCCTTATGATCTTATTAAATAATTTTGAAGGTCGAACCTTCTCATTTCAAGGGAAAAGAGGCCTGAGCTTGATCAGCTTTTCCTGCTGGGAATAACCTCTTGGTTTGGTATCATCCTTGTACATCTTTTTGCACCTTCTTGCAAAACAAAAGGTTTTGAATTACACTGCATATTATTGACAAACCTTTGGGCCCTCATGGAGGCAGGTTTGAATATAGGACAATAAGCAGATTCTGAGGGAATCCAATTATAAGTGCTTGGAAATAAGTAATCTTTTAGGGCTGGGTGAAAGACTAATTGCAGGCAAGATGCCACTACCAGCATGATCTTATCCATGGGCTCCATTTTAAACCAGGCATTTATCTGGATGACACCTGCTCAATCCCATCATTATGCAATCACTGGGGCAGGAAGGCCACAGCCACAACCAATAACAATCCTGTACAGGGGCTCCCCTTCCATACTATTGGTCTTGGAGTAGTCTTCAATAGTTCTTGAGGTACTCATGCTGCTCCCTACACACATCAGCAGTATCCATCTGTCCAGTTTGATTGCCAATCAACCACATTGTCAAATTTTTTGAGTTGGCCCCAAGAATCTGCCTGCTGTCTTTAATTGATGGTGAATGTAAAAGTGGTATCTTAATTGTCTTAGGAAATGTGCACAAGGGAACATAGAGCAATTAGTTCAGGTCTCCAAAACTCTATCAAATCCTGAGACTTTTCTAAGACATAAAGCATTCTCACTATGAAAACTATGGAGAAAATAAGTCATTGCCAGTGTATATGTGATGGATAGCATGGGTGAAACAAGAAAATGATGTGATAATTGCAGCACAGATGAAGGCCATTTGCTCTGCTTTGTTTGTGGATGTCCTCTGAAAGCTCCACCTATTAAAATCCCACTTCCCTATCCTCCGCATAATCTTCTGAATCATTTTACCAGGCACTCATCCAATGCCCTTTTGAAAACCCACAACTGAATCTGCCTCTTTGCAGTGTGTTACAAATACGAACCATAAAAACAATTTTTCTCTTGTTGCCTTTGATTCTTATGGCATTCACTTTAAATGGATTTGCTGCGGCTCGCACCTCTCCCTATCCACTCTGGCTAAACTCCTTGTGATTTAGAACAACACCCCTGTAGAATTTCTTCACAAGTTTTTCTTATTTTATTGCTCTCTCCTCATAAGTGAACTCCCCCATTTCCAAAAAAAATTTTTGTAATTCCTCTCTGAATCAAGTAGAACACCTTTGGATCCTTCCTGACATGCAGTGCCCAGAATTGGGCATAGTAACCTATTCAAGGCTGAATGTGTATTTCACAGAAATTCTTCTTTGCATTTCTATCTTTGCCACTATTTCTGAAGTCCAGAATTTGCTTTAAAACCTTTTCTCAATCTGTCCTGTCATCTGCAATCACACACACACACACCCTGTATTTTGGTATGCCATGCATCGTTCATCCTGCTAACATGAATGGTTTCACATTTCTCTGCACCATCTGCCATATTTCTGCCCATTCCAGCAGTCTGTCTCTCACCTCATGAAATCTATCAATGTCCTCCTCAATTCACAATGTTACCAAGTTCTCTGTCTTCAGCAAATTTTGACATTGTGCTTGTTCCCCCAAGTCTAGGTCAGTAATACATAATAAAGAAAAAACACTGATCCTTGATTATACTAATTATAAACATTCCTCCGGTCCAAAAACCATCAGTTGAATATTCCTTTCTGTTTCCTGTTTCTCTGCCTCTCAGCCAACCTTCTATTCAAGATGTCTCTGTCTTATTTAAACGTTGCTGGCACATCAACACATTTTGGAAGTCAACGTACACCACATTGACTGCAATACCTTTATCACATCTCTCTGTTACCTCATGAAAACCTCAAGTTGGGACAACATGAATTATCTTCAGGAAATCCCTGCTGGCCTTTCTTAATTAATGCATGATTGTGAAGTAAATTTAAACTTTTCCTTGATTGCCATTTTGAATCTTTTTCCGACTGCTCAAATTAAACAAACAGGCTTGTAGTTTCTTAGTTTATGCTTTTAACAAGGGATTTGCAGATAAGGTACATGGATAGGAAAGGTTAAGAGGGAAATGGGCCCAACACAGGCAAATGGGACTAGCTTAGTTGGGAATCTTGGTTGGCATGTATGAGTTGGTCCGAAGGGTCTGTTCCATGCTGTATGACTATGTGACTCTATCTGGTCTGGACTTACCAACGTTAAATGCAGTCAGTTTTTCTATCATCTCTGCTGTAACACTTTCTAGCCCATTCAGAGTCTCAACTATCTCTTCATTCATTATGAATTCGCCAACAACCTCCTCTTAATGTGTTAGTGCGATTTGAGAGGCTTGAGGGCAAAACAATGTGTCTGTCAAAGACATGGGGGAATTGAAGAGAAGGGTAAGCTACCAAGGACACAGACAGTGCATTCCATACCAAAGCATCTTGCGCTTGAAGTAAACAGTGTCCTCAGCAAGCAATCTCCTCAGCAAGCACTCACAACTATCAAATGGTTAGATGCAGAATCATCCTCATATCTACCCAAACAATCTCTACATGTCAACAAAATAAAAGGTATTTCCACAAAAACAGTGTGACCAATGCAACTGTTATTTCAAACCTGTAGACCTATGTCCGTTCATATACTAACAGACCCTTACAACTAGGGAGAACTTCCATTGTGTTGTTCTGGGGCATTTTTATTCATAGGTTAAAGGCAGAAATGCCACTGTTGTATTGCCCTGTGATCCAGTGCCTGACACTGGAAATGTTATTTCATAGATATGTGTGTGCTGGGAAGAAGCTGCAGTATCTGCCAGCTGCTAAAGCAGACTGTGTAAGTTCCAGTTTGCAAGGTAATCAGCAATCGATATCTCCGTCTAGACCCATCTAGAGGATTTGATTGAATTTTAATTTCCCACAAGGCTGAATGACCTGAAAAAACAGCTGGCCCAAAGCAGCATCAGCAGACAGCAAGGTGAAAGCTAACAAATGTCTTTATAAGAGCAGGATGTATGATTAAAACTGCTAATGGATGTACTGACCTATTGTGTAATGCTGCACTTCCCAGTCTATGAATCCTAGCCTCAGTGGAAAGAGTGACGCTCCTATTCCATGCTTTAATGAGTTAATGTTATCTTTCAAACAGTTTAAATTTATATTTAAAAAATTACTTTAATTGTACTCAGTCAGTCCATTCTTGTGTATTCCTTGTACATTATAACAACAGAATCAGGGATAACATGAAAACAGATGGCATTTTTGGCTCCAGTTCCTTGATAAATAAACATAAGGGTTTTTTTTTAAAAGGGGTGCGAGATTTAATTTAAGTACAATATAGAAAAGGGTTTGCACATTGATAAACAGTGTGCTGTCAAATCCATACGGATCCTATTAATAAAAAAAATGAAAAGCTGAATACATACTGTGGGCCGTAAAGGTTTCCTTTTAACATGAGAGGTCACAGCACATGTATTGATTTTTTGTGAATTAAGATGTTAATTTATCCATAATTGGATAATGGGGATTGTTTTTTTTCCCCCAGTTGGTCGATAACTATGTTTCTTCAATGTTATTCTGGGTGGCTTGTCCATTATTTCTTAATCTTACAAGTGAGTGACCTTTTCCTTCAGTGTGCATGAATGTAATGAGCATACAAGTAAAGGATGTTCTTGCTAGGGAATGGAATATTTTCCAGCTTTTTCAGTGTGTCAGCAAGAGGCACTCCCATGACAGCTGTAGACATGCAGAGTTAAACTCCCCTTAGCTAAATCACAACTGCTTAGAGCAGAGTAGGTGAAGAACATGTTTGATCGAGGTGTTTAATTCACAAAGCATTTGGATGGAGTAAATTAAGGGATACTGTTTCCAATGGATAAAGAGCAGATAATCAGAGAGCATAAATTTCAGGTGATTGACAAAAGGACCAGAGGTAACATGAGGAAAACAATATTTTTTACATTGTGTGGTTTGGATCTGCATTGGGCTGCCTGATAAGGTGGTGGAAAGAGATTCAGTAGCAACCTTCAAAAGCAATTGAAGACTCAAAGCAGGAAAAGAATTAAAAGGTAAAAACAATGACTGCAGATGCTGGAAACCAGATTCTGGATTAGTGGTGCTGGAAGAGCACAGCAGTTCAGGCAGCATTCGAGGAGCAGCGAAATCGACGTTTCGGGCAATAGCCCTTCATCAGGAATAAAGCTGGTCCTTGGATGCTGCCTGAACTGCTGTTGCTCTTCCAGCACCACTAATCCAGAAGCAGGAAAAGAATTGCAGAGTTCTGAAGAAAGAAAAGGAGAATGGGACTTAATTGGATGGTTCTCTGAAAATGGTGTTTCTGATCCCTGTAGAGAACAATCACTTTTAAAAAAGAAAAATTGAACTTGCAGTTGATTGCTAATAGGATGATATGACAAGATTTTATCTTTTAAAATGATTACTACAACAAACAGATTAATAGCACTCTTGACTAAGCACAGTTCTTGCAGCGTACAGCCAAGCCAAGGTTCCGTCATCCGAGTTCTGGTCTACAAATTTGAGGAAAGACATTCTGGCCATTAAGGGAGTGCAGCGTAGGTTCACACGGTCAATTCCTGGAATGGCGGGACTACCTTACACTGAAAGACTGGAGCGACTGGGCTTGTATATCCTTGAGTTTAGAAAACTGAGAGGGGATCTGATTGAGACATATAAGATTATTAAAGGATTGGACACTGGAGGCAGGAAACATGTTTCCGCTGATGGGTGAGTGCCAAACCAGAGGACACAGCTTAAAAATATGGGGTAGATCATTTAGGACAGAGATGAGGAGAAACTTCTTCACCCAGAGAGTGGTGGGTGTGTGGAATGCTCTGCTCCAGAGAGCAATGGAGGCCCAGTCTCTGGATTCATTTAAGAAAGAGTTGGATAGAGCTCTCAAGGATAGTGGAATCAAGGGTTATGGAGATAAGGCAGGAACAGGATACTGATTAAGGATGATCAGCCATGATCATATTGAATGGTGGTGCAGGCTCGAAGGGCAGAATGGCCTACTCCTGCACCTATTGTCTATTGTCTATTGTCACGCTCATCTTCCAGATAGCTTCCATTACCGGACGTTTCTGCCATACACGAACCTTGAAGAGCCACACAGCTGGAATGAAAATGAGAGGAAATGCTGGTTGTAGACACCTCATTCTTTAAATTACGAATCAGAGCATTCTACTTTTACTTCTAACATAACTGAAAATTCCATTCCATCTGGTATTCTGTGCACTGTCTGATTAAGTCATCGTTTGATTTTCCTGAACACAGTCTAAAGTGGTTTTCAATTCCTGAGGGTTTATTTTTGTTCCTTTCCTTTCCCAACGTGGCAAATTTTAACCCTAGAACTGGTGAGGGCATTTTCTGATGGTTCACCGTCTAGTGCAAGGTAGGCAAATCCTTCAGCCTCATTTCATTTCCTCACCAAATTTGGCCTTGAGTCCGCACCCACATTCCTGAATGGTGAACCATAGAAACCTTTGACAAAATCTAAAAGAGAGAGAATAGCTTGAGGCCATTCAGCAATAGGCTTCAGAAATCTGAAACATAAAGGGATTCAGGAATCCTCATTCAGGATTCTTTTAAGGTTAACATGCAGGTTCAGTGGCAGTTAGGAAGCCAAATGCAATGTTACACTCATTTTGCGAAGACCAGAATACAAGTGCAGGGATATACTGCCAAATGTTGTGGGTTCAAGTCATTGAGAATATTTAAGACAGAAATAGATAGATTCTTGATTAGTATGAGAGTCAAAGGTTTTGGGGAAAATGCAGGAGAATGGGATAGAGAAACATATCGGCCACGATCTAATGGTGGAGCAGACTTGATGGTCAGATGGCCTCATTCTGCTCTTATATTCTATGGCCTTATGAATATCCTAGAAACCTTTCCCCTCTCAAAGCCTACACCTGCGCTAACATGAAACTCATAGGTCTTGTATCCAGGAAGAAAGTGCTGATTAGCTATTGTTGAGACTCAAATTCTTTATCTTAGATGAAAAGGGACAAGCATGTCAGGATGTAAAGCATAATTCTTTACAATCTGGCATTCTTAATATCTTCCTGGGATTTTGGAGTCGACCAATCTGTTTACTGTATCTGCTGGGACAGTCTCCAAGTGTGAGCTCCTTACATGTATCTTTTAGCAAAGCAATCTGTGTCTTCCTTTCATCTTTAATAGACCTCTCAGCCAGACATGTTGTTGGCAAACTTTGGAACGTAGAATGATAGGATTTTATGTACAAAAGGTGGCCATTTGAACCATTGTGTCTGCACTGGCTACTGAAAGAGCTACCTAACTAGTCCCATAGATCAGTTGGGGACATGGGCAGAAAATGGCAAATGGAGTTTAATCCAGACAAATGTGAAGTGATGCATTTTGAAAGGTCAAGTACAGGTGGAAATTATACAGTGCAGAGTATTGATATGCAGAGGGGTCTGGGTGTGCAGGTGCACAGATCACTGAAGGTGGCAGCACAGGTAGATAAGGTAGTAAAAAAGGCCTATCGTATGCTTGCCTTCATTGGAAGGGGCATTGAGGAAAAGGATTATGCTGCAGCTCTATAGAACTTTATTTAGGCCATAGTTGGAATATTGCATGCAGTTCTGGTCTCCACACTGATGGAACGATGTGGATGCTTTGGAGAGGGTACAGAACGATTTTAGCTATAAAGAAAGGTTGGATGACTGAGTTTGTTTTCACTGGAACACAGGACGTTGAGGGGCATTCTATTAGAAGTTTATAACATTGTGCATGGCATAGGTAGAATGGAAAGTACGAGGCATTTTCCCAGGGTGGAGGGGTCAATTACTAGGAGACACAGGTTCAGAGTGCAGGGGGGAAGTTTACAAGAGATGTATGAGGCAAATTTTTCACACAAAGCATTGTGAGTACTTGGAACACGCTGACAGAAGAGGTGGTGGAAGCATAAAAGCAGCATTCATGAAGCACCTGGGCAAATACATGAATAGTAAGGGAGTAGAGGAATACAGACCATGTAAGTGAAGGCAGTTTTAGTATGGAAGGGCAAAATGTGGAGGTGCAGGCCTGGAGGGCCAAAGGACCTGTTTCTGCGCTGGATTGTTCTTTGTTCTCTTTATTCTCATTCTCCAGCCCCTGAATTTTATCATTTTACCCTAGATTAGAGATGCTGTCCCAAAACATAACTTGATAATTTGACAGTAACTTATATGATTGGGAGCCAGGAGAAGGTGAGGACTAACTTTGATTACCACCCACTAGCTAACCCACCTTACCCCCCTCTGCCTTCAGAACAACTGTGTGCTCTTGGTTGTTGACCATTGCTGAGGTAGTCAGATGGTACTAGCTCTGTGGGCCTGAACAAAACTGACAAAAGTGAGGAGGACTGTGACAAATTAGGAAGGGAACAAAGTTATTCCTGCATTTTATGAAAAGGGGAATGAGTAAATGGCTTGTAGTTAAAGCAAAAATATCAATAAAGAATATATGAGAATATAAGTGTCAGGTAAGTGCTCTTTCATAATGAAAAGAGTCTGTAATGAATTAAAATTCATAAATGATCCTAATGGTGACAATCTGACTAAATTGAAAATGCAGGAAGGATTTCTTTTGGCCTGTGCACTGTTGAATGACAATGTGCAACTTTCACTGATTCACCACATGGCTATATTTATAATATGACTATGGGACATGCTGACATGTAGTAATGTCATTGTGCAATTCAGTTCTGAGCTGTCCCTTCATAGACTGTAATCTAGATATTTTTGGGGACATTTCCTTGTCAACATTTTGGATGGTGCAATGGAATTTCTGTCAATACAATAAAGCCAGCCTCGAAATAAGTCTTGTCTCTGCATCAACTTAGAGACAGAGGACAGGAATAGATCATTCAGGGCTCCAAGTCTGTCTCATCATTCAGTTAGATGGTGGACAATCAGTATCTTAATTCCACTTACCAGGACTTGCTTTTTACACCTTAAAAACCTCCCTTAATAAGTATAGAGCAATCTTGGAAGTTTTGCCATTCTAATTGATCTTGCTTCAGAAGCTCACAAACTGTACAGAACATTTGTTGGTCTTGGAATGACTACATTAGAAGGTTAGAAGGTTTTGGTGGAGCTCAGGGGTTTTGGTGGAGAATCACAGGATTGTTATGGCACAGAAGGAGGCCATTTGGCCCACCATGCCTGCACTGGCTCTGCAAATGAGCTTTATTACCCAATGGTCATCTCCTGCTTTTTCCCCAAACCCCCTGCAAATTATTTCTATCCAATTGATCACCCAATACTTCCTTGATGCCTCAGTTGAACCTGCTTGCACTACATTTCCAGGCAGTGCATTCCATGCCCCAACTACCCACATCACCCTTACTTCACATCTCTTTAAATCTATGCCGTCTCATTCTTGTACTTTTTGCAAGTATGAACAGCTTCTCCTAATATAATCTATCCAGCTTGCCCATGATTTTAAAAACATCTATGAAAGTTCATTTCAGTTGCTTTCTGTGCAAGACCCAACTTCTTCCGTCCATCCTCATAACAGAAGTTTCTCATTCCTAGAACTATTCTTGTAAATTGCTTCTGCACTCTCTCCAATGCATACACACCTTTCCTGTAATTTAGCACCCACAACTGCACACAATAGCTCAGCTGACGTCGAGCAAGCGTCTTATAGAAGCTCAACATCACCTCCTTGCTCTTGTAAGCTATTAATACAGCTGATTATATGCTTTATTCACTGTTCTCAATATTTAGTCTGCCACCTTCAATGATCTCTGCCCAGCTTCCACTGTTCCTGCATCCCTTTTTGCATTTTAAAAATGAAAGAAAAATTACTGGGAAGAATCTGAAGGCCTGATTATCCTTTGCCCCCAAAACCGACACAGCGCTGACACACAGTTACCCTCCGCCATCTAAGTCTCATCTCCTTCTCTTGGTCCATAAGCCAGTGTCTCCCTGAAATCTGGCCTGCAGACTCACTTGCAACTCAGGGGTTTTGACGGAACACCTCAGACGGGGAGAGGGGTGGTGTTCTAGTGAAACATCTCGGAGATGGCAGGTTTGTTGGAGCAACTCGATGGTGGAGATTTGGTGGAGCTCAGGAGGTTTTGGTGAGTCTGGGTGTGTTTTATGGTGGTTCTGGTCAGCAGAGCGGGAAAGAGTTTCTGTGCAAAATCCCTGCAGGGAAATTGTAATCACATTTCTGAAATGATGTTTACAATTGCCTAGCGGATTTAATGGCCCTGGATATTTCATGACAGTTCCGAGAGATCTCCTGGGCACTGGACCCACAGATAAAGAATGATACACACTCACTTTGGAAAACTTCACAGTGAGAAACTAAATAGAGTTCAATCAACTCCTGAAAATACTTAATGGGAGAATTTGGACAGAGGTTTGTGACTCTTGCAAGTTTTGGCAGCCTGTTACACCGATTGCTTTAAAAAAATGAGTTGCATTGTTAAAATACATTGATAGGTTTTTTGAGAGACAGGTATTAAGGTTTGGGAAACCAAATGGGTTAGTAGAGTTAAGATATAGATCTGTCATGATCAATTCAATGACAAAGTAGAATTAAGAAGTGGTTTATCCACTCCCCCTGTTCCTCAGGTCACTTCTTCTTAAAGCTCGTTCATGGAGAATATTGCCAATCAGTATTTGTCTGATATGATTTAAAGTTGGAAAAATGAAACACTGACATCTTCTGCAATGAATAGAACCAAATGGAGATCCATTGAGTGGTTTCCCAGAGATTTATTTGGTAATTTTCAGCTTCATCATCTGAAGATGAACAAGATCATCGCTCCATTCAACGTTGTCCTCTCCCCCACCCCCAACTCCCATCTAAATTATTTCCCCAATTTCATTTTAATATTATCTGGAGAGTTTTCCTAGAAAAATGGATATGCAGTTGCTGAAAGGTCACATGATTCAATTTACAATCTGTACTGACTCAACTGATCTCGGGTACAGGGTTGAATTTGGGACTCCCCAGCTTAGAAGAGCATAGTGTTCCCATTCCTGTAGTTGGATGGAGACGCCCGACAAAGTTTTGAATTAAACTTAACTTGCTTAACTACAAACATACTAACACCCAGTATGTGGGCTTGTCCTTTTCGAGAGGTTTTGGAACACCTTCAATGAGGAGAGAAGGGAAGAAGAGAAAAACTGCAACAAGCTAAAATCTAGACAACTTTGAAAGATCAATGGAAGCTCTAGCATCAGAAGATTAATTGGCCCAGTCATACAAACACTATGGCTGTAACTGCTGATCAGAAGCTGGCAGTTCTATATTATGTAACTCACCTCCTGTCTCTCATGAAAGCCTGGCCATCTACATTGAAGGAGTCAGGAGTGTGATGGAATACTCGCCACTTGTCTGAATAAGGACATTAGCCACAGCATTCAAGAGGCTTAATACCATCTAGGCCAAGGTGTTATGCCCTGATGAGAATAGTGTGCTGGAAGTCAAGCCCCACAATTTCATAGTCATCACAAATGTGAAATTGGACCAATTTAAACACTAGGATGCTTAATGGCTGACTGTGATCACCATCTAAGATGATAAAACCTGCCAAGTTTCATCATTGAGCAACGAAACAAAAACATTTTGATTAAAAGAAACTTACCATCTAGCATTTGGCTAGATGGATTAATACTTACTAATATGTCAACTTAAACTTAACGCCCTTTAAATCCAAATACACAAATTCATTCACAAAATAGACAAGACAAACAGCTTTTCAGGAATATCAAGGCTGGAAAATATAGGAAACTGTAATAAAACCTGTGGATCAAAAAGCCAAATCAAAAGGGATTGAATTAGGTGAGGTTTTCACAGTTCTTTTTACTATATCACATTGTTGACTGTGGACAAACTTTAATTTAGTAGTTGGTTCAGCTGGATCTAGGTCTTCACATGAGTAAGAAGTTTTCTTTCTTTGCCAAGTCTTTTCTATTCACAGAGAGAATAAGAGTCTCACTCGCTTGAAGGCTTTCAGAGGTCTCAGTCCAAAATTCCCTACCACTGCCCCCCCCTCCCCCCCACACCCTAGTTCTGTGACAAACTGCTATTGCTGGGCAGTCCTCCACTGCCTAAACAAACCCATAAACTGGAAAAGGGAAAAAAGACACCTCATCTTCCACTTAGGGAGCCTACAACCATATAGCCTTAATATTGAATTCAACAGTTTCCAAATCTCCCTTCCACCCCCAACCCCATCCCAGATCCAACCTTTCAACTCAGCTGACATACCTGTCCAACTTCCTTCCCATCTATCCGCTCCACAATTCCCACTGACCTATCATCATCATTTCCTACTTTCGCCCACGTATCGTCATTCCACCTACCCTTCCCCTAGCCCCACCTCCCGCCCTATTTATTTCTCAGCCCCCTTCCCTCTCCCCAGTCCTGATGATGACTCTCTTGCTGGTCAGATGCTGCTTTACCTGCTGTACTTTTCCAGCTCCACATTTTATAGACTTTGACTCTTCAGCATCCGTAGTCCTCATCATCTCCCAGTTTTGTTTTCAACCCAAAGAAATCTGGTGCCAATTTGTGTCTCAAAAGTATCAAGTCAAGTTTCTTCAAAAAAATTGCATACTCTTGAGTAACCAACAAATGTCTGCACAGTCCTATTTTTCCTTTGAGTTCCAAAATTTCATTTTCCAGTGTACTTTGCAAATAAAATATATCAGGAAATGACCCATTTGATTGGTACCTCCAACCACCATATTAAACATCTAGTCCATCCATCTTCAGCCCACAGTGATAGCAGCATGTACCAGCTGCAAAGTATAATTGCAAGAAATTGCGATGGTTTCTAAAATAGTGTCTCCCAAACCTGCAACTTCTACCTCCTAGAAGGACAAATGCAGCAGATGGATAGGAACCTGACTGATTGCAAATTCCCCTCCAAATCACACACTATTTTGACTAAGAAGAGTATTGCTGTCCCTTCACTGCTATTGAACGAAAATCCTGGAGCACCCCTCCCAACAGCACATTCCACATGCATCGCAGGGATTTGACCATTGACTTCTCACAGGCAATTAGGGATGGGCAATAATGTTAGCCCTGCCAGTGAAACCCCCCAAGGAAAAATGAAAACAAAAATTAATTTATGACTGGATATAACATTATGAGTCATTTATTCATGAATATCAACTGGGAATTTTTTATTGAATTAAAATATTCACAATTGGAGTATGCAATTTATTGATCAGGAATGTCCTGGCTTTCCTGTTTCACTGTCACACCACCACTATATAAAACCCACTACATTCTATAGAGTGATCCATCTATGCATCTATGAATTTCATTCAAGCCTAAACATACTCTAAACAGCTTGTCTGTATTTTTAAAAAAAATTTGGCAATTGGTTCTTGAATATTTGTGCCATTATTTTTCCACACAAACAAAACAGAACAGTAACATTAGATACGCAAACATTTGTTTTTAGATCCAGGCTCAGAAACAAAGAGTTTCAGTCCGGACCAAGGAGAATCAGCAACTCTAACTTGTCTGTCATGTTCATAATGTCATTTGTACACTCGATGAAGTTTAGCTGCAGCTTTGGGCCTTGCCCAAATCCATTTTCAGGTGAGAGGAATCCTGCTCGGTGAGCAAACCGATTTCACTATTCACCGGGGTTTAGGATTATTTCTGCTTCTGTCAATCACTCGCTGGAACTAATGGCATTATCCAGAAAGCTGGTATCACTTTGAAGCTATCAATAAATTAAAACACTTAGTTCTACAACAAAAAGTACCTGAAGATTCTTTGCAGGGAACAGGAAAGTCATGAAGATGACATGATCTTGTCCCAACAATATATCTCTGCTACTTGTGCAGTGATTACCAACAGTGGTTCTAAAACAATAGAATCTAAAGCCATCGTACACCTGTTTATGATAGCGTGTTGACTGGTCCTGATGTTAAAGATGAGTCTGTCCATACTGCCTCATGAAGACCTTTTTAGCTATGTCCATACCTTCACATAGACTCTTGCTGACACATTCACAGCAAACCCACTGTGCAGCATTGCTATACACAAAGGATGGCTGGGTTCAGCATGCGCCCTGATAAAGCCCCCCATGACATAGTAAAGTGAATGCAGAGACCAGGTATCTGAAAAGATGAAGTGGCGAATTCTTTGACACTTGGTTGGCAACGTACTCAGTCCCAGAAGAGAAACTTGAGCACAAAATCCACATTGAAAACCGAGGGCAGTACTGAGGGAGGGCTACATTGTCAGAAGTATTATCTTTCAGATGAGACATTAAAACAAGAGCCCATCTGACCTTTTGAGAAATGAATTGATCCTGTGGTGTAATTTTGAAGAAGAATGGCATTCCAGACCACTATTCACTCTTAGTCAATATTATTAAAACAGATGATTTGGCAACTATTTCATTGCTGCTTCTGGGAGTTTTCTGTGTCTTAACTGTCTGCCCATTTTTCCTACAACAGTGACTATGCTTTGAAAGTACTGCATAATGCGCAAAGCATTTTGGGATGTATCAAAGTCATGCAATACAAAATAAAAGTGCTTCCTTCTTTCAAGCTTCTCACCATCAGCTCTGTAATACAAGTGCCAAACTGGTGCTGAGGAGGACCCCCATCAATCACACCTCCTAACCAGAAAACGTCTCCACTGCAGGATACTATTTTCAAAGTGTCTAGCATAATGGAAAAACTGAGTCCTTCAGCAATCTGACGTCTTAAGGATAGATTGGAGAAAAAAATGACTTAGTTGCCGTCAAAATAAATTCATTAAAACTCCACAGAATAGGTGCTTAAGTGTTTAACGTTAGCATCTTTTGTTACTTCTAAGCTAGAACAAGTCACTGTTAAATTCGGTGCTGTGTTTCAGTCTCCATAGACACACTGGGGCTGATGGATACCAGATATTGCACTGTGCAAATGTCTCAGACCTGGTCTCTGCATTGACTTTGCTGCATCATGGGGGCTTTAATCTGACAGCAGATTCCAGCTCCACATTTTCTCAGGCCTATAGCGCTGCCAGTTGTCAGTGGCTCTGCAGTCCATTCATATTTAGGAACGCAGCCAACATCAGAAGAACCAAGCATCTGCAGTCAGCTGCTCTGCTCTGATGCAAACGTGCCGTCTGCATTTTTTCATTTCTGGGTCTGTTCCCGGGACACACAAGGAGACAAAAATCAACCACTGATGGAAAAATCAATTGAGCAGTCTGCAGGACGAGAAAAACAATGTCGAATGCAGATTGTGCAGAATATGATTCATGGGTGAGCTTGAGTGTGGGCAGTGAAGGCTACAGATGCATTGCACGAGCCATTCAGGGTGAGATTTAAAGTGCGGGTCTTCAGTTTTAAAAATAGACACTTGAATGCAAACGATGACAAGTACTTGTGCACGAAAATACAGAGGTCATTTCTCTGGAAAGGAAAGGTGACGTAGACCAAGATAAATTCACGAACACTGGTTAAGTTGTGAAAGGACGGGGAAGCTGGTTGGTTGCTTGTGGTGAGTCAATGCAAGTCTGAGTTGAGCACCATTTGAATTGCTAACTGGAGAAGGGTCCCGTGAGGGAGGAGTTTTGTGACCTCTGCTGCTCGAAGTACCTAACCTGGAAATGCAAAATCTGAGCAGCTTGCTGTCTATCTGCTGAAGCTTCTTCAGTAAGCATCAGTGGCATACTTATCTGATCATGAATTGAAGAGAGGTTGTTAGAATACTATTTCATCTGCAATCTAACAGGAAGCAACAGATATAGGCTGATGCAAAATGAAAGAAGATGGTTGGTAGTCTCTTAATAAAGATTTATATTCTATTACTTAAGTTTTTTTTTTGAAAGACTATGTCTTGTAATGTAGTGATTTTATTCAATCCTTCAATTTTAGTCCCCAGGTCAGAAATTGCTGTGTGCAACAAAGCAGATATATAACATGGTAAGAGTATGGCACGGCTGCATGTTTTGTTTTCAAAGGGACAGACTCTAGTCCAGTAGGGTCAGACTGGGCACATGTTCATACAAATTGTGTTTTAAATGAGATATTGTACATGTTGAGTTATTCTACACAGAATATGTTATAAAGCTACAAGGATTAGACATTGGTTTTCCCTTACAGGTGGTGCATTTCCAATTGTTTTGTAATTATTATGTCTTTCACCTCAGAATTTTTAATCAAAACTAAAAATGATTTTTATTTAGCTCACTCTGTAAAGTAGTGTGATTTGAATGCCCATAACTCTCTCTCGTCCTCTCTTCCATAACTTCTTATGATAAAACCATCACATTTTCTATTTCAGAAAGCTATGAACAGTCTGGGGTTTATAATCATCTTGGCTGATGAACAGCAAGCTGCTGCCTTGGGGAAGTAGGGTGGGGGACAAATCAAATGTTTTTATTTGAAGTTCTAAAGTCATCTCCTGAGTGAGGCAGTTCCCGAGTTTCGCTTGGAGCTCCACATAGTCATCTCGCTGACACCTGACTGCCTTTCAGCCAACCATAGCAGACGGCTTGTACAATGAACAACCCTGAGACTTCAGCTTACAACTGCCTGGTTGGGAGTCAGTGCTCGATATTCGACAGCCTAGATCTACTGGATGTTACTGTCTGACAATTGTTAACTTCGCCATAGTCAGAACTAGGTTAGAATCAAAAAAACTGTGCAGAGCTGGAGGACACTGAAAGAAAGGAACTGTGCAGTACGCTTTTCCTGCAAAACGAAAACCTCAAAGGGTAAATATGGTGTAAAGCAATTTGAATAAAATGTAGAATATTCTTATTAGTTCATTTGATTAGCACTTTAAAACGTAACTTGAATTTCTGATCACAATTTTGGATTTAAATTGTTTTCAATAAAAATTTTAAAGGGTTGTCTTAAATATAAGACAAAGACTGATGGCTGTTTCTCCTCTGGGCAGTTCAGTTGTGTGTTGTATCTCTGAGTTCTGATTCATCATTGCTCAGAGATTCCTTTTTTTAACATGTTCCAGAACATCCAGCTTACAACAGATTCTTCCCTTTTTATGCCCAAAGCCAGGCTTAGACGTGAGGGAAAGAGTGAATTGACTTAGTGAAATCAGTTGCCTGATGCATATGATGGCAAGCAGCTGAATTATGCACATTAGTTAAAGCTGAACCTTAGTTTAACAGCAGCCAGTCAGTCAGCAGATTTATACTGATTGATGTCATGGTAATAAAGATTCCAGTTCAGTACATCATGCTCACAATCAAATACAAGCTCCTTGTGAAGTACATTCCTGTGTTATTGACATTGGGGCTCAGCCAGGGAAGGTAGCCTTCAGCAAGTGAGGAATGTCATAGTATTACAACGTTTATCAGTAAGGTGCAGAGGCTATGATGAGGGGATTCTCTATTAAATAAATGATACACAAGGTGATGGGTGGAGGAGCAGTACTGACATAAGGCTGACCTGATTAATTGTTACCACACTAGACATTAGCATTTATAGTACTCTACCAAATGTCAGACTGCTCTGTTCATTTAGATTGTTCATAGTAGTTATATTATACAATACTGGGTTTAATAGTTATTAGTGTCTGCCTATGTGCATGTTACTGAGCTCAACCAGTCATGGTATCCAGCGTTTGGATACAGTCATCACAAAATGGCTTATCTATTTTGTGGCTTTATTTTTCCTTCTCCAGCATCACTCCTGTTCTTCTGAAGCCCATAATTCCACAGATGTTGGCAATGTCTGGGTGTAAGTGACTACTGCGGATGTGTGGTCCTGGACTGTTGAGTGTTGGTAGTCACATTTGGGAAGGAAGATCCCGAGCTGTGATCCAGAATGAGTTTCCCATTGTTGCATCCCAAAAGCTGCCTCGACATATTTACCTAACTGTGGCTTACTCTCTAACACTAGGCTGTATTTAACAAATCATACACAGGAAAGACCAATAAAACCATCAAGTGATGCACGATGGTTTGACTCATCTTGTATACTCAAAATGGAGCACCACGATAACCACTGCATTAATTTCCAAGTTTTACTTTTTTTTAACTGGAGCTGTATCTCTAGTTTCACACTTTTCAGCAAAGTCACAGAGGGGTCGCATATCTGCAGAGTAACCAATCATGTTTGCTGAGCATCAGATTGACTCCGAGAGGAATCAGGAGTCACAAATGTGGAACAAATAATAAACACAAAGCCAAATGTATAAACCCATTCAACTCTTGCTTTCAGTTAGAATCATCCAAAGCAAGCAGAATTAACAAGTTTGCTGTATTTGATTTGTTATTTCTTAATCAAGCTGACTGCACAAATGTAGAAAGGATAGTATATGAAATGATGCACTCTAAAATCTTTCAGCTCATATTTGGCCTAGCCCTTTTTCGGGCATCTGTCCAATAGATACTGCTTCTTTATCTTTATTCTTTGTGAAAATGCGGTATCTTTGTTCTGCCGGTGGCTTTCCCACAATTTCCTTTGATGTGGAGATCTTCCTTGTATTCAAGCATATGTTTCTAAGGCTTCATGCAATTGTAAAGTTTGGGTCTCACAAGCCTCTTTAGTGCTAGTACATATTAATTAGATTTTTATTTTCTTTGGGATAAAGGTCACTGTCAAGGCCAGCTCTTGTTGGCCATCCTCACCTGGCTGGAGCTGAGTGGCTTGCGATGCTATCTGAGAGCGTGGTTAGTTGTCTATCACATGAATGTGGATCTGGAGTCATTAGTTGGTCAGATGAGGTAAGAATGGCAGGTTCACCTCTCTAAAGGATCTTAGTGTACTGGATGGGTTTTCATAACAACAGATGATGGTTTCATGGTCACCATTACTGAGAAAATCTTGCAAATCCAGATTTAACCATAAATTGAAATGAAATCCCACCAGCTTCCAGAGTGAGATTTGCACCCACATTCCCAGAGCCTTAACCTTGCTCTCTGGATTAATAACCCATAAACCATTAATATTTCCCAACTCAGCATTTATACCTTGGGAGGAAATTGCAGTAAATTTTTCATTCTGAGGTTGTGGGTGACAATACCACCCCTTAAAGAGTTCAAAGGTTGCTTGTTGCTGTGGCAGACTGTTTCAAAGGCCCATTTGGGTGCTCTAGGATTTCATCCCCATTGTTATAATAACAAAGAAACAAAGAAGAGCCCTCCAGCATCCACCCTTCACATCCTTACAGCCCCCATACACTCCCCAGTTCTCCAGCCTCAATAATGCCAATGCATGCCACCTAATCTTCCCAACAAACCTCCACACACAGTGGTTCTACAGAGTATGTAGAGGATAATGACAATTCCATGCTCTTTCATTCTCTACATACTCTGTAGAATCACTGAACATTTAGTAACAATGGTATTTGTAAAAACAGTTATTCATTCCTAACTTTTGATTTCTTTAAAAATATAACTTTGCCACAGATCTTGATTCAACCAACCAAAACTTTTTGAAGTATCAATAGCATTAACTGCAAGCACCTGACATCTCTTTATCTCATGTAAAGTAAAGATTGTGCAAGCCTCCTCATCCTCTCCCTACCTTTCCCTCACCTTCGCATTGCCCTTAACAGCCTTTGCATGTAAATTAATCAATTGGAGAACACAAATGATTTACTTTAGGTGGTTAAGAGGTGAAAACATACAACAGGCAATTTGGTGACGAAAGAAAAAACATGTAAGAGTACTTCTGGATATAAGAAAGAAAAGAAAAATAAATGTGCAATTGATAGATAGAGTAGATTGTTGAGTAAGAGCTATCAATCAGGCAATGTTCTCCCTGGGATGTAACTTTTTCAACAGACTGATAGACATCTGGCCTTGAAGACATTAGTCATGTGCTTATAGTTTCTGAATGGGCATGAAAATGCCTTCACATGGCATGAAGTGTGGACAGTGCCATAGAGGATGGGTAAGACCTTTGAAACTTACTAATTTTTATTCACTCATGGGACTGATGCTGGCTAGACAACATTTATTGTCTGTCCCTAGCTGCCCTTGAGAAAGTGATGGTGAGCTGCCTTCTTACATCACTGCAATCAATGTGCTGTTGACCCATAATGCTGTTAGGGAGGAAATGCCAGAATTTTGATCCAGCCACAGTAAAGGATTGGCAATACACTTCCAAGTCAGAATGGTGAATAGCTTGGAGTGATGGTGGCATTCCCATGTGTCTAGTGTCCTTGTCCTTCTCGATGGAAGTGGTCATGGGTTCAGAAGGTGATGACAAGGACCTCAAATGAATTTCTGCTGTGTATCTTGTAGATAGTGCACATTGCTGCTGCTTCTGAGTATTGGTGGTGGAGGAAATGGATGCTTGTGAATGTAGTGCCAGTCAAGCGGGCTGCTTTGTCCTGATGGGGTCAAGCTTCTTGAGTGTTGTTGGAGGTGCACTCATCTAGACAAGTGGGGAATATTCCATCACACTTCCTAACTAGTGTCTTGTAGATGGTGGACAGGCTTTGGGGAGTAAAGAAATGGGGTACTTACTACAGTATTCATAACTCTGACTATTTCTTGTACCAATGTCTTTGTGGCAAGTCCAGTTGAGTTTTTGGTCAATGACTACTCCAAGGATGTTGATAGTGGGGATTCAGTGATGGTTACACCATTGAATGTCAAGTGGTTGGATTATCTCTTATTGGAAATGGTCATTGCCTGGCATTTGTGTGGTATGGAATGTTAGTTGCTACTTGTCAGCACAAGCCTGGATATTGCCCACAGCTTGTTGTATTTGAACATGAACTTCTTCAGTATCCCCCGTGGAGTCATGAATGGTGCTGAACATTGAACATCGGTGAACATTCCCACTTCTGACTTTATGGTGGACAGAAGGTTAGGGTGAGAGGAGAAAGAAATAAAAAAGACCTAAGGAGCAACGTTTTCACTTAGAGGGTGGTACGTGTATGGAATGAGCTGCCAGAGGAAGTGGTGAGGCTGGTACAATTGCAACATTTAAGAGGCATTTGGATGGGTATATGAATAGGAAGGGTTTGGAGGGATATGGGCCGGGTGCTGGCAGATGGGACTAGTTTGGGCTGGGATATCTGGTCAGCATGGATGTGTTGGACTGAAGGGTCTGTTTCCATGCTGTACATCTCTATTACTCTATGGTTGGGCCTAGAACACTATCCTGAGGAATTCCTGCAAAGATGTCCTGGAGCTGAGAGGACTGACCTCCAACAACCACAACCATCTTCCTAGGTATCATCCAGCCACCGGAGAGTTTGCCCCCTAATACTTTGCTAAGGCTGCCTCAAGCCACATTCAGTTGAATGGGGCCTTGATGTCAAAAGTTGTGACTCTCAAGTCACCTTTGGGATTCAGCTCTTTAGTCCATGTTTGAATGAAGGCTGTAGTGAGATCAGGAGCTGAGTGGCCCTGGTGGAACCCACACTGGGTGTCAGTGAGTAGGTTATTGCTGAGCATATCCTGCTTGATGGCACTGTTGATGACATTTTCCATGAATTTATGATGATTGAAAGTGCACTTATGGAGCAGTAATTGGCTGCTTTGGATTTGTCAAGGTTTTTGAGTACAAGACATTCCTGGGCAATTTTACACATTGTTGGGTAGATGTCAGTGTTGTAACTGGACTAGAAGATCTTGGCTACAGTATTGGCTACATGTACAGAAGATACATGTCTTCAGTATTATTGCCCACATGTTGTCAGAACCCATGGCCGTTGCAGTATCCAAAACCTCCAACTGTTTTTTGATATCATGTGGAGTCAATTGAATTAGCTGAAGTCTGGTCTCTATTATTTAGATTAGATTACATTACATTACATTACAGCGTGGAAACAGGCCCTTCGGCCCAACAAGTCCACACCGACCCGCCGAAGCGCAACCCACCCATACCCCTAGATTTACCCCTTACCTAACACTACGGGCAATTTAGCATGGCCAATTCACCTGACCTGCACATTTTTGGACTGTGGGAGGAAACCGGAGCACCCGGAGGAAACCCACGCAGACACGGGGAGAACATGCAAACTCCACACAGTCAGTCGCCTGAGGCAGGAATTGAACCCGGGTCTCCGGCGCTGTGAGGCATTTTGCACTCTTGATACCCTCGTTTCCTCCAAGTGTTGTTCAACATGGAGGCGTACCAATTTGCTAGTGGAGGGAGGGTGGTACATGGTAATCAGCAACCTGAAGCCATGAGAATTTATGGAGTCCTAAGTGAATGTTGAGGACTTCCAAAATAACTCTCTCCCAACTATATACCAGTCTATACTACTTCTGCTGGATCTGTCCTGCCGGTGGAGCAGGACATATCCAGGTATAATGCGAACTGGGAAATTGTCTGTCACATGTGATTCCACGAATATGACTATATCAGGCTGTTGCTTCACTCGTCTGTGAGATGGATCTCCCAATTTTGGCACGAGGCCCGAGTTGTTTATAAGGAGAATTTTGCAGGGTCATCAAGGCTGTTTCTACCGTTGTCTTTTCTGGTGCCTAAGTCAATGCCAGTTGATCCGTCCAGTTTTATTTCTTTGTTGAAAGTTTGTAGCAATTGATACAGCTGAATGGTTTGCTGGGTCATTTCTGAGGGCAGTTGAGAGTCAACCACATTGCTGTGGGTCAGGAGTCACATTTAGGCCACACCAGGTAAGGATAGCAGAGTTCCTTTCCTAAAGGAAATTAGTGAGCTAGATGGGTTTTTCTGACAAATAACATTGGTTTCATAGTCATTAGTAGATTCTTACTTCCAGACCCTTGTTCCACATCACCTTTGAAGAGGCCTGAACCACAAGTCTTCCACAAGCTAGCTCAGCTCGATGAGAATGCTTATCCTGGAATGAAATTGTGCAGATCCAGAGTGCTGGGTATGGACTCATGATCCACACCTGTCAGCTCCTTTAAACCAGGTCAGTATAAGTTGAGTGTGCTGCGAATGGAGTTTGGAATCTTGGAATTGGGTTCTAATGGCTTTGTTTTCACTTCCAAACAGTCTTGCCAACTCCATGAGAACCCAGGCCATGACCAACGCACCACCATATCCCCATATTGCTTCCCTGTAACCTACACCAAGATGGTTGTATGTTTGTTTGCGTCATTTAAAGAAATTTCTGACAGAAATTGTGAAAGTTTGACATTAACTAACTGAGCTCCATTGTGGTTTTTTTGGGTAGAATGATGAGATGTAGTGCAAGCCTAGTGAGTTAGCATCTTCATTGCATTGTTGAAGGAGAGGCAATTGCTCCCAGGGGGGCATTTTGGTGGAGAACAAACTGAGTCATTCCGCTGCATCTTGTTGTTTCTGCTTTTACAATGGGTCACCTACCACAGCTATCTTGACTGCAGATGGCAAGAAGTGTTGGAGAAACTAATGTTTTAAGATAGCTCTCTATCTACATTGAACTTCGTTGATGCATTGGATAAATAATTAGTGGGGTGTATGATTATCAGACTCATTTGTTTCTTCCAGGAGCTGCACAGTTCAGGTTTCTGGTTTTTGGTTCATGTTAACATTATAATCATTGAAACTTGCAGCTTCTAAAGAGGTTGTCTGGGCTGTCATGTGTGAATCAGCTTGTGAATAAAGCTGTTCTGTTGAGTATCTCATCCCATTTTATGTGCATAAACCTGTATTTTTAAGTCCCTGTAATAATCTGTTAAAGCATCTTCTATAGAATCAGTTTTCACCACCTTTATCATGTAATGTTCCAGATTTTCAGAATTTCTGACTGAAAATATTCCCCCTTATCTCCCCTCTCAAAACTTGGTTTTCATAAACAAGGGATGCTACCTGAAATGGATGACCCTTTACTATGAAACTATCTACATTGCTAGATTCCCCCACAATGGAAAACATCTCCAAATCTCCACTGTCAAGCACCCCCAGAATCTCATACATTTCAATTAGATTCAGTTTTCAACATCAGTGGTGATCAAGTTGTTGAGGGAGTCCTGAGGGACAGGATGTACATGTACTTCAAGAACTCATAGGGATAGTCAGCATGGTTTTGTGCATGGGAAATTGTGAATCACTAACAAGATTGAATTTTTTGAAGAAGTAACAAACAAGATTGATGAGGGCAGAATGGTGGATGTCATCTATATGGACTTCAGTAAGAGGTGTGACTGGTTAGCATGTTAGATCACATGGAATACAGGGAGAACTAACCACTTGGATACACAACTGGCTCGAAGGTAGAACGATAGAGGATGGTGGTGGAAGGTTGTTCTTCAGACTGGAGGCCTGAAACCAGTGGAGTTCCACAAGGATCAGTGCTGGGTTCACTGCTTATCGTCATTTATATGAATGATTTGGATGTGAACATAGGAGGTATGGTTAGTAAGTTTGCAGATGACACCAAAATTGGTGGTGTAGTGGACAGTGAAGAAGGCTACTTCAGAGTTCAATGAGACCCTGATTAAATGGGCCAATGAGCCGAAGAATGGCAGATGGAGTTTAATTTAGATAAACGTGAGGACCTGCATTTTGAAAAGGCAAATCAAAGCAGAATTTATACACTTAATTCTAAAGTCCTGGGGAATGTTGCTGAACAAAAAGACCTTGGAGTACAGGTTTATAGTTTCTTGAAAGTGGAGTCGCAGGAAGATAGGGTAGTGTGGAAGGTGCTCTCCTTTATTGGTCAGAGTATTGAGTACAGGAGTTGGGAGGTCATATTGCTGCTGTAAGGACATTGGTTATACTGCTTTCGGATTACTGTGTCAATTCTGGCCTCCTTCCTATAGGCTGCGGCTATTTTCCTTGAAGCATTGGAGGCTGAGGGGTGACCTTATAGATGTTTCTAAAATCATAAGGGGAATGGATAAGGTGAATAGCCCCTGGGGTGGGAATGTCCAAAACGAGAGGGCACAGGTTTAAGGCGAGAGGAGAAAGATTTATAAGATATCTAAGAGGAGCTTCTTCATACAGAGGGTGGTGTATGTGTGGAATGAGCTTCCAGAGGAAGCAGTGGAGTCTGGTACAATTGCAACATTTAAAAGGCATCTGGATGGGTATATGAATAAGGAGTTTAGAGAGATACGGACCAAATGCTGGCAAATGGGACTAGATTAATCGAGGATACCTGGTTGGCATGGACAAGTTGGACTGAGGGTTTGTTTCCATGCTGTACAGGTCTATGGCTCTATATGACTCAATGACACATTCTTCTCATCTCCAATCTGTATTTTCCTGAACTGTTGAACCATTCTTCATAGAACAAACCTTTCATCCTGGGTATCAGCCAAGTGAACCTAAGTGTTTTCCTGTGTCCTTTCTACCCTCTTCCCTTGAAGCAACTTGAACAATGAATTATGTGGATTAATTGATCATGTTGGATGCAGGATCAGAACTACAAGTTACAACTCCCAGCAGAATGCACTCATTCATTCACCCTTCTGAAAGGTTAAAGGAGTATCAAAAAATCAAATCTGGGATGGACTTGTTAGTCAAATGAACTTTGCAATTCATTTACTCAAGAAACTAGATGCAACAAGTAAAATGATGGGGCATGATCTATTTTTAACTTCACAAACTCTTGGTCTCTACCACATACAATGACAAGGGCAGCAGGCACAGTGAAATACCACCATCTCCAAGACACCTTCCAAACTGTGTGCCATCCTGACTTGAAATTACTCAAATTAATCCTTTACTGTCATTGGATCCAAACCTGGATCTTCCATCCTAGCAGCACAGAGGGGCATCTACACCACATGGACTGCAGAGGTGAACAAGGACAGCTCACCACCACCTTCTCAGCGTTAATTATGTACCAGCAGCAAATGCTGGCTTCGTCAATGATGCTCAAATCCCACGAAAGAAAAAAAAGATTTGATTGAAAGATGATCTCTCTTGGGGCAGAATTGGGACCTTTGTTTACAGAAAAATTCAATGAAGTTGGAGGAGAGGAAGGAGGAGGCATGGCTGAGTTAATTTGTTACAATTATACGAAGGATACCTCGCACATTGAATCTCAGTCATAAATCCCCGAACAGTGGGAAATAAAATGTGAAAAATATAAAGGCAACTTAGAGAAGATTGTGCAATGTAACAGAGTTACAATAACTGGAGGCTACAGTATTTCAAGGGAGACTGGATAAGACAAATACTTACAGTTTAGTGAGAAGTTCTTAGAATATGCCAAGGTCTCTTTCTGTACTAACACTGAAAATTCTGAAACGGGCATTAAACACCTTGCTAGTTTGAGGTTCCTTGTGCATAATTCAGATACTCCAAACATGCATGGCCTGGAGTGGAGAAGCAGCCTGTGCTCACAAAAACATTACATAATCTATCAGAGCCCTAACCAGTGGGCTTTAATCAGCCAAAAAGCTATAACCAAGGTCAATTTGTTTAAAAATGCATTAATAAGCTAGGAGATACAACTGCATTTCTGAAAATCCCCCATTAACACAATGGGATCTCTGCTTTCCAATCCAATCATTGCTTTGATGTCCTCCTCATGCTTTCATCTTAATGTCTTGATTAATCCTGTCATAGTCACCCACAGTCTCAATCTCATCCCCTTCCCCTTTAAGGGCCTATGCCAGGACTGTTGCTGGTAAGATCTTACCTGGTGACCTGCTTGGAGAGTCCCAAGAGTCCCTACAGTGCCATAGTCTCATGTTGAGAATGTCTCGGGCCTACCCATTCAGGAACAGGGATAATTTTCTGTGACCCGTTCATGAAGTTTTAGGCCCAAACAGGAGCCAAATGCTGGATTTCCAAGATTGCAGACTCTGTTTTCTCAACAATAATGTTGCTTGTTTTCTTCATATGCGACTGTACAGAACCGAACTGCATTTGTGTCTACGTATATATATATATATATATATATATATATATATAAAGATATTTTTTATGAATAAAGTATATTTTTGAAATTAAGAAAAGGGTGGGAATCTGTACCTTGAGTCGGGCAAGTTTGTGTTGTCTCTCCTGCTTTGTTTGTATTTAAGGAACCTTTACCTGAGTCCATAACGAAGGAGAGTGAGAACTGTTTCGGATAAGACAGATTCCTTTCAGGAGGAGCCAGCAGCAGGAGCCAGAGGGAGGAGTCTAGACAGGGGAAGATTTAAAGTCAAGCCTGGGGGTTCTTGGACCTAGTTTCAGTTCGGGCATGTTCCTTTCAGGACAAGCCAGCAGCAGATGCTAACAGCATTCCTGATCACCATATCTGCAGGATGTGTACCAGCTTCAGCTGTTCACTGAATGAATGGACTGGCTTGACCATCAGTTGGAGACCATGAGGACCACACAAATGGTGGAGAGCATCATGGTTAATAGTTATAGAAAAATGGTCACACCCTAAGTACAGAAGATGGATGGGTGACCACTAGACAGGATAGGAGGTTAGTGCAGGTGTCCCCTGCAGCTGTCTTCCTGTCAAATAACTATTCAGTTTTGGATACTGGTGAAGGGGTTGTCCCATCAGGTGACAGAAGCAGCTGCAGTCAGTAGCACCACGGCTGGTCCTGCTGTGCAGAGGGGAGGGACAAAGCATGGTAGAGCAATAGTAATTGGAGATTTGATAATCAGGGGCACACACAGGAGTTTCTGTAGCAGCAACAGAGACACCAGGATGGTATGTTGCCTCCCTGGTGCCAGGGCAATAGATGTCTCTGAGCAGGTACAGAGTATCCTGATATGGGAGAGTAAACACACAGAAATCATTGACCACATTGGCAAAGGATAAAGGAGGGAGGTTATGTGTGGAGCCAAAGGAAATGGGTGGGATCTTTAATGAGTACTTTACATCGGTATTCACAAAGAGAGGGATGTGAGGGATGTTGAGATAAGCGAAAGGTGTATGAATACTCTTGGACAGGTCAACATACTGAAAGAGGAAGTGCTGGGTGCCTTGAAATACATGATTGTAAACAAGTATCCAGGAATGGACCAAATCTATCCCAGGATACTGTGGAAGGCAAGGGAAGAAATAGCTGGGATCTTAACAGATATCTTTGCATCCTGTTTGGCTTCAGGTGAGGTTCCAGATGACTGGAGAATGACCAATGTTACTCCTTTGTTTAAAAAGGGAAACAGAGATAATCCAGATAATTACAGGCTGGTGAGCCTGACGTCAGTGGTGGGAAAGCTGTTGGAGAAGATACTGAGAGACAGGATTTATTCACATTTGGAAGCAAATGGACATGTTAGTGACAGGTAGCATGGGTTTGTGCAGGGAGGGTCATGTCTCAGCAACGCGATTGAGGTTTTTGAGGAGGTGACAAAAATGACTTACGTGGGAAGGGCAGCGGATGTTTTCTACATGGAATTTAGTAAGGCATTTGATAAGGTACCTCATGGAAGGCTGTACAGAAGGTAGAATCTCTTGGAATCAGGGGTTAGCTGGCTAAATGGATACAAACTGGCTTGGTCATAGAATTTAGCAAGTAGTGGTGGAAGGGTACTTTTGGAATGGGAAATCAGTAAGTAGTGTTTCTCAGGGATCAGTGCTAGGACCTTTTATTGTAACATATATAAATGATCCAGAGGAAAAATGGAGGTGGTCTGATTAGTAAGTTTGTGGATGATAACAAAATTGGTGGAGTTGCAGATATTGAGGAGGATTGTCACAGGATATAGCGGGATATTGATAGATTGCAGATTTGCACAGAGAAATAGCAGACAAATGTGAGTTAATGCTTTTTTGGAAGATCAAATCCAGGTGCAAATTATGCAATATCTGGCAGAAACCCTTAGGAGTATTGACATACAGAGAGATCTGGGCATACAGATCCACAGATCCCTGATTGCAGCAACACAAGTAGATAAGGTGGACAGGAAGGCATACATTGGCCGGGTCATCGAATAAAAGAGTTGGCAAGTCATGTTACAGCTATACAAAACTTTAGTTAGGCCACATTTAGAATATTATGTCCAATTCTGTTTGTTACACTACCAGAAGGATATGGATACTGTGGAGAGGGTGCAGAGAAAGTTTACCAAGATGTTGTCTGGTCTGGAGGGTTTTAGTTTCGAGAAAAGGTTTGATAAACTGAGATTGTTTTCACTGGAAAGACAGAAGCTGAGACTGCAACCTGAAAGAGGTCTACAAAATTATAAGAGGCGTAGATAGGATGGATAGTCAGGGCTTTTCCCAGTGTTGGAAAGGTTGACTACAAGAGGGCACAGGTTCAAGGTGAATGGGGAAAACTTAGGGGAGAAGTGCAGAGAAAATGTTTCACCCAGAGATGGTGGGTGCCTGGATAACATTGTCAGTGGAGGTGGTGGAAGTGGACATGTTAACAATATTTAAGTCATATCTTGGTAGACACATAAACGTGAGGTGAACAGAGGAATAGATACTGTGCATGGGCAATAAGTAGCAGGTCTAAATAAGGATTAGGAATCGGTGCAGGCTTAGTGGGCCAAAGGGTCTGTGCCTATGCTGGATTAATTGTATTGTGTTGTATTGTACAAGAGTGACTATCCTGGGCAGTAGAAGCCTGCAGGTAAACGCCTTCCTGTATATGGATGATATCATGCAGACTTCTGAACATTTGCAATCAGATCAAACTGGCCTTGGGAACCAAGACCGAGGCCATGTTCTTTGGGAACTGGACAAAATGATCCTTTTTCTCCTTTATCATCAGGTCAGCCTGTAGGTGTTGGACATATGGTTCAGTGGGGCTTGGGTGTGCAAAAACTTGGGAGGAGTGCATCGCCACAGAAACTGTGCATGTGGGAGGAGCACCGCTCCCTCTCTGTTGTGGGTTAAAAACCTGGTCACCAAGTGTGAATTACTGTCCATGTTCCTGTAGGTGGCATGCGGTTCTATCCCATTCCCCCAAGTCTGCACCACAACAGACACCCAAGCACCTTCGATTTCATCTGGAAGTCAAAGATGAGTCATGCCTGCAGGGGCATAATGTACAAATCTCTGGATAGAAGGCATACCCAATGCCACCCTCATCCTATGGATGCCTTTGTGTGTGGCAGCATCAAGCTGTACATAAATCCTGGTACAAAGTGTCACGATGTGTTCAGGTTCTATCTGTCCCCTGGTGTTACAAAGGATAGGTCTGGCCTCGTTGTCAGAGATTACTCCAAGTAATTGGACTTGACCATATCAGCTGCCTGTCATGGAAATATTTGTGCAGAAAACACTTTGGACTACAAGTCCATTGGGCAGTGGTCAGCATGTAACATCTTAAAGGTTCTATAGGAAAAGGTGAAGGTAATCCTAATGAATAGTTCCTGGGCAGGTTGCCAATGTCATGTGGCAGAACACTTCATTACCAGAACCTTCTAACAAGTGCTAAGATGTGGCTTGGCTGATGGTGAGATGTTTCATGAGCACCTGGACTCTCTTTCTCAGTGCACTCTGCCCCCAAGGTGACTGTGGCAATGAAGAGATTGTTGTACATCTTCTTTTAGAATGTGCCTTTGCAAACTGGAGGGAAACGCAGTGGTTTTTGCTAGAGTTCATCTTGAGCAACTCCGTGATGTAGGACTGTCTTCTTCAGATTGTTTGCTGGATCCACACACTGAGGCAAACGTCGATTGTGCCTGGAACGTCATCAACTCGGTTTAAGATGCTCTTTGGTCTGCCTAAAACATGATGATCTTTCAATGCAAACAGTTGTCCTCATCCAAGTGTTGCAGATGGGCACATTCTGAGATTCAGAACTACGCACCGATGGACACACCAAAGCTTCAGACAACCACTGCCAAAGTGGAAAGGGCCACCACCAGGCCTTTCAGCCATTATATCCTGAGAGTCTGTTACTTTACAGAAATTCTTCTAGCTTGGCTTGAAAGATATAAAATTTCTTGTTATATTTAATCAGTGTTTCAATTTTCCCCATGGTAGGCTTATGCGGAAAGTCAGGAGGCATGGGATAGAGGGAAATTTGGCCAATTGGATAGAAAACTGGCTAACCGGTCGAAGTCAGAGAGTGGTGGTAGATGGTAAATATTCAGCCTGGAGCCCAGTTACAAGTGGAGTTCCGCAGGGATCAGTTCTGGGTCCTCTGCTGTTTGTAATTTTTATTAATGACTTGGATGAGGGAGTCGAAGGGTGGGTCAGTAAATTTGCAGATGATACGAAGATAGGTGGAGTTGTGGACAGTGAGGAGGGCTGTTATCGGCTGCAGAGGGACTTAGATATGATGCAGAGCTGGGCTGAGGAGTGGCAGATGGAGTTCAACCCTGCCAAGTGAGGTTGTCCATTTTGGAAGAACAAATAAGAATGCGGAATACAGGGTTAACAGTAGGGTTCTTAGTAAGGTGGAGGAACAGAGGGATCTTGGGGTCTATGTACATAGATCTTTGAAGGTTGCCACTCAGGTGGATAGAGTTTGTAAGAAGGCCTATGAAGTATTATCGTTCATTAGCAGAGGGATTGAACTCAAGAGTCGTGAAGTGATGTTGCAGCTGTACAGGACTTTGGTTAGGCCACAGTTGGAGTACTGTGTGCAGTTCTGGTCACCTCACTTTAGGAAAGATGTGGAAGCTTTGGAGAGGGTGCAGAGAAGATTTACCAGGATGTTGCCTGGATGTGCTGCCTGTGGGAGTGGTAGAGTTAGAATCTTTGGTGACCTTTAAGCGGCAATTGGATAGGTACATGGATGGGTGCTTAAGCTAGGACAAATGTTCGGCACAACATCGTGGGCCGAAGGGCCTGTTCTGTGCTGTATTGTTCTATGTTCTATGTTCTATGACACCTAAAGATGCAATACTGAAATGAGAAATTTGATATTTTTTATTGTACTTAATGCAATGTATGACTTGAACTGCTTTGTAATATACTTACAGTAAATCTATGAATATATTGCAAAAAGTAAACTCACCAAGAGTTGTTGAACAGCACTTTCCAAATCCATGGCCTCTAACAATCTGGAATGACAAGGGTAGCAGACACAGGTTACCCTCCAAGTCACCCACCATCCAGACTTGGAACCATCTGGCTGTTGTTTCACTGATGCTGGATGAAAATTCAGGAACTTTCTTTCCTAACAGGGTGCAAAATACTGAGGATGCCAGAAAGCAGAAATAAAAACACAAAATGTCAGAGAAACACAGCAGGTCTGGCACCATCTGGAGAGGGAGAAACAGAGCTAATGTTTCAAGTCTAATACAACACTTCAATTCAATGAAGACTCATATTGGACTTGACACTATAATCCAGAGAGTGAGCACCAGTCAGCCTTGAAGGGCAATTGCAAGCAGTCAGGGGAATTGCATATTGTCAGTCAAGGAACTGCATTCACAGCAGTCAGGAGACTGGTCAGTCATGGCTAAGGACTACTTGTCAAAGTTGGTCAAAGCTCTGGGTGATTGCAGTCACTCCCTTTTAAATGTAACTTAGTGTGGCACCTTGGCCATTTTGCTGCAAATGCTGTGACCAGGGCCATGGTGGGGCAGATAAAATGCCTCCTACAGCATGGAATAATCTGGAGCTAGAGGTTCCTATATAAACTGGAACGAATGTGCCACATTATCCTGGCGTACTGAGCTCTGTATAATTGGAGCTGGCAATGAGGTGATGTGATGAGTGTTGAGGAACTGGGAGGAAAACAGCAAAATACATTGTTTGACCAGAGGTGTTACCTCCTTTATGTTGGTAAAGCCTGAACTTATCTCGGGACAGTGACGGGAAAGAAATTCTGGGATTCGCATATTAATCGATCGAAACCTGCATTTGCCATCCAAACTGATTAAGGATCTAAGGGCCATCTTAAGTGTGTTCAATTCATTTGCATGAGTTGTATGATCCTTTGATCTTTTCCTTTTAAATTCTGTGTCTAAGGTCTTTCTCTCTCACTGGCACCTGATGAAGGAGCAGCACTCCGAAAGCTAGTGTTTTCAAATGACCCCATAGATCTATAACCTGGTGTTGTGTGACTTTTGACCAAAGAAAAAGAATATTCAGCCCAACTTGGTTGACTGTAAATTGCCTCAGAAATGGTCACTAAATCACTCAAGGGCAATTAGGGATGTGCAACAAATGCTGGCCCAGGCAGCAACATCCAAATCCAAAGGGGCAATAAGAAAAAGTCTTCACCAGATCGACTGCAGTAGTTCAAGAAGGCAGCCTTTCACCACCTTCTCAAAGGCTAATGGAGATGGGCAATAAATGTTGTCCTGACCAGTACAGGGGTCCCTGATTTACCAATGTCCAACTTACGAACAATTGAACTTCCAAATGCGATCCCATTCACGGGTGTAATTTTAAAGATCCAACATACAAACAGTTCCTGTAGTTATGAATGGCTCTTTTATATTGTCCTGCACTAAGTTCCAATTGCAAACAAATCATCTTCCGAATGGACTGAAGAACAGACCTGTCTGCAACCAGAGGACTGCCCATCATGCTTACATCCCATGAATAAATAAAAAGAAAACAGTTTCATTTTTCATTAAACCCCGCCTACATCTAGCCCCGATGTTGTCAACTTGAATTCACTGCTTTTTGCAACTTGTGCTATGTAGTCCTCCTTTTCAAGAAACCAAACAGGTGAGAAATTCATGCAAAGAAACCTGGCTATAGGTGCTTTGCCTATAGTTGGCCTTGAACCACATCCTGTATTTTGATGCAAAGACACTGATGAGATATTGCACATTCTGAATATAGTTCCTTCTGCTTGCAAATTAAGCTAAAACCACTTCCTTTTAGAACATGTAGAAATTTAAATTGAGATAGTGGCAGTGTCTGGCATTTTTAATTGCTTGTCAATTCTTCAATAACATGAAATTTCTTAGATCTTTTTCTGGAGTAAGCTATTATTATGTTTCCTTTTTTCATCACAGCTGATAATTTCTCTGGTTATTGTTCAGTGCCATCAAGTAGACCTGCATAAGTTTTCAATTGTCTTGGTACTTCACAGTAACACCAACTTGCACTAACCTGACGTCTTAAATGTCGTAAGATGCTCTGAGGTGCTTCACAGGAGAGTCATCAAACACATTTTGACACAAAGTCAAACAATGGAATATTTCAACAGGCGGCCCAAAGCTTGGTCAAAGAGGTATGCTTTAAGGAGGGCATTTAATGGTGTAAAGAGAGACACAAAGAGATGTAGAGAACAGGTGAGGTCAGAATTAGAGGACGACAGATGCAGATATAGATTCATACGGGGAAGCAGACACTTCGCGCAGGTGATTTCATTTCTATTCGTTCATGGCCATTACTATCCAGGCCAACATTTAATGCCCATCCCTAACTGTCAACTACATTGCTGCAGATCTGAAGTCACATGCAGGCCAGACCAGGTAAGGAGGGAAGTTTGCTTACCCAAATGACATTAGTAAATCATATGGATTTATCCAACAATGAACAATGATTTTTATGGTCATCATTAAACTCCTATTTCCAGATATTTATTGAATTCAAATTCCACCATCTGCCTCAAACCTTGAATGCATTGTTTGAGCTGAGGTGTCACTTTTTTAAAATAAAAACTTAAGTTATCTTGAGAATGTGATCAAAAACAAATTCTGGGATTTACATATTAATGAACCAAAGTGGAAGTGCCAGTGTTGGACTGGGGTGGACCAAGTTAAAAATCACATAAGACCAGGTTCCAGTCCAATGGGTTTATTTGGAAGAACAAGATTTCAGAGCGCTGCTCCTTCATCAGATAGCTGACGAGCAGGATCATAAGCAGAATTTATAACAAAAGATTACAGTGTTATGCAACTGAAATGATATATTGAACAAACCTAGATTGCTGTTAAGTCTTTCATCTTTTAGAATGGGTTGCAGGTTTTGGTTCATTGAGACGTAAATCCTAGAACTTCTTTTAGATTATTTTCTCGAGATAACTTAAGATTTTAGAAAAAGGTGACATCTCAGCTCAGAAAATGCATTAAAGCTTTGGGGTTAGAGTGTGTCTGTATCCCAATCTTGAGTTAGACTGGTTCAATTTCCAAAGTAGGAATTTATAAAATGTTACATGGATTGACTGCCTGCAGATTGCACGCTTTTTGAGAAAAATAAAATGTGTCTGCAAATATAATTCTGCAAATGCAAATTCACCCCATGGAATTAAATGTGTGTGTGTGTGGTGCATGAGAGAGAGAGAGAGTGTGAGTGTGTGCATGTGAGTGTGAGTGCATGTGAAAATGTGCGTGTTTGCGTGTGTGTGTGCTTGATGAACCAAAACCTGCAAACCATTCAGAAATATGAGACTTAACAACAATCTAGGTTTGTTCAATATATTGTTGTAGTTGTGTGACACTGTAATCTTTCGATATAAATACTGTGTCTTATGATCCTGCTCCACAGCTACCTGATGAAGGAACAGTGCTCTAGTGCTTCCTGCAATCTGGTGTTGTGTGATTTTTAAGCATGTGCCATGTCAGGTTTCAAACCAAGGTCCCCAGAATATTACCTGGTCTCTGGATTAATAGTCTAGCTAAAATGCCACTAGGAGGCAACAGCATAGTGGTAAATTTCACTAGGTTGCTAATCCAGATAATGTTCTGACATGGGATCAAATCTTGCAAGGGCAGATGGAAGGTAAATTCGATAAAAATCTGGAATTAAGAGTCTGATGATAATTATGAATTCATTGTTAGGAAAAGCTTATGTGGTTCACTAATGTCCTTTAGGAAAAGAAACTGCCATCCTTACCAGATCTGGCCTACATGTGACTCCAGACCCACAACAATGAGGTTGACTCTTAAGTGCCCACTGGGCAATTAGGGATGAGCAATAAATGCTGGCCTAGCCAGCGAGACACACATCCAGGAGTGAATAAAAAATGAAAGGTCATCATTCCTCTTGGAGAGATGAGGCATGTTGAACAAGTGGAAATAATATTAATACAACAGGCCATGGGTCTATAACAGTCTTACTGTCCAATTTCTGTCAGTTCAGGGGAGGGTAGCACAATGTTCACTGAGAGGAGGGACTGCTCATACTGGCAATAAGGAACAGAGTTGTAAATAACTCCAGCCATTTTTTTGCATTGATGAATACTTTTAAGAAAAGGTCTCAATACCAAATATTTGACACGATATTTCACGATCGTAAACAACAGCATGAAAGGACTAACTCTCACTCTCAATGTATGGACATTGATAGATACTAAGCTGATCATAGGTAAAACTGCACAATAAAGATTTGAAACAGCAGTGTAAAGGGTTAGTGTTAATATGTAAATAAGGTAATCCTCGTCATCAATAATATAAGATCACATAACTAATAGAATTACAAAGATGGTTCTAAACTGGCAGGCTATATAGAATCTTATCCTATATATAGTACATTGCATTTGCTAGGGCTCCTTCGGTATATATAAAGGTAATCCTGGATAATGTTAGTAGAAAAACTAGTGAGTTTTGAGCAGATTTGTAGATCAGGTTGAGGTTCTGGATGTAAGTTTGCTTGCAGAGCTGGAAGGTTCGTTTTCAGATGTTTCATTACCATACAATGTAACGTCATCAGTGAGCCTTCAGTGAAGCACTGGTGTTAGTGAACCATTTTCTATTCATCTATTTAGGTTTCCTTGGGTTGAGGATGTCATTTCCTGTGGTGATGTTATTTCCTCTTCTTTTTCACAAAGGGTGGTAAATGGGGTCTAAGTCAATAGAGTTGATAGAGTTCTGGTTGGAATGCCATGCTTCTTGGAATTCTCATGCATGTCTCTGTTTGACAATCTTTTTTTGGTGTTGTCAAGCGTCCTTTTTCTGCAGGTAGGATAACAATTATTTTATCTTTTTTCAGTCCTCCTAAGGCCTTCCTTTCTTGTGTATTGAGTGTGTTTTTTTTCTGCTTAATGTTGGTGTGACTCTGTCTAATTGTTTGCTGCATTACTTACGTGGCTTCATTGTCTTTCAGTATTATTTCTAATGCTGCTAAGAATTCTTTCTATTCCGCATCCAGGAAGTTGTAATTTAATCCTCTTACTAAGACGGCTTTCTCAGTGTCTTTTAAGGGTCGGTCAGATAAGGTTTTTTTTTTATCCATGCTTCTGTGTTGCCTGTGTTGTTATTTTGTGTGAGTTTGTCTTGTCTATTTCTGCAGGGCAAGTTTTTTCATTTTCATTTTCTGTGTTTGTCACTGTCTAATGTCTATGGCTCATTGTACTATGTCTGTCCACTCATGGTCTGTAGAATTAGTGAGTAAAGTTTTTTGGCATGTACTTTGTACTTATGGAGTCTGTTGTGGGCATCATCAATCATTTCTCTCAGCATTCTGCAGCCTTGCAAGATACCTAGCAAGAAATGTAACAAACACTACATTGGACAAATAGAAAACTAGCCACCAGGATACATGAACATCAATTAGCCACAGACAGACATGACCCACTATCACTAGTATCCTTACATACAGATGAGGAAGGAAATCACTTTGACTAGGACAACATATCTATCCAAGGACAAGCCAAACAGAGACACGCACGAGAATTCGTAGAAGCATGGCATTCCAACCAGAACTCTATCAACAATTTGACCCCATTTACCACCCTCTGAGAAAAAGAAGAGAAAATGGCATCACCAATCCAAGGAAACCTAAACACATAAATAGAAAGCGGGTCACAAATACTGGTGCTTCACTGAAGGCTCATTGATGACGTTACCTAGTATGGGGACAAAACAGCTGAAAACAAACCTTCCAGTTCAGCAGTAGAACCTCTATTTGCAAACAGAATTAGATGAGTATAGATGATTATTCTATACTGATTTGATTGTCCACTTTCCTTCAAATTTCATCTATAGCTAATTTAATCACTCTTACCACTTTTGTGCTGTCTGCACAAGTTCAAATTTGCCCCAGGAAGTGTCAGGAATCATGCAAATGGGACACTCCATGGACATTTTGTGATATTTGCCTATTGTTATCCTGACAATATTGGCACCAGTTCTTAACCATTTAATTTAAAATCAAACGACACCAGGTTATAGTCCAACAGGTTTATTCGGAAACACTAGCTTTCAAAACTCTCCCAAAGCTACTGCTTCCAAGTAAACCTGTTGGACTATAACCTGGTGTTGTTTGATTTTTAACATTTCCCCTCCCCACTTCAATACCGGCATCTTCACATTATGGTTAACCATTTACGGTTGACTTACACAAAGTCTTCTTCCATAGACAACTAAAATGATACGGGACAACATTAAACTAAAAGAAAGAGTGGACAAAAATGCAATATGCAGCACAGAACCTGCGGAATAGGAAGGATACAAAGACCAGCAAAGGGCACTACACGACTTATAAGAGCTACTGAAATAGATTATGAAAAGCAACTTGCAAGGGACTGCAAAATTAAAAAGAAGAAATTTTACATTTACATACAGAGAAAGTAAGTGGTCAGGAGCAATGTTCAGTCACAAAAAGTGCAGATATTGTCAATGGCTATGCGAAAAATGTCAAGTATAGTGAACAATAACTTTGCCTCAGTAATTACAGCAGAAAAATAGGATAGTATGCTTGAATTCCCAAGGAAATTAATAGTGGATTGGCAACAGAGGCTGAGTAATGTTAACATAAATAAAACAGCGATAATGAGGAAATTAATGGGATTAAAGATTGACAAATTCCCAGGACCTGATGGTTTCCAGCCGAGGATGATAAAGAAAACAGGGGAGCACTAATTACAGATGCCATAACTATAATCTTTCAGAGTTCCCTAGATTGTTTCCCCCTTGTTTGGAAAATTGCACGTCACTCCGCTTTTTAAAAGGAAGGAAGAGGAAAACCAGAGAAGTGCAGATCGGTTAGCCTAACATCTGTGGTGGAGAAATTGTTAGAATCTATATTCAAGGTTACAGTAACTGAACACCTCAAACAGTTTCAGTTAATCAGGGAGAGCCAGTACTGATTCATGACAGTTATGTTATGTCTGACTAACCTCATTGAATTTTTTTTTGAAGAGTTGACTAAGGTAGTAGACAGGGGAATGTTTATGGATGTTGTCTGTATAGACTTCCGGACGGCATTTGATAAAGTCCTGCATAAGAATTGTTAACTCAGGTACGAGCTGCGGAATTGAGGACAAATTGCTGACATGGCTGGGAAATTGGTTGAATGGCAAATGATAAAATGATGAAAATTAAGGTAATGGCTAGGTACTCAGGTTGACAGGAAGTGACCAGTGGTATCCCATAAGGATCTGTGTTAGGGCCTTAATTCTTTGCATTATTTATTAATGACTTGGATAAGGGCATAGTTTATCAGATATACAAATTTGCCAATGACACAAAGTTAGGCAACATTGCAGACAATATAGATGGTTGCATAAAGTTATAAAGTGGTACTGTTAGACTAACTGATTGGGAAAAACTGTGGCAGATAGAATTCCATGTAAGCAAATGTGGGATTATCCACCTAGACTGAAAGAGGATCGCTCAGGGTACTTGCCTAGATGGAATCATGTTAAATATAGCATATGCCCAAAGAGGCAGAGGGAATAGATCTTTAAAATATCACAAACATATGCAGAAAATAATCAAGTAGGCTAATAGAATGCTGGCCTTTATATCTAGGGGACTAGAGTACAAAAATGCAGAAGTTATGCTGCAGCTATACAAAACCCTGGTTAGACCATATTGGAGTATTGTGAGTATTAGGGCAGCAGCCCTTAGGAAGGGTAGGAAAAAATGAGGACTGCAGATGCTGGAGATCAGAGTGAAAGAAAAGCACAGCCGGTCAGGCAGCATCCAAGGAGCAGGAGAGTCAACGTATCGAGCATAAGCTCTTCATCAGGAATGTAGGGGTGGCCCAAGGGGGCTGAGAGATAAATTGGAGGGGGTGGGTGGGGCTGGGCAGAAGGTAGCATATTCCTGATGAAGAGCTTATGCTCATAACGTTGACTCTCCTGCTCCATGCATGCTGACTGACCGGCTGTGCTTTTCCAGCACCACACTCTCCGACTTAGGAAGGATATATGAGGCGTACAACATAGACTTGCAAAAATAATACTTGGACTTTAGGGAGTTAAACTATGAGGAGAGATTATACAAATTGGGCCTGGTTTCTCTAGAATTTAGATGGTTATGGGGTGATCTGATCACAATCTTCAAAATAGTAACAGGAAAAGACTGAGGAGATAAAGATAAACTATTTCCACTTGTTGAGGATTCTAGACTAAGAGGCAGAGTCTGAAATTAGGGCCAGGCTATACAGGGGAGATTTTTGGTGCACTTTTACGCACAAAGGGTGGTAGATGTTTGAAACTTTCTTCCACAAATAGCAGTGTAAGCAGGATCAGTTGTTACTTTTAAATCTGAGATCGATAAAGTTTTGTTCAGCAAATGTATTAGGGGATATGGGCCAAAGGCAACTAAATGGAATTAGGTCACAGATCAGTTTCATTGAATAGAGGAACCGGCTTGAAAGATTGAATATCCTACTTGTGTTCCAATGCTCCTATGCATATTTTGCTTCTCATGAAAACTGAATGACTAATATTTAGAAGAGTTGTGACATGGCTGGTTTGGACAGGGCCTTTTTTGAGAGAAATATTGATTGGGTTCCCACTTATTTACACAGTGAGTGATAGTGACATGATACTCACTGTCTACTCGTGGAAGTGGAGAAAACTAAGAGTTTGAGAAAATGTTTGGATGGGCACTCATGGGAAATCAACTTGCGAGGTTATGGGGCTAGAAAGGGGAAATTGGATTGAAGGAATTTCTCTGAGAAGGCTTCTGCCCATGATCTCAATGGCCTCTGCCTATTTTGTATAGACTCTCTGACTTGTGCTCAATGGAAGGAAACTAAACCTATTGTTAAGTTCCATCACAGTTAGATGTGTTCAGGAACAAGTCAAGGCTTGTTTTTTCTCACGTTCTCCTCACTTTAAAATGCTGACTCATGTTCCGCTTCCACAGGACAGGTGCTGAAGCTTTCCCAAGCCTCACCCAGGTCTCTAAAATAATGGATGGGTTGACTGCAAAAGGATGCGGGGGCAGTAAATAGAGGAGAAGGTGAGTGGGAGGGTGCACAGGGAGATCATCATTGCTAAGCCCAGTTATCAATCAACATTCACACCTATATTATAAAGCAGCATTTAGGAAAGAGGAGTGTGGAACAATGCCTAACTTTTTTCTCCTCCTCCTTAGCCCAGAGCATTGAAGTTATTCAGAGTATGGTTGCATCCTCCTTAGTTTGATGAGATGCTCTAATTTAGCACAGATCAGGGATTTTGAAATCAGGACAGTTCAGGCCTGTTTGATTTAACTCCTCCTTCCTTAACTGCTGAGATAGCTCCTTGAAGTTTTTATTTGGGGGCCAATGACTGGAACTAAGTGATGTTTCCAATACAAGCTTGCTTCCTTAATTAGCCTTTGGTGTAAGGATTAGCAATTTGGCTTCTTCCACTTACTTAGTCAACTTTGTATTTCCTGGGATTAAAATGTAACCTGGTATTTTAAATGAGTCATTTCAAGTACAAATTTAAGGCCTCTCAATAAATATATTTTTAACTAAAGTGGAGCATTATAATGTAAAGTTGACAATATGTTACTGTTAGTTGCAGCTTTAATTTCACAGAAAATCTTCAATGGCTTATGTTTTATGAATAGTCTTTATACATCAAACAAATATTCACATATCCTTACTTAGTTAGTTCCAAGCATTCTCATTATAGTTACAATGTCTGTTTAGCTTGTGGTTCTCAGAGTTATGTTTAATGAGACTTGTCAGGTAAAACAGTTAAGAAAAGCTGATCATGCAGACATTAAGCTTTGTTTGAATAGCCCTGTACTAAATTGTTATTAAATTGAAATGAAATATGACAAGGGATTACTAAAGTAAATTTTCTCACCAAATTTAAGGATGGGGAAGTAAAGGATTGGCTGAGTCCTTTCTCTTAACCCCAAAAAAATCCTCTTCTTAAAAAGGCATCATTTGAGTATCCTGGATTACCTCTTGCAGCATCCCAACCTATTATTTACTCAATTGTTGGGGCCAATGTGTCTAAACTACAAGCTCTGGAATTTCATTCTAAAACCTCTCTAATCCTTTCTTCTCAATTAAGACACTCCTTAATGTCAACCACTCTGATCAAGGATTTAACCACCAGTATTATTGTCCCTTCCACTGGTCTGGTCTCAGTTTTTATCGTTTGTCTGATATTTGTCCATGAAACATGTCAGGATGTTTTGCTACATTAAAGGTGCTGTGTAAGTGCAAGTTGCTGTTATTGCTGTTGCCCTCAGTCCATCAACAATGGTTCTTGATTAATGAAGTGATTACTAAAGTTCTCAGTGTGGTCGTGTTAGCTGATCTCATGAAGGACAAGTCTAGGGGGCATTACAATTTTCCCCACTACCCTAGAACAGAAGGAAGAAAACCAGCAAACATTCTCACTCACAATTCTTATCCAGAAATCCTGCTTGTAAGAACATTTGGCTGTTCACTGTGAAAGGGCCACACTGTGGTTAAGAATGGGTTAAAACACAGCATGGTGTCACACCATGGAGTGCAGGTTTACAGCTCCTTGAAAGTAGAATCCCAAGTAGATAGGATAGTGAAGAAGGTGTTTGGTATGCTTTCCTTTATTGGTCAGAGTATTGAGTACAGGAGTTGGGAGGTCATGTTGCAGCTGTACAGGACATTGGTTAGGCCACTTATGGAATATTGCATGTAAATCTTGTCTCCTTCCTATTGGAAGGATGTTGTGAAACTTGAAAGGGTTCAGAAAAGATTTACAAGGATGTTGCCAGGGCTGGAGGATTTGAGCTATAGGGAGAGGCTGAACAGGCTGGAGCTGTTTTCCCTGGAGCGTCGGAGGCTGAGGGGTGACTCTTTTCCCTAGGGTGGCGGAGTCCAGAACTAGAGGGCATAGGTTTAAGGTGATAGGCGAAAGATATAAAAGGGTTCTAAGGGGCAATGTTTTCACACAGAGGGTGGTGCATGTATGGAATGAGCTGCCAGAGGATGTGGTGAAAGCTGGTACAATTACAGCATTATAAAAGGCATCTGGATGGGTATATGAATAGGATGTGTTCACAGGGAAATGGGCCAAGTGCTGGCAAATGAGACTAGATTGGGTTGGGATATCGAGTCAGCATGGACGAGTTGGACTAAAGGGTCTGTTTCCGTGCTGTACATCTCTAAGACTCTAAGTCTTTGGCTAGAACATAGGGAGGATTGTCTATTCATCTAAATAGCAAATATCTTTGACCTGGCAACATTACTTCTGGAAAATCATCCTTGGCTCCCTTCGATTTTTCATTTCATGTTCTTGCAAAGCCTCAAGCTTAAAATTAACCTTTTTTCTTAAATTCCTCCATGGTTTTATCAATCCCTTTTTCTATATCCTCCTCTCAGCATCCATTCCTCCAAGTACCCTGTGCTCCTTTAGTTCCGGCTTTTTTTGCACCACACCATTAGTGGGCCTACCTTCAGCTGTTCTAACTCTAGACTCCGAAATTCCTTGTTTTTTAACATCACAATTTTCCCTTAAGACATTCCTTAAAACCTAACTGTTTGCTGTTCAGTGAAGAACCTCTGACAGCCTCACTATATTACAGGCGCTGTATAAATAACTTGTTGTTAGGTTAGTCTTAAGTTCTAGAGTAGGAAAGCCACATGTCACTAGGAGGGTGGTACCTCTGACAATTCAGAAGCACTGCACGGAAATTCTGGCTTAGTTTATGAGTTCAGGCACTGGATCAAGCCTGGAATCAACATTAGAATTAGTTTGTGGTTTATTGTTCTGCTTATGGATGCTTATATGGCTGCCTTTTCAGATTAGTTTTGGCCTGGTATACATTAGTAAATGTTCCTCTACCTAACAGTGACAATAGTCTGGCTGGCAGGTTTCTGCAGTGCTCCCTGCATTTCCACTGTTATACACTTTTATTCACTCAGAGGTAGTACATGTCTCTCAGGCACAGACTGTTCCTTCTCTCATCTCAGAGTCTAGCACACGATGATTGTTATGTCTCCATATACACCATTATCTTATTATTTGACAGAAATCAGTAATGAGATTGTGCCTTTGATTTGTCACTTGTATAACTTGGCACCAGAGAGGACATTAAGCAATAACTGTTTATAATTCATAGATATCTTTCACAGTGAGACTAATGCTACCATTCACCTGTGCATTTTCCAAAAGGCGATCATTTAATAGCTAATGTGAGTGAGAATTTTGACATTTTTTTTAACTGAAATTACTAAAGCAAATTGTAATCTGTAATTCAGATGAAAGGTCACAGATCTGAAATGTTAACTCTATTTTTCTCTCCACAAGATACTGTCGGACTTGTGAGTATTTCCATCATATTTTGTTTTAATGTGACCTTTAACTGCTGTTTGACCAACCCATTCAGTTGAACATGAGTTATATAATGGAATCTGCTAGTCTGTGTGACTTATTACAAAACGTCACTCACAATGTTTTTACCCAAAGGACATTGGGGCAACCAAATTACTGTTTTAACATGTTATTTACTTTCTTTTCATATTTATAAATGTTCCAATCCTACATTATTCAGTTTATCCAGAGCCTGCTAGAGAGTGTGGATAATTATTCCTTGAAATTCTAGTGAAATAAATCCAACAAAACACTACCCTTAGAGGAATGCAAAGATGGCCCTTTGCTCATTGGGTTTCTTTGCCTTCCTTTCTACAATCTGCTCAAACTTGTCTGTCAGAGTCCTTCCTGAAAGCTGGTAGATCTATTAGTTGAATGTTCAACATTGGTGGAAGTTATTGGACCATATTGTTGCCATCTGAATCATTTAAATGGAGTAATAATGACTCCTAATAACTGCAACATTTAGCTGAACAGCCAAGTACCGCTCCATGCAGGACAACAGCAAGGTTGAAAAGAGTAAGAGAGAACACTAGAGACATCAGAGTGTTAAAGTGCGATGACTCCAAGTATGTTTTCAAGCTTGTGCACATTGTAAGAAGAAAGAAAAATAGATGTTTTGAGAAATGAATTGCAATTCTGATGTTTTTTTGATTGTAGATAAATGGGTGATTTGCAAAACTTTCAAAAGCTGTTATCTGTGTGTGGCCACTTTATGCAAAATAATGAATTTTTCATTTATTTTTATCAGGTTGTACGCATTAACTGTTTAGGTTAAGCAAAAATTGCCACCCTGGGAAGGAAAAATAGCTGCATTACTGAGTGAAAGCAAAGGACTTCCTATGTGACAACAGTGACTTTACTTCAGAAAGTTAGCTTGGGACATGCTGAGGTTGTGAAAAGGCACTATATAAATGCAAGTACTCTCATTCAGAACACAGAAGGAAATTCGAGGATTAATCAGCCTGGGTATATGGCCTTGACAATTGTTTATTCAGCGGGGATGACATCAGATTCTTTGCAGTCCTATTGAAATGGAGAACGTCATTTGCTCTTGATATAACCTGATGAATTTAAAAAACAACAGGAAATTCATTTAAGAATGAAATATCCAAGATAATATAACAAGAATGTTGAAGCATTGTATCATTATGATGTAACTTCAAGCAAAATGTGTTGTTAGTACATGAAAGACACGTTTAAGTAAAATTTGATACATTTGATAATTCAAAACCAACTGTCTCCCAGGATTTAATTCTTTAATCTCTGAGATTGTGCAATTTCACAAGCAATATCGAGTCAAATAGAAAACCATACCCTACCAGATGTGTTTTTAATTTTTGACAGATTGAGTTGTATTTACTAAGATCGTAAAGGTGAGCTTACAACAATGTATCCTTTATTTATTGTTTGTATTCACTTTGTAAGATAAGTTTTTACCATCTTGTAATCTCTATTTACATTGACACAGTGATATTAATAAGGTAAAATCATAGAAAGATTGTATCTTCTGTGAGAACCATCCAGCTCAAAACATCATTAAATCTGCCATTTTTATTTTGAAGGACGCATTGACATTTAGAATTGCATTAGATGTTTGCTATCTTAACGAATGTGTTGGGGGTGAAATTGGTTCTCAATAGCAACATTAAATGATGTTGAATTGTCAGCTTGTTTTTTTTTGCTCAAAAACTGCATGAATCCATGTTATATTCTGTAAATCCCTTTTTAGAAATAGAATCAGTCTGAACATTGGGACACAGACATCCAGATTTTAACCTCACACCTTAAATGAGCTGACAGGGCACCTATTGTTAAAGTTCACCTGAGAATGTAACTTTTAAAAAAAGTTCTGGGATTTACATATGAAAGAACTGAAACCAACATGGTCATTCTAAAAGATGAATGACTAAACAAACAATCCAAGTCTTTTTCAATATACAATTTCATTTACATCATACTGTAAAGTTTTGCCATAAGTTCTGTATCCTACGATCTGATGAAGGAGCAGCACTCCAAAAGCTAGTGCTTCCAAATAAACTTGTTGGACTGTAATGTGGTGTTGTGTGATTGTAACTAAGAATATGGGGTAAGCCATTTAGGACAGAGATGAGGAAAAATTTCTTCACGCAGACAATGGAATTCTCTGCCACAGAAAGCAGTTGAAGCAAAACCATCAAATGTTTGCAAGAAGGTTATAGATGTAGTTCTTTGTGCCAAAGAGACTTACATAGCAGACAGAATGTTTTATTTAATTTGTTAACATTAATATTTCGGATGACAACTGGTGAACAAGTTACTTATGATCAGATGCAAATCCAGCAAAGACTGATTTTGTAATGGATACCTCTAGTTACACTGAGTTATTAAGCTATTCAGACTATCAAAAAGAATACAAGTTTAATAGTGTGTACTTCATATAATTATACCTCAATAAGTTCCAATAATTGCTATTAAACTGTGTTTTGAATGACGCAACAACCCTGATCAAGCTTTTCCACATGCAGTTAATGACATTATAGTCCTGCGGCTTTGCTTTCATTGATAGGATACCTTTGCACCTTTGAACTTGAACAAATAAAGAAATACCGTGTTACTGTCATTTCACAGCTGTAAGACACACCCATGAATGAAGATTACAGACTTCAAATAAAAATGCTAACAAATGCATTTGGCAATCACCTCATTGACCGTAACAGAGTGTCTGATGGATCAGTATGTTTCCAACACTGCATGATATTCTTCTTATCACAATCATGCCTGACTGTGGGATTTGCCTCTGATTGGCAAAACATGGCACAAAGGGGAACTGAAAAATAATGCAAAGCCAATTGATGCACATCTGGTTCTGTGTGAAATGTGGACCTCTGGCCTTGACAGAGCCCGGATACATCAGTACCTTTCTCAGTCAGAGACCATTACTTTGACCTAAGTGTCAATTAAGTCCATTCTTGTTCACTAGTCCAATGTTAATAGTTTTTCAGATGACTATTCCTGTTCTCCGAGCTCAGCATTGTTAGTGATTTAACACCAATGGCTGAAGCTGAATTTAGTCAGTATATGATAAGCCTGAAGTACTGCATGATACTTGATACTGGAGCCTGCAAATGCTTCATGAATTCAAGTCCAGCTGCTTCACTCTGTCCACAGGCTTCAGTTTGTGCTGATAATGAAAAATGTAATTTATAACTAGATTTTGTTGGGTGTACAATTGCTTTGACAATGGGCTGCAGCTGTCTTAGACATGAAGGTATATATATAATTTCTAAACAATAAATAGTATTCCTGCATATTAGAAAAAATCCACATCAGCTAAAATGAAACGACGTGTTTAGTCTGTGTTATGATTGTGTTTAGCAAAGTGGCTATTTCGATGTTGGGGTTCTGATGGGAGGAAGAATTGCTATGAGGTTTGAATAAGGCAGCATTTGTCTTCTTTAGGACAGAATTCTTTGTTGCTTCTCGGAATTGGCTCTTTTGATTGATAGCTTGTCCTTGTCTCAGACACACCTTCGGCAAAATTGATTGCTGAGCATCATCCAAGAATAAAAGGTCCTCTTTCAAAAGCCTCCAAGGCTTATTCAAGTAGCAGATCACTCTGCATCAATGCCGAGAGCTGAAGCTTGTCCTTTTCACTGGATTCCAATGGATTTAAGTGCTGGGTTCATGTAGTTTAAGGGCAAGACAAGCTATTTATCTCTCGCATTCTTTATAAAAGCCAATTTAGAGCTATATAAATGGAAACCTGAGAACAAGGTGTATGACAGGGATAGAATAAAACACACTTGATTTTATTTTATTTTATTTATTGTCACATGTACCTAGGTACAGTGAAAAGTTTTGTTTTGTGTACAGTGCAGGCAGATCGTACCATACAAAGAGCTTTATGATGATAGATCACTTGATCACTTCATGAGAAATAAACATGGCAGGCATTTTCTGCATACCAATGATCTTCCAAGCAGCAATGAGGATGTGAAGTGAGCAAAAGCAGGATAATTCAAATATAATGGAAATTTGAAATAGACAGAGAGTGATTAGATTAGATTAGATTACATTACATTACATTACAGTGTGGAAACAGGCCCTTCGGCCCAACAAGTCCACACCGACCCGCCGAAGCGCAACCCACCCATACCCCTACATTTACCCCTTACCTAACACTACGGGCAATTTAGCATGGCCAATTCACCTAACCTGCACATCTTTGGACTGTGGGAGGAAACCGGAGCACCCGGAGGAAACCCACGCAGACACGGGGAGAACGTGCAAACTCCACACAGTCAGTCGCCTGAGGCGGGAATGCTGGAAAAACTCTGTAGATCAGGCAACGTATATAAAGAGAGAAACTGATTTCAGGTTGCGGTGACTTCTCATCAGAAGATTCAAGCAACTAGCAGAGCCATTTGGGTCAGGAAGAACAAAACAGAAGGTTTGCAAGATGTTGAACGACAGGAAGTAGTAAATGACAGAAAGGCCAAGAGAAGTAGAAATGAGTAAAGTGTAAAAAAGAAAAGATGTGATGTGAATGACTGGATAGCAATTGTCCAACTTCAAAATGAAGTTTAAATTGTCCAACATGAAGAAAGAAACCAGTAATAATTGAACAAACATAAACACAATTCCAAAACAAAATGAAGGCAGTGGTTATGCTCCAAAGTTGTAATACATACCTTTAAGTCTAGAAAGTTGTACAGTGTCAAACAGAAAGATCGGGGCTGTTCCTTGACCTTTCATCGATCTTCATCAGCACACTATGGCAAACCAAGGATAGAAAGGTTAGAGTGGGATCGAGTTAGTGAAGTGAAACCATGAGCGACAGAAAGAACAAGGACATGTTTGAGAGTGAGAGATGTTCCACACAATGGTACGCAGTGTGTGCTTGGTATCCAAGTGTGGATGGAATTACATCACAAGCAGTAAACACTGTTTTCCAAATGAAAGAAGTAAGAAGGAAATCATTGCTTCAGCTGGATGGAATGTCCAGGGCCATGGATAGTGAAGCAAATGACTTGCTTTTGGTGTTGGGGGCTGAGGGAGGAATAATCAAGGAACTCCTTACTGCTTTTTGACAAGTGTCATGGAATCCATTACATCTATGTGAAAACTATTATAGCCAGCAGCTGAGAGTTTTCCTTGGCTTTGTCAATAGAATAACTGCGTCTAATTAGAGTTAAAAATAACACAACACTAGGTAATAGTCCAACAGGTTTATTTGGAAGTACTAGCTTTCGGAGCACTGCTCCTTTATCAGGCAGCTGCGGAGCAGGGCCATAAGACACAGAATTTATAGCAAAAGATGACAATGTCATGCAACTGAAATGATATATTGAACAAACCTAGATTGCTGTTAAGTCTTTCATCTTTTAGAATGGATTGCAAGTTTTGGTTCATTGACATGCAAGTTCCAGAACTTATTTTAAGTCACGTTCTCGAGATAAAGTAAGGTTTTATGAAAAGAAAAAGTGACATCTCAGCTCATACAATGCATTAAAGGTGTAAGGTTAGAGTCTGACTGTATCCAAATCTTGAGATAGACTGGTTCTATTTCCAAAGGGGAATTTATGAAATTTTACATGGACTGACTGCCTGTATTGACTATCTGCAAATTGGGGACTTTTTGAGCAAAATAAAATGTATCTGCAAATATAATTCTGAAAAGTGTAGTCGGTTTGCCAGAGTCCTAGCAGAAATGCTCCACTGAACAGTTCTGTGGAAATTGTCGATTATTAGGTTCTAGTACGTGGAGTATGAGGCACTCTTTCGTATCAACGTCAAGCTGGAAGAGTTGTCTTTGAGTTCAATGTTGGGATCTCTCCTGTTTCAAAAATTATATCGATGACATTGCAATGGAAACTCAAAACAAACTGAATCGATTTGCAGGCAATACCAAACGAGGAGGAGCTTTTGAATTTGAGAAGGTAGCTTGTGAATTATAAAATGAACTACCAAAAACCTATCAATGGACAAAATGATAATAGATGACACTGAATATAATTAAGTGTCATGTAGTCATAGAGGAATAAAAATCAGGTTACTCACATGCTTCAACTCGTTAAAAAAAGTCAAGACTGAAGTTTGCAAAGAAGTTACATTTGCATCCTTCTTATCTGTCACATCTCCCACAATGACCCCAAACTTATTTTCTTATGCATCCTGTAGGGGAGATGGGTGTCATGGTAATAATGACTAATAATTCAAAGGCCTAGACAAATGTTCTGGAAGGATCAATACCCAGTACACATTAATTAATGTAATATGCAAAGATACTTTCATGACCATCAGTGCTGAGACTATCACCGACTATCACAAAAAACCATCTCATTCACTAACGTCAATTTAAGGAAGGTAATTTGCCGTTCTAAATTGGTTCTGGCCTATCTGTCACTTCAAATACACAGTAATGCCCTCCAAAATGGCCTTGCAAGCCATTAGCTTCATGGGCAAATAGGGTTAGACAACAAGCCTTTCCAAAATACCTATATCCCATGTAAGAATAAATATAGAATCACATAGTTTAAGCTAATTACTCAAACCTATCCACTGGAAACTGGGTGATTGGTTTCATGGTTGTCAGGGTCAAAGTCTGCTAAAAGAAAGCAGCACCCCAGTTCAGCTTCTGCCTTCCTGAGAAACCTCTGGTTTGAGGTTCGTGCTAGAATTGAAATTCAGATCCAGGTGTTCTCTTGAGAAGCATCTGAAAGAATTCTTCCTCACAATTCCTGAGGAAACTGTATCTGCAGAGGTCCTAGAGACAGTTGTATATTTTTGCTAACACTGATTGACATGTCCGATGCTAACCGAAAGCCATCTCGAAGGTTTCATGCTTTATTCTTTTGCCTTTTGAGAACTAATAATTATTGGCCAAGTAATTTTTCACAAAGTCAATTTCTGCAGAGAATATCATTATTTAGTTCTCTATCTGTTGTGTATGTATTGGATTATTCAGAGGGATAAACATTTACACTTTCATATGTCAAATTGAGTACATTAATCAGCTTTTTATCTTTACTGAATAGTCTTTGTATTGTAGTACATAATTTTACTGTTTTTTTTCTTAAAGAAACCTTGATGATAGATGGTTTTATTCTGAATCTGATAGAGTAGACATTCATGTTACCTGTGAAGTAGTGGGACTAAAGACAGGAAGTGCACTCCTCTAAACATTGTCAAACATAACCTTTACTCTACTTTCCTATTAATTTGCACCATTGACTGCATGATCAAGATAACCATTGACTTTTAAGAACACTGAATTTCTTTGTAATTTCAGCCCCTGTTGTTATGTCATATAAAGGTTTCAGTGTGCTATTGAACTTGGCACTCAATGTGTCCAACCTGGCAGAAACAGTATAGTATAAATCAGCAGGAAGTCTGTTATCATACTATTGTCAGACCACACCTTTTTACTAGACACAGTTCTGATCACTAAAACAAAAGGAATACATTGAAACCATGGGGATAGTACTGATATAAACCACAAGATTAATTCATAATATTGGAAAATAAGCACATTTTGCTCTTCCAATCTTAAAAGAGCCAACATACGATCTGCTAGAGATCAAAAGTATTAGACAGAGCTATATTTGGAATATTACTGCAAGTTGTATGGAGAAGAAGTATATCTAGTATGGTGAACATCTTGGGTGCTCCACATTGGTTCCAAATTGATTTCTGTGGCACACACATACATCTAATCCGAAGTGTACCAGATGCCATATTGGTGAAATGGTTAGCTCCATTAAGTGTATACAGAGCAGATTGGGCATGATATGAGCCAGCTTACTGCACTGATTTGACACCAGCCCTACCATTTTGGAGGTCTATGTTTTAGCATAAGCCCTCTTTTACCTTGTATGACTCAACATGTATTCAATGGCTTGAAAAACCCATCTCTTCCACCCTTACTACATTTCCCTAGCACCATTGCAAGGAATCATTAACAACTTTTAGGTAGTTTGCATTTTCATGGCTAATGCAATTCTATGCATCTTGGGTGTATTTCCACATGATCAGGGGCCGAAGCTTTTTTTGGTGATGCACAAACCAAGTGCCTCCATAGATGAATGAGCTGGTAAGGTTTCCTCCTGGTAGATAGTTTAGGAAAATGAACAGAGGTTATGTAAGGCTGCTCAAAGATGGAGAAAAGGAAGGGGAGAAAGGTTTTAAGTAGGAGCCCATATCTGCAGATGGTTTTTAAGCAGGGGATGTCTTGGCAAACAGCTTATGTGATATTCTTTGCACGATCTTCAGTCTAAGGTCCCATTGCATGGACGTTCAGTGACATATCCTTGTGCTGGAATGGCAGTGTTATGTTTAGCTCCGAAGTTTTGTTGATGGAGGTGGCCACCCATTCTGTGTTAGAAAGAACGGAATCTAAGCTTTCGATGGTCCATGCTCCTTGACACTGAACATAGACTTCCTTACAGGCTTTCATCTGCACCAAACAGTTAGGTCTGTGCATTCATGCATGCTCTGAATCAGTTATTGTTGCCAAGGTTAACCTGAGCTTTTAGTAGGATAGTGTGTGACATCAATTTCTAGCCAATTGGCACCAAAGATGTTCTTTTCCCCTTAATTGGCTGCAGACCACTTGTGCCTAGCACCTCATCATGTGTGCAGATACCATCTCTATTTTGACCTCTAAATTATGTCAATATCTGAGCTGGTGTATAAAAACATGTGACAGCGTGTCTCGTTGTCACTGTCTTCTTTGTCTACTTCCTGGCCAGGTTTTAGTTTACAAGCTCTGAAAGAATAAAGAAAGGGCAAGGCTCAATTAGTGGAGAAGGGAGGAGAGAAAGATAGAAGTGTATGCTAACACCAGCTCCTCAGTCACAAGACAGCATGTGATAAAGGGCGAGTTAGCAGTGGGAAGGAGGATTAGATATGAAGATGGCATCATCCTCAAACATTCATGTCAGTTGCTGGTCCCAGCAATGGATGGCATCGCCTTTTACGTGGGGTCAGGACGCATAGACAAGTTCCTTTCATTCTGGTTAGCTCTTGCTGTGTCTAGTTGTCTGTGGCTATTTCCCAGTCAGAAAGAGGAAAGTGTGTCAGTGAGTGTGATACAATCTGTTCAGATGATATGACCATCATTGTTGAATAGCTGCCAGTATTATCAAGTTGAGAGATCTTATTTTGAGACCTTTGCAATGGTGCAAAGTATATGAGAATGAAGTGAAGCATATGAATGTAAAGTATGGGTTCTGATTGACTAAGGTTGTCAGTAGGTAACTATTGGTGTTGGGACATATTGAGCAGAGGCAGAAATAACTAGTGCAGTTGGTAGAAAATAGAATTCTATAATGCAGTCATTAATTTGATCAGTGTGTGGGCATTAAACATCTTCCAGAACTGCATCCAGGTGCTTGGGTCTGTACAGGCATTGACCTCCATGACCATCTGCTCCTCTGCCTGCTCATCATCTGCCTGGAGAGCCTCCTGCCTCCTTCAGATACAAGACATGTCCTCCATATTACACATCATTCCAAAACTTACAGTGCACCAACCAAAAGCCTTGATGTAGATCATTCTCTCATTCTGCTTTTCCAGCCCAGATTCAGTTGTAAAAGGAAAGTCAGCATCTGCAACTAAAACACCTCTTCCCCTTTAAGAGATACAGCTTACCTTTGTGTAAAACAGGCTACCCTGAAGAAATGTAAGTTCTTATAAATACTGTGCCTCTTGCAGATGTTTGCAGTTTATGCTGGAAACTCTGGTTGCATACAGCAAATGAAATCAGCTGGTAGTTCATCTCCCATCCAGACACCAATTAATCACACGCATTGAGATCACTGCACCCATTTAAAAGGACTAACAAATTTAAAATCCACTATTTATTAAAAAAAATGTTTATTTCATATCTGTCTAAGTGCTCATTTCAAACAGTATAGTTTTTCTTGTTCCCATTTTAACTCTGTCACCTTTCAAACACCTCTATAATTTTGCTTTGAAAGAATTTATGGACTGTTTCAACAACAGCTGGTGGTAAGAAATTCCATGTTCCAAACCTACTCTGTGTGCAAAGAATTCTAACTTCCCTTTCAATTGTTTTATGGGTTCACTAACTGGAGGGAATCGTCTATCACTGTTAAAATGATTGCGGCTTTCATTGGATCACTATCAGGTCACCCTGTGTTCTCTCTGGATAACACTAACTCCTCATTCCTGGTAACATTTAAATTAATTTACACCTTCTACGTTTATTTTACATTCTGCTTATAAGCAGTTGTTCAAAAACCATTCGCTATTGTTTAAGAGTATTGTAATCAATGTCTTGGACAAGTTCAATTTTGCCACTTTGCTGCTCCGTTTTGTGCCTCCAAGTGTAGTTCTGTGTACTTCCTTTAATCTAACTAACGAGTCTAATCACCTTTAATAACACACCTTGAAACTGCACCAAGGGGTGATGCAGCAATAGAATTATCATATCTTGAAACTTGTTCATTAATCAATGAATCCAAATTTGATTTTAAAAAATCCACAACATTAGAATAGTCTCACACTCAATGATGTGGAGTGTTGATTTCTATAACAATTCTACTTTAAGGCTAGTACCTTAAAATACACAGAAGTAATTGCAAATAAATCCTTCAGACTTTGACTTGAAAAAAGCATTAAGTCAAGTTCTGTTAAAACATGACAGCAAGAATTGTGAATTGCAACGTATCTACATCCTGCAAGTTGAGAACATAGCTTTACCCTGTATAAGAAAAACAGATGCCCGACCTTGAGGGGATCTTTGCCCTCAGTAGCAGTTCAAGTTGTTTTTGCCTGACACCAGGCATATTTCTCTGGGGTCATAGAGTGTAACCTATTGGAGTCCTTGAAACGATGGATGTCACGAGAAAGGAAATGAGCACCTGCATGTCAGGCACACACAGCCGATGTCAGATGTTGTTAACCAATTGCTGATAAAGATGTGGCGGAACATCAAAGCCAGAAGGGAGAGTTAAATTGAAAGCTTGTAGATATGTAGTCAAATGTCTGTCCTTGGACCTTGGCCACTTTTTATTATGTGCATTTGTAGCTTTAAATTTTATTTGTGAAAATCACAATAGGAAATGCTGTCTTTCAGAAACCAACTTCTCTTTGGAAGCTTATGTGTCATTCCAAGATATTTCCCAACATAATCATAAGACTACAAGAAATAGGAACAGGGAGTAGGCCATTTGTCCCCTTGAACCTGCTCTGTCATTCAATAGGATCATGACTGATCTGACATTCCTCAATCCCTGTAACTCTTGATTCCCCTACTGATTTATCATCTATCTATCTAAGCCTTAAATATACAGAAGGACTCTGCCCCCACAGCTCTCTGTGACAAGGAGTTCCAAAGATCCACACCTCTCTGTGAGATGAAATTCCTTCTCAGCTCAGTCTTAAATTTGGATCTGTTAATTCTGAGTCTATGCCGTCTGGTCCTTGATCCTCCCATGAGGGGAAGCATCCTCTTGGCACTCACTCTGTCAAGCCCCTTAAGAATTCTATATGTTTCAATAAGAACCTCTGTCCTGAATGTTCTTCTGTGTTATCATACAAAGATTTTGCATGTTTATATCAAAACCCACTTTGTTTTAATGGCGATATTATCAGTTTCATTTTTTAATAAGCTAATCTCTCCATTAAAGTAGTGTGCTAAAGGATTTGACAATATGTAAGTTTATGAGTCAAAATTTTACATAAGTTTATGTCTCAAAATATTACATAGCATTCTTACTGCTGATCAACTAATATGTTTATCTGTTTATTCTAATGAAATAATAATATTCTATAGAAAAGTCATTGATCTGAAACGTTGGGCAGAATGTCATGTCACTGCTCCCTGCCTGACAGAGTGTTCGAGACCGGGAGCAGGAGGATGTTACTGAGTGAGATTCCACTGCCTTCCCACCCACAGCTGGTGAAATCCAGGTTGCAAAGGTTGATTTTTCCAGCCTGGATGCTAATTAAGGCTCTCAAGGAGGGAATTAAGGGTGTAACCCCACAACCATCATTGATCAGTAATCATAAAAGAAGTCTGAGAAGTAAACTGTCAAATGCTTTTGGTGGGGAAATGGGGGTGTGCTGGGGTTGACATTGGGGATTACCATCATTTCCTGATGAAGGGCTTTTGCCTCAAATGTCGATTTTCCTGCCCCTCGGATGCTGCCTGACCTGTTGCGCTTTTCCAGCAACACTCTAATCTTGACTGTAATTTCCAACATCTGCACTATCCTCTTTTGCCTGTTGGGGATTACCATGTTCAAAGGCACTGAGTGCTGAAGACCTTGAGGATTGAGAATGGAGGGGGAGCAGTGGCAGTTCTTCTGAAAGTCACCTCCTGACCCTGCATCCAAACCTCCTCCCCACAACCCCACCCTCTTCCCCAATCTCAACACTCTCCTTTGAGCCTTCCTTGCAATGTAAATCAAGTCTCAATGGGATTCTTCTTTGATTTTTGACCTCTGGTGGGTGCATGACTGACAGCTGCCACTGCCACTGGTGGCGATGGTGGCAATGGAGGGTTATTTGCTGACTGGCAGGCAGGTCTCTAGGGGCAGGATTTCTGCTGCTCAAGTCCTTACTCCAGAGGAAGGTCTGACTGTTCCACTCGAGCGTCTGGTGGTCTCAACCCAAGGTGGGCCTTCACCAGCAGAGGGAATGCGGGACTCCAACCAATTATCCACTTGGCAAGGGGAGAATCCTGTCGCAAACATTACATTTTGCCCATTAACTCTTTGTCTTTCTATCAGTGCTGCTTGACCTGATGAGTATTTCCAGTTTTCATTTCCAGTCGAGCAACCATAGCATTTGTTTTTTTAAAAAAACCCTATTGATAATATGTTTTAATTTCCTTTCAGCACGGGGTATTTTCTTCAGTTGTTTGGTTGTGTCATGATCAATAGTTCAGGTGGGCATCCCGCTGCTGGGCCTGCTTTGAATCCGGTGACAGTGAGTAATCTTTACAAACAGTGCCTCTGATAATTTTTTACTGCTCTTTTCCTTGTAAAGCAAATACTTAACCTGTCATATCTTAGATTGGGCAACTGTGCCATAGCAGAGATTGTTGACATCAGTTTCAGTCCAACCATTCCCTCTTACCAGTTGGAGGTCAGACAAGATATAAGTTGTTTGATCTTCAGCGATCACTTTGACTCAGTGGTGTAGATTGCGACACTGTGTGACAATATCAAGCTGTTACAGTGAACAGGCAGTCTATTCTCCTCACTCCTTATTTTTGCTCCCTTTGAAGTCAGACTGCTCAATTAATGTTATCGCAATCTCCTCTGTTGATACTGTATGCTGAAACAGTCTCGGACTCATGCCCTCCACCTCAGCGCTTGCTTTATACCAGGGCTGACTTGTTGGCAAATTATGGGTGAGGTATTTAATCACGCACTCCCACAATATTTTGGGTGAGGGACTAACATCAGCATCTATAGCACATGATCCAGTTGTGAAATGTATACGAACAAAATATAACAAACTTAACTACAAAAGCACCTTGGTGAGTCAGCTGTGTAAATGGAGTAGTGCAAATGAATGTGACATTGTGGATTCAAGTACAGAGCCAACACAAAGCTGCTGGATCTGAGAATAAACAAGATTAAAGGCAACATTAAGCCTGGGTTTTCTGTGTTTATTTATTGTGGGGTGACATTGATATGAAAGTACACAATTTCAGTGCATTAGTATTTGACAAACCTTTGTTGTCGTTTGCTTAGAAACCCATTATGGTCTGAATGTAATATCATCCCCATTGTGAGTTGGGGGAGAGGATGATTTTGTATGAGTTGCTAGTCATGATGAAGATGGCTGTCACCATCATCTTCAACTGTAGTAAACTGCATGGTGACAGAGGAGAACCACTTCCTGTTTCTTGTAAGTAACAAGATGTAGTTTATTTCACATTAGTAAGTAGTTACAGGTTACATTAATATGACAGGCAGTGTTAGAAAGATGTTGAGGAGGTGTCTCACACCTTCAAGTTCCTAAACTGTCCCAGGGATATAGTGAGTGTTTCTAATGACTTCTCAGTATTAGTATCATAGAATTCCTACAGTGTGGAAGCAGGCCATTCAGCCCATCAAGTCCACACTGACCGTCCAAAGACCATCCCACCCACCCCCCCCTCATATAACTGCATTTCCTATGGCTAACCCACCCAGCCTGCACATTCCTGGGCACTCTGGGCGATTTAGCATGGCTAATCTAACTACCTAGTTGGGGCCACCTCTGGATTATTGGTGCATATGGCATAAATCACAATGAATTAACACAAACAACAGCAAGTTATCTTTTAACATAGCAAAATGCCCCAAGGTGCTTCACAAGAACAACAACAAAAAATAATTGACAACAAGTCGCACATTAGGCCAGGTGATCTGAAACAAAAATATAGGTTGTAACGATCATCTTAAAGGAGAAAAATAACAATTTGGAGAAGGTGAGGGGGAGAATTTTAGCTCTTGGGACCCAGGCAGTTGAACGCAATGCTGTTAATGGTGGGAGTAACCAAGGATGTGCAGAGAAGCACAATTGGAGGAATGCAGAGGTCTCAGAGGGTTATAGGGCTGCAGGACAGTTTGGAGATAGGGAAGGATGAAGCAGGGAGGGACTGAACATAAGGATCAATTTTTTAAAATCAAGATTAGCAACTTTAGGTGGAGACCCATCTTTTTCCATGCCCCAACCATTATGAGTAACCAACCTTCTATGACTATCATGCAGCCTTGCCACCTGCATTAAAGAAGTTAATTTCAACGTTGTTTCATTCTCTTTGCAAGGCAGGATTTCTTGAGGCTGTATTCCGACTTGAGTGAAACGAATCTCTTTGTCAAGGAGAACCTTACCGGAAACTGTAATTACTGTGGTCCAGTCTGACACTGTACCAATATACCTGAAACGCAGCAGCCAATTTACAGCAAACACCCACAAACAGCAATGAGACAATTATTAGGTCATCTGTTTCAATGGTGAGTATATGCAGAGCATTCTCTTGTACTTCTATGAATTACTGGTGTTTTGAGGGGCCAGAGAGACTTTTGGCTTAGCATCTCATCATGATGACACACAGATATCATTTGAACTGGAGTGTGGCCTGTACCCACAACCTTGTGACACAAAGGTGACAATGCTGGCACTGAGTCGTAGCTGATGCATTGACATTATAGCATTGCTGATGTTCAGCTAGACTGTAATTCTGTGAGCCCGTAATTAGTATAGATACAGGTTCCATTGTAATGATAAGACCAGGCAAATATTTAGGACAATTCCCAGACACCAATACGACTTGTACTTGTGTTCCTTGGGGGTATTTCAGGTCTCCACATGCTTGTTCACAAATATTGTCACTGGATTCTTTGACCCTCAACAGCTGACCTCTTGCTGCAAGCTGTTAACTATTTAAAGGAGCTACGCTATTCCTGTTGAAACTTGGACAGATAGATTCACTTCTTCACACTGCTTCCATGCCGATTTTGTTTAGATTAAATTAGATTCCCCTACAGTGTGGAATCAGGCCCTTCAGCCCAACAAGTCCACACCCACCCTCTGAAGAGTCACCCACCCAGACCCAGTTCGATCTGACTAATGCACCTAACACTGTGGGCAATTTAACATGGCCTGCACATCTTTGAATTGTGGGAGGAAACCGGAGCACCCAGAGGAAACCCACGCAGACACGGGGAGAATGTGCAAACTCCACACAGACAGTCGCCCCGAGACTGGAATCGAACCTGGATCCCTGGCGCTGTGAGGCAGCAGTTCTAACCACTGAGTCACTGTGCCACCCTCTTATCTCAGAAGTGTGCATCGTCACACGAGTTAACCATTAAAAGTTATTTTCTCCAGAAAATGAGCCAAATTCCACACGATTGTGCAGTCAGTAATTCGGTGACAGCATTCCCTTGCAGAATGGAAGATGTAGCTTTCTGGTCCTCAGTGCTTTTTTTGTTTACCAGTGATGGTATTTCTGCACATGGTTTGCATCTGCTTTCACTTTCACATTATCTCTTGGCCACCTGCCATTTTAGTACAAGGTGCAATTTTGGAATGCAGCCAACTGCCATTTTTTTTTTGGCTGGTAGACCATTGCCTGGGGCTGGGGGTGGTCTCACTCCAGTTTTGGTTGAGGAAGTGAAATTACAGAATGGTGTAAGAGCAGAGGCTGGGTTGCTACTACCGAAGCTGGCTTTAAATAAGTTAAGATTCTGTCAACATTATTTAGTACCGTTACTCCCATGATTTGTTGCAAAGTGAAACTGATAAAGAATTCAGGTTCTGTCATGCCATGAGGGCAGGTTTTCTAAAAGATTCAGAACCTTTTTTTAAAAGGAAAACACAGCAGGCAAATATACTTGACCTTCATAAGGTATCTGCCACTCTTTTATGTGTAGCAAACATAACGACAAAGGGAATATGCATTAAATTCCTATTGTGGCGGACCATGTTTGTGGAATTCAAGATGAAAAATCATCAGCGCTCATTCAATTTCTCAGAATATGCTGCTGAAATGTGAGGGTTTATCTCAGGAGCTCCATGTAAATTTATCCCAATGACGGCTGATTCTGGGTTTGCAGTTGTCTTCCGGAAACTGGGAATAATTGTAGGTTTAGATTTTACCTCTTCTGTACTGAGGTGTTCAGTCAGGGCACTATCACCAGGAAGTTAGCATTTAAGTAAAATTTGGCCACTGCTGCCCCTACACAAGATAAAGGAGAGGTCAGCTGTAGTTTTCTCTTCTCCCATCTCATCAATAATACAGGGAGTTGCTGGAAAGTACTTGCATAAAATGACAGAGTTGGCCACCAGAGATATGCTGGTGCTTCTGTGTGGATGGCCCCTTTTTAGAGACATGGTATTGCGTGCACAAGCTAGTAAAAGCCACAGAGGGCCGTTTTCAGCTGAGTGATCACTTAATCAGCTGAAAGCAAAAGCTCGGACACTTTAAAATCCTTTGTGCACAATAAAAGATGTCAGCTTGATGAAACACGCCACTTTAATATTGTTCATAAAGCAATCGGGGTGGCGAGTCCCAAACAAATTGATTTTGTGATTCTCAAGTCATTATCAATATTAAGTTATTGAACTGAAAATCGACACATTTTGTCATGCCTTTTTCCTGCTGCTTTCATTTAATAGTTTACAGGTGATGAAGTACCAGCAGGATGGCTATATTCTCACAGTGGAGAGTACTGAAATATTGAAAGTAATCAGGGTACAGTCAAAAACTGTTAAAATATAAGTGGCTTCTGTGATATCTAAATTCATGTTTACCCCATTTTCCCACTTTGTCTAAGTTGCTCTCCTGTTCCCTTGGCAATGGAAAAGTCATTATGTGCAACCCTGACTCTGTTTTACTTGGGCTTCCAAACTTATTTTCTGAGTCAATAACAACAACTTACTTGAAATAGCTCCTTCACCACAGTAAAACATCTCAAGGCTCCTCACAACAGCTTTATCAAACACACTCTGACATTGGGACACATATTGTCATATTAGGACCAAGTTTGGTCAAGGAGTTAAGTTTTAAAAAGTCCTTACAGGAAGAAAAAGGGAGGTGGAAAGGTTTTTGGAAAAAATTCCAAAGTCAGACTGAGAATGGGTGCCAGATTTATGAATGGTTGTTCAGTTCTGGATGGTATTGGGCAGTCATTCTTTGGAATGCCTCAAAATAACTAATATTTTCATGGGCACTCAAATCCTTAAGAGTGCAAATAACTTGGATTTCCTTATATAGAAACATAGTAAATAGGAGCAAGAGTAGGCCACTTAGCCTTTCATGTCTGCTCCACCATTCAATCTGATCATGGCTGATCATCTAACTCAGCACCATGTTCCCACTTTCTCCCTATAACCTTTGGTCCCCTTAGCCCTAAGAATTATATTAAACTCATTCTCGAAAGCATTCAATGTTCTGGCCTCAATCGCTTTCTGTGAGAATTTCACAGGCTCACCACTCTCTGGATAAAATTTCTCCTCATCTCAGTCCTAAATGGCCTAATCCTCTATCCTAAAACAGTGTTTTTGCTGTACCAAAACATTGTGAGCAAAAACAACTTCTATTTGTATAGCATCTATAAGATACTACATAAGAAAAGTCCCACTGTAACATTATCAAACTACATTTGGCACAAGTCCCACAATAAGGATGACCAGAAGCTCAGCCAAAGAGGTAGGTTTTACAGTGTGTCTTAAATCAGAGAGCGATAGAGATGCAACAAGATTTAAGGAGGGAATTCTATAGCTTAAGACCGAGGCAGCTGGAAACAGTTCAGAGGCTGAAATTAGTGTTATGCAACAGGTCAAAATGAAGGTGTGCAGAGATCTTGGAGGGTTGGAGGATGCTCTGGAATAGAAAAGTGAATAGAGTTCAATGGAATTGGAAATTCTGGAGAAGATGTATTTACATGTACATTACAACTTTATTACAGACATCAGCATGGGTTCTATCACTTAACAGGCTGATCTTCTGATGAATTACAAAGTACAGGAACAGTTGTTCAAGATGTCTCAAGAATAAATAACATGTATTAATGCATTCTTTAAAGTACACACTTGCCAAGTCATAGAAATAGGCAATATCAAAACAACACTCAAAATGGATGAATGGATGGCTAGAGCTAAAATCAAGAAACATCACACCAGTACAATTGGGGTATCCTGCTGTAAGTGTGAGTTAAAAATGGCAAAAAAAATTCAAAGCTGGTCTTCCAAAATAGAAGACTAACAATTTAAAGTTGGTGGCATTAACCTGGACCCAGGTCTTTATTTAAACACACAGTACCCTATGCCCCTAACAGCAAGCTAGGATGCTATGCCTGGTTCTGATGCCCTGATTGCAGTTTTAAAGAGAAGTGGGTGGATTGTGTGCAATGCACACTGAGCGCAGTTCTTCAGGTATTGACAGAAATAACATATTTTTAAAGACAATAGACAATAGACAATAGGTGCATGAGTAGGCCATTCTGCCCTTCGAGCCTGCACCACCATTCATTATGATCATGGCTGATCATCCTCAATCAGTATCCTGCTCCTGCCTTATCTCCATAACCCTTGATTCCACTATCCTTGAGAGCTCTATCCAACTCTTTCTTAAATGAATCCAGAGACTGGGCCTCCACTGCCCTCTGGGGCAGAGCATTCCACACAGCCACCACTCTCTGGGTGAAGAAGTTTCTCCTCATCTCTGTCCTAAATGGTCTACCCCGTATTTTTAAGCTGTGTCCTCTTCCAGGTGCGGTCTCACCAGGGCCCTGTACAGCTGCAGAAGAACCTCTTTGCTTCTATACTCAATCCCTCTTGTTATGAAGGCCAGCATGCTATTAGCTTTCTTCATTACTTGCTGTACCTGCATCCTTACCTTCATTGACTGGTGTACAAGAACACCCAGATCTCTCTGTACTGCCCCTTTATCTAACTTGGCTCTATTTAGGTAGTAATCTGCCTTCCTGTTCTTGCCACCAAAGTGGATAACCATACATTTATCCACATTAAACTGCATCTGCCATGCATCTCTTCACTCACCTAACCTGTCCAGGTCACCCTGTAATCTCCTAACATCCTCCTCACATTTGACCCTGCCACCCAGCTTAGTATCATCAGCAAAGGTGAGGTCAACCCAAATAATGGGTGATGTTCTGGCATAGGGACCTGGGAAACTCCAATCTGAAATTAGTCTTTGGTTGTGCTGTCCACTAACAAAATATCAATGACCAGGAAGTGGTTCAAGCCACCTAAACAACACACTGGGTGAATATGGTGCACATGTGGCTATTCCTGTGTCTGCTTGTGACACCAATCAAAATTCCATCCCACAGGACAGCCAGGGTACAGAAGACATTACTTAGCAACTGCCTGTAGAAAGAAGATGCAATGCACCACCACTGGCTGTGGTGAAGTGCACAATACATCTAAGGGGAAGCTAAATAAACATATGAGGAAGAAAGGAATAGACAGACATGTTGATAAGGTTATATGCAAAATGCAAGATCTGCCATGATCATATAATGGAGCTCAACAGGTCATATGGTCCACTCTTGTTTCTTTTTCTTCTGTTCTTGTGGAAAGGGCAACAAGAGGAGCATTAATACCAGCAGAGACCAGTGGTGTCAAATGGCCTGTTTCTATGCTGTAAAAGTCTATGTAGACTTTGATGTTTGAGAGTAACATTGGCCCTCCTAAGTGGGAAACCATCCTATCCTATGTCACTAACATGTCTCTATCAATACCTGTCACCTCTTTCACCAAATAGAACCGTTCCTTTGCTTCAAAAGAAAAGCCACAACTCTAAAACTAATGGTTGCTTGCATATCCATTGACAATGTGTACATTTCTTTACTTCTGATCTCAAGAACTGGCAGCAGAAAAGTTGGATGCCTTGTCCTCAATGTTTTAATGCTCACATTTTAAAATGTGGTGCCTGTATAAATAAGCATCACAGGATGCCCACTATAGTTAAAGAATGCATTCAGTGATCCATTAGTATATGACTCATTGGTATTCAAGTAATCTCCCCGATGGAACAACACAGAGCGATGAAATCCTTCAACAGAGCTCTGGTAAAGGCTATAAATTTAAAGACATTTGGGTGAGAACATTGAACTATTTTTCACATTGCCAAACACAATATGCTTCTCTCTTTTTCTTACATAACGCAGGCAGCAGTACACTTGCAGATGTGAAATGTTTCACATGACCTGAATTATTGGGAAACAGGTACTTTCCAAAACTAGCTTCATCATGCACTGGAACCCCATGAGTAAATCAAGGGGCTGCCCCCTTTCACACCCACACCCCTTTGAGTTGCACAGCCTGAGACAGAAATTATCTGGGCTGGGGGGAAAAAAAACCCCAAAGAAATTGAGAGCTGACTTGGTGTGAGAAGAGTTTAATCATTGTGACTGTTTTCAAGACCACAACACTTAAAAACAACCATCAGAGGCCAAATTGTCATTTCTGAGCTTTTTTTTTAAGCCATAGTGTCTCCAACAAATGGCGTTAAGCGCAAAACACATTATGCTACATGTGATACTGAGACCAAGGAAGCCAATAGTCGCTTCAGTGCTTGTCTCTGCTAAGTTCACTCATATTAATTAGGTTAGGATCTGGAATGAAATTATGATATTGAGCATCAGAACTGGAAAATGTCAGACCTCACTGGGGTAGTGCGCTAGAAATCAGGCTCTGCTATTCCCATGTTGTCACAAAGTTACAGAATGTTTTAAAAACTTGCAGAATTCCCTAATTTATCCAACTTTTAGATCAAGACTGACAGAAAACATAGGCTAGTTTCTGTACTTCACAAAAATGACTATTGCAAATGGGTCATTGCTAACTACAGGTGATCGTGAACCATCAACATGACTTGACTCATCAAAACTCTAATCCAGTTGTAGAATACCCCCTACACATACACATATGGACAGACACAGATAGACACAAAGAAAACATGGATGGTATGCACAGAGGGAAAGTCTGAGAACATAGTTCAGTGTTCCCTGTCCATTTGGTTTGTTGAGATTATCTTTTTGCTAATCAGAATGCTGACTCTCGACCTTTTCTCTGTATATATTTTTGCTTGTTTTCAGGAGGTACAGAGTGTTTGGTTCACACTTACAACTGGTCACTAATCCACAGACCAATCAGTTACTTGTTGCTGATTGAACCTCCCTTTGCAAACAGCCCCTTGGCTCAAGCTCATCTGCAACCAGACTTCAACTACTGCTTGAGCAAGTAGCTGTGTAAACAGTACTTACAATGAGTATCAGGAAACTTGCTTTTAAAAAATGCAACAACCCTTCAACAATCCTTGGTTTTTAAATTTTCCCATTTTAGTCCACAATAAAAAATACAGAAATATATAATTACTTGGTCTTTACAAAAGCTGGAGCTGAGTTAAAAATCCAACTTTCAGGAAAGTCAAACTTTCAAAGTCTATTTTGCTCTCAGCACCTGGTCAGGTTCGTATGAGCAGTAACTGCTTAATTTTTTCAATTATGAGAGATAATGGACATTCAGCAAATGATAGGTGTGGTGGGGATTGTATGAATGCTTCATTTGGTGAATCTTTGCTGATGATTTTGAAGGCCATTTCTTGAGAGACAGCTTGTGCATCATGCACATGAAGCTGCCATATGACAAAACAGATGATTGTTTTCAGCACTGGTGCCTGTCACCAAGCTGCTGTAGTCACTAGTCATTGTGGTAGTAGACGATAGTCACAGGAGTTATGGACAGTTCCCTATTAGCCCTGAGTGTGGTGCTGGAAAAGCACAGCAGGTCAGGCAGCATCCAAGGAGCAGGAGAGTCGACGTTTCGAGCATCAGCCCTTCATCAGGAATGAGGCTTGTGGGCCGGGTGGCTGAGAGATAATGTCATCTACTATATCTGTTGCACCCGATGTAGTCTCCTCTACATCGAGGATACAGGGTGCCAACTTACGTATTGTTTCAGGGAACATCTCTGGGACGCCTGCACCATCCAACCCTACAGCCCAGTGGCTGAACACTTCAACTGCCCCTCCCACTCCACCAAGGACATGTAGGACCTGGGCCTCCTCCATTGCCAAACCCTTACCACCCGACGCCTGGAGGAAGAATGCCTCATATTCTGCCATGGGACCTTGCAACCACACAGGATCAATGTGGATTTCACCAGTTTCCCCATTTCCCCTCCTCCCATATTATCCCAGTCCCAAGTTTCCAACTCAGCACCACCCTTTTGACCTATCCATCACCTTTCCCATCTATCCGCTCCATCCTCCTCTCTGACCT
>NC_057713.1:85696024-85761364 GCF_004010195.1 Chiloscyllium plagiosum | reverse complement strand
GCCCACAAGCCTCTTTCCTGGAATACCCGAAACGTCAATTCTCCTGCTCCTCGGATTCTGCCTGACCTGCCGTGCTTTCCCAGCACCACACTCCTGACTCTGATCTCCAGCATCTGCAGTTCTCACTTTCTCCTAGATCCGTCTTAGCACCATCTATAAACTCCCTAACGCAATAGTTGATGTTCAGGTCTCATCTACCTGCAAATTTGCAGGTAGATGAGACCTTAGCATCTTGCAAATTGAGTTTTAGGTGCCCTACTAGCTAGCTATCCACACAGAAGATCCTTGGGTATGTTTCCCTTCTGCAGATATGCCCAATCCACTGAAGCTACTCCTGGTTAATTAGTGCCAACACATTTAGGAGCTCTGCATCTGAGAGGATAGTTACATTTGTGACTCTGCCTCATCTGCTTCTGCTTCTGCCTTCACTGTGTTGGTATCACAGACTAATAGCTTATTCTGCTGGCAAGATAGTGTGATACAGAGAGCAAAGATAATGGCATGGAGGCTCAGTGGTTAGCACTGCTGCCTCACAGCACCAGGGTCCCAGGTTCAATTCTAACCTTGGGTGACTGTGTGGAGTTTGCACATTCTCCCCGTTTCTGAGTGGGTTTGCTCCAGTTTCCTCCCACATTCCAAAGATGTGTAAATTAGGTGAATTGGCCATGCTAAATTGCCCATAGAACTAGGTGCATTAGTCAGAAGGAAATGGGTCTGGGTGGGTTACTTTTCGGAGGGTTGTTGTGGACTGGTTGGGCCAAAGAGCCTGTTTCTGCACTATAGGGAATTTAATCTAATCAAACAATTATTGAGCTTCTTTTCCAGTTAGCTATAGGCGACTCATTTTACAGCGAGGTGCTGAGAACATAGGCTTTACAATGTATCGTTTGGCCCCAGAGGGCAGCTTCTTGTTATCCTATGCCAAAGATAGTAGGTCCTTTCCCGATGCATGTATTGAGCTGTGTATCAAGGAATAGATTGTTACTATGGACTCAAGGTAACGCAATTTGCTAACCATTTCCAATGGGATGTTATTTGGTGTGATCTGCAACAACTTTTCCCACGACCATAGTTTCTTTAACGTTTATCATCAGGAAGAACAAATCATAGGCAGAGGAGAGACAACCCTTCTGCTGAGTTTCTAGCACAGCATTATTTGTACAGAGTTCCCTGATCCAGACAAATGTGTTTTTATCATTACTTTCTGCCATGATATGCAGAGACCTTACCATCTGACTTCATACACAAGTAGACTCCTTCCATAGGGAAGATGAAGATCAAAAGTGTGGCGGGAATGATACTAAACCAAGGTGGGGTGGAGGGGGCGAGCTAGGACACAATATTCAGTAAGCAGGGCCAGGTTAGATGATAATATTTGAACAGGGAATTGTGATGGTGTGGAAAAGTCTTCAGATATAAATAATAAAGCGATAGTGTGGCGAAATCTTACAATTAAGGAAATAATGATATTATCATTGCCTTTGCAGTTCAGTTTTAACTCAGTGTTAATCATTGCATTTAACATCACAAAAAGGCAAAGCTAAAATTTCATCTGGAGATCGAGGCAAGTTTGGAAGCAAGAGTACCAATGTTTTCTTGTCACTGGCCTGTGTGCTAGTCTTTCTCGATGTTCCTAACTCTGGACTATTTCCAGGATGATGGCTACCCACCTGCCAGTGACAGCTGGCCAGTTAAGGTGCCAATTGCGGGTACTCTTTATGTGCTGTCAGGATTTTCCAGATGGCAGACTGCCTCCCACTCTCCCCCTCCCCAACGTCCTCTCCTCCACCCACAATGGTGCCTGGAGCTTGCAGAAAAAATGAGAAGAGTCTCCCAGCAGCGTTGAACATGAAATGTTTTACACCATTTTCAAGTCTTCTGAGGGAGTCTCGCTCCCAGATTCAGGTAGGGCGAAGGGCTGCCCATAACCTCGGGTGCTCCCATTGTTTTGGCCTCCAGGAGTCCCAGCCATCATTCTTCATTATCAAACAGGGCTCCCAGATGTAGCCTTTAATTGCTTCATCATAATCTCCTCCAGGGTACCAACATGGCCACTTCTAGACTCCGTACTCGCTAAAAGAGGATTGCACCATATGGAGGCGGTGGCAGTGATTGAAGATCAGATGTACCAGGTCAATTCTTTCAGTGGCAATTGCCAACCAGCAGAACAGCAATTAAAAACACTCATTTGAGTAATTATGTAAATATGTAATTATGGGTCAATGACTACAATACTCACAGACAGAAAATTTAGCATACATGCACTTTCCCCAATTTCAGAGATAATCCAAATCCTAGCTCTTCCCTTTCCCAGTTACAGGTTATGCTGCTTCCTGGGGTGTTCACTTTAGAATATTATTCAGTCGAATGAACTTGTAAAGATTTTGATGACACTGTTACAATGAGTGTGTTATAAAAGGCAGGGGCAGACCATACTTTCAGCAGTAGCTCTATGAATTTTTTAAATTACAAAGTTCGATAATCCATCACCATTTTTGGTAAAACATCTTTGAAAGACAGCAATAACTTTAATAATGCCCTTCAAACCAATTCTGGCATGTAGTATTTATTTTATCATCATGGTGCGGCACCTTCTCTGTCTGGAAGTGATTATTACAGGGTGAGCAATTTACTGCTTATTACTGAACAGGAAGATTAAACTAGCCTCTGTTCCTGTGCCAAGAAAGTCAACTACTTCCTATGATCTAGTAAAGAAATGGGTAAAGTGGTCCTTTGAGAATGATACTTACGTTAGCTCCCGTAACATAAGGGCAAAGCAATGGCCTAGTGGTTTTATACATCAGAGAATCCCTGCAGTGTGGAAGCAAGTCATTCAACCCATCGAGTCCACATTGACCTGCTGAAGTGCATCCCACCCAGACCCGCCCCCTACACATTCCTGGACACTGCAGTTAATTTAACTTGCCAATCCAATGAACCTGCACATTTTTGGACTGTGGGAGGAAACCAGAGCACCCAGAGGAATCCCGCACAGACATAGGGAGAACGTGCAAACTCCACACAGTCATCCAAGGCTGGAATCAATCCCGGGTCCCTGGTGCTGTGAGGCAGCAGTAGTAACAACTGAGCCATCATGCTGAACTGCTAATCCAGAGACTCAGGTAATGTTCTGGGAACCTGGGTTTGAATCCTGCCAATGGGAGATGGGGAAATTTGAATTCAATAAAAATAAAATCTGAGATTAAGAGTCTAATGATGACCATGAAACCATTGCCAATTGTCAGGAGAATCTCATCTGGTTTACTCATGCCCTTCGGGAAGGAAACTACCACTTTTACTTGGTCTGGTCTATATGTGACTCCAGACCAACAGCAATGTGGTTAACTCTTACCTGCTAACTGAGCAATTAGGGATGGGTAATAAATGCTGGCCTAGCCAGAGATGCCATCATCTTGTGAATGAACTATAAAAAAGCAGACAAATGAGAAGTGTTCGCGTATGAACTCAATGACCTTTTATTAGAGCACCTGGCATTCATGTCAGTAATATGAATAATCATGGATACCTGCATAGCTGGACTCAAAATTAGCAATTCCGATATATTGCAGCACACTTCCTTCAGCATTCCCTGCTACAAGAGGACAGAACTCTGTAAGATAGAGACTGAGAGCTTTATATTATTAGATCACATGTCATTATTTGGTGATGACATCACAAGCATGCCCCCTTAAAGAAATGCAGTATCTGCTGTATGACTTAACACAAAAGAGGAGGAATTTCTAGCAGGGCCTCAAGACAGGGAAAGGGAGTTGGTGTGGTCTAGGTCAGGTAGAGTGTTATGTGTTGCACTGAGGATGACTAACATGGACTCACAGCAGGTAGCCGTTATTGTGCTATTTACACCTCCCCCCACAGTGAAAGGAGCAGAAAAGGATGACAAAATGATGGAGAGAACAAAACGTTCAGTGCTAGCCATGTGCAAGAAAGAACATAAAAAGTAAAAGTAAGGGAAGCCATTTGTCCTCTTCCTGCCTGCCATTCCAATAAGGTCTTGGTTGATCTGATGTGGTTGGAATTCACTCTTCTATCCTACCCCATAGTTGTTGACTCCTTAATAAATCTAAAGTCTTGAAGACATTCAATAATCTGGCCTCCATTGCTCATGGAGGAGGAGGAGGTAAGGATTTGAAAATTATATGACTGTGTGGAACTGCAGGCAATGGAGGAGAAACTAAACACATAAACGTCGATAAATCCCCAGAATCCAATCAGGTGTACCCTAGAACTCTGTAGGAAACTAAGGAAGTGATTGCTGGACCCCTTGCTGAGAGATTTGAATCATCGATAGTCAGTCACAAGTGAGGTACCAGAAGACTAGAGGTTGGCTAACATGGCGCCACTATTTAAGATGTGTGGTCGGGAAAAGCCAGGGAACTATAGATCTGTGAGCCTGAAATCGATGGTGGGCAAATTGTTGGAGGGAGTCCTGATGGATGGGATTTATATGCATTTGGAAAGGCAAGGACTGATTAGGGATGACATGACTGTGTGCGTGGAAATTTGTGTCTCACTAACTTGATTGAGTTTTTTGAAGAAGTAATGAAGAGGATTGATGAGGGCAGAATAGTGGACATGACCTATATGGATTTCAGTAAGGCATTCATGGTGGACTGGTTAGCAAAGTTAGATTTCATGCAATACTGGGAGAACTAGCCATTTGGATGCAGAACTGGCTCGAAGGTAGAAAATAGAGGCTGTTAGTGGAGGATTGCTTTTCAGACTGGAGGCCTGTGACCAGTGGAGGGCCACAAGGATCGGTGCTGGGTCCACTGCTTTTCGTCATTTATATAAATGATTGGATGTGAACATAGGAGTTATAGTTGGTAAGTTTTCAGATGACATCAAAATTGGAGGTGCATTGGACAGTGAAGAAGGTTACCTCAGATTACAAGGGGATCTTGATCAGATGGGCCAATAGGCTGAGGAGTGACAGATGGTGTTAAATTTAGATAAAAGCGAGGTGCTGCATTTTGGACAGGAAAATCATGGCAGGACTTATACACTTAATGGTCGGGTCCTAAGGAGTGTTGCTGGACAAAGTGACCTTGGAGTGCAGATTCAACTTCCCTTGAAAGTAGAATCGCAGGTAGATGGGATAGTAAAGAAGGCATTTGATATGTTTGCCTTTATTGGTCAGTGCATTGAGTATAGGAGTTGGGAGGTCATGCTGCAGTTGTACAGGACATTGGTTAGGCCACTTTTGGAAAACCGTGTGTAATTCTGGTCTCGCTCCTGTAGAAGGACATTGTAAAACTTTAAAGGGTACAGGCAAGATTTACAATGATGTTGCCAGGGTTGGAGCATTTGAGCATTAAGGAGAGGTAGAATAGGTTGAAGCTTTTCTCCCTGGAGTGTCGGAGGCAGAAGGGTGACCTTGTAGAGGTTTATAAAATCATGATAGGCATGGATAGGGTGAATAGCTAAAATCTTTTCTCTAGAGTGGGTGAGTTTCAAACTGGAGGGCATAGGTTTGGGGGAGAGGAGGAAATTGTAAAAAGAGAACTTTTTCATGCAGAGGGTGGTGCATGTAAGGAATGAGATGCCAGAGGAAATGGTGGAGTCTGGTACAATTACAAAATTTAAAAGGCATTTGGATGGGTATGTGAATAGGAAAGATTCAGAGGGATATGGACCAAATGCTGGCAAATGGGTCTAGATTTATTGAAGATACCTGATCAGCATGAACAAGCTGGGCTGAAAGGTCTGTTTCTGTGCTGTATATCTTTATGACTCTGTGATGCTTATAACTATTGTACCTCTGAGAGAAGAAATTCCTCCTCATTTCTGACTTAAGCAGACCCTTAATTTTGAAATTGTATTCCCTAGTTCACGAGTTCCCTAAAAGTGGAAATGCCTTCTCATCATCCACCCTATCAAACCCCCTCAGAATATTATGTTTCAATAAGATTACCTCTCATGCATCAAGACTCCAATGGATATAAACCCAACCTGAATAACCTTTCCTCATAAGACAATTATTTCATCCATGAATCAGCCACATGAATCTTCTCTAAACTGACCCCAGTGTAAGAATTTCATTACTTGAGTAAGGTGACTAAAGGGTGGCATGGTGGCTCCGTGGTTAGCACAGCTGCATCACAGTACTAGGGACCCGGGTTTGATTCCAACCTTGGGTGATTGTCTGTGTGGAGTTTGCACATTCTCCCTGTACCTGCGTGGGTTTTCTCTGGGTGCTCTGGTTTCCTTCCACAGTCCAAAGATGTGCAGGTTAGGTGAATTGGCTATGCTAAATTGCCCATTGTGTTCAGTGCTGTGGAGGCTAGGTGCATTAGTCAGGGGAAATGTAGAGTAATAGGGTTGGGGAATGGCTGTGAGTGGGATACTCTTCACAGATACACTGTAGGGATTCTTATATGCAACAGGCTTAATGTGAATCTCACCAGTGACCTGCACTGTCGTAGCTAGACTTCCCTTCAACTTTTCCTTCTCCATCTGCAGAGGAATTTGTAGTGAGAGGGGAAAGATCTAGTTGTCATGGTCTACATAGGTACTAATGATATAGGTACAAAGAGGAATGAAGTTCTGCTGAGGGATTATGATCAGCTAAGGGCCATATTAAAAATCAGAGCCAAACATCTGGATTACTACCTGAGTCACCAGCAAATTGACACAGGGTCAACAAGGTTAAAGAGGTAAACACATAGCTCAAAGCTTGGTGTGGGAGAAACAGGTATAAAATGTTTAGGACATTGGCTCCAATACTGGAGATGGAGGAAGCTTTTTTAATGGGATAGGCTCCATCTTAATCATGCTTGGATCACAGCCTTGGCAAATCACATAATTTGAATTGCAAATAGAGCTTTAAACTACTTTAAACTAAATGGGGGAGGGGGGTGTCACTTGAAAGGGAAATCATGGAAAAAGTTAAAGGGGGTGGGCTCATCCGTAATACAAAAGAAGATACTTAAAAGATAAGGGAAAGGCAAAGGTGGACTACTGGAAAATGAGGCTGGAGAAGTAGTAATGTGGAATAAAGAAATGGTTGAGGAGTTGAATAGATACTTTGCATCTGTTTTCACAGTGGAAGACTCCAGCAGCATACCACATCTTCAAGAGGGTCAGGGGAAGAGGTGAGTCTAGTGGCGTTCAGTAAGGAGAAGGTGCTGGGGAAGCTGAAAGGCCTGTTTTAGATAAATCACCTGGACTGGATGAGCTACACCCCAGAGTTCTGAAGGAAATGGCTGAGGAGATTGTAGAAGCATTGATGGTGATCTTTGAGGAATCACTGAGAGGTCCTGGCTGACTGGAAAATAGCTCATGTAACCCCCTGTTTAAGAAGGGAAGAAGGTAGAAGGAAAAAACTTTAGGCTGATTAGTGTTGGTAAAATGTTTAAGTTCATTATTCAGGATAAGATTATGAAATATGTAAAAGTATGTGGTGAAATAGGGCTGAGTCAGCATGGCTTTGACAAGGGAAAGTCATACATGACAAATCTATTAGAATTCTTTGAGATGGTAATGACCAGATTTGACAAAAGAGAGCCAGTAGACATGATCCATTTGGATTTTTAGAAGGCCTTTGACAAAATGCCTCACAGAAGACTACGAAATAATGTCAGAGCCCATGGTGTAGTGAGTCGGTACTGACATGGATCGAGGGTAGGCTCACTGGCAGAAGGTAGACAGTAGAGATAAAAGGGTCTTTCTCAGGATGGCAGCTGGTGACTGGTGATCTTCTGGAGGGTCCATGATTGGACCACAATTATTCATGTTACACATTAACGACCCAGACAAAGGAACCAAGGGCACTTGTGCGAAGTTTGTAGATGACATAAAAATAGATGGAGAGACAGATAGCGTTGAGGAAGTGGAAAGGCTACAGAAGGACTTAGATAGGCTTGGAGAGTAGGCAAAAATGTAGCAGATGAAATACAATATGGGAAAATGTAAAGTTGCGCACTTTGGTAGGAAGACTAGAGGCTTAGACTATTTTCTAAACAGGGAATGGCTTCAGAAATCTGAAACACAAAGGGACTTGGGATACCATGTTGAGGATTCTTTTAAGGTTAATGTGGAGCTTCATTTGGCATTTAGGAATGTAAATGCCATGTTAGTATTTGTTTAATGAGCAGGGATGTATTGCTGAGGCTGTATAAGGCTCTAGGTAGAGCGCATTTGGAATGTTCTGAGCAGTTTTGGGCCCCACATCTACGGAAGGATGTGCTTGCCTTGGAGGGTGCGCAGAGGACGTTTACAAGAATTATCCTGGGGATGTAGGGCTTGTCTTATGAAGAGCAGTTGAGGTGGAGTTTAGAAGGACGAGGGGATCTTGATTGAAATGTACAGAATACTGAGAGGTCTGGATAGAATGGACCCATGGAGAAGATGTTTCAACCAGTAGGAGAGACTAGAATCCCTGGGCATAGCCTCCGAGTGAAGGGCAAACCTTTTAGAACTGAGATGAGTAAGAATTTATTCAGCCAGAATTAGGTAAATCTATTGAACTGAATGCCACAGAAGGCTGTGGAAGCCATCATGGAGTGTATTTAAGACAGAGATAGATGATTGGTAAGGGGATCAAGGGTTACAGGGAGAAGGCAGGATAATGGGATTGAGAAACATGTCAACCATGATTGAATGGTGGAACAGACTTGCTGGCTTGGATGGCATAATTCTGCTCCTATGTCTAATGGAATTATGATCCTCTGGTACTTGCCAGCTTTGGGAGGATAGCTTCAATGGCACGGTTATTTCTTGTTCTTGTTAAATGACTCCAGGCTATTTTTGAACCTTTTTTGACACTAATGCTATTTAGCACTTGAGTGACCTTCATGGGAGTTTTCTTTGCCTTACCTTACTAAACAAATCTATGACTGGGCCTGTATCAACATCTATCAATGATTCTTAGCAGTAACACAGGTCGTTACTAAATTACTCTGTTTTTTTTCAAAGTCTACTCCTCATGGGTGAAGAGTGCAGTGCTAGAAAGCAAAATGTTTCTTAATAGGAAGAATAAGTTAGAGATGCCAGTGTTGGACTGGGGTGGACAAAGTTAAAAATCAGACAACACCAAATTATAGTCCGACAGGTTTATTTGGAAGCACTAGCTTTTGGAGAGCCACTCCATCTGGCTGCAATAACACACAATAGCATAAAATTAACTTAGAGGAACAATGTCAATGTCCAAAACATTAGCAAGGGTGGAGCTGCAAGTCTTTGCCTAAGATCACAGTAGCCAGTCTATTCCTGGATACATCCACGACAACTGTGTTGTGCCTTTGATTACAAACAATTAATGCGATGTCCTTCACCGAAGTCGTACCATATCAGTGTTTCCTCCCACACAGATAATCAGGAAGGTCTGATCAGAAAGAATGGCTTATCTCCCAAGTTAGGCAGTAGATTCTGGAAGGAGATGTACAGGACCTATGATAGCATGCTTCAACAAAAGCATTAGTTACAGCTAACAAAAGGCTAGAAAACATCCTGAAGGACCTCAGATCTCAGGAACACCATCAATTTCAAGGCGTGCATCCCACTGAGTGTAGCTGCTTGAAATTAGGATTGTTATAGGAGTGTTCATTCTCCTTGCTCCCCTTAAAATTGAGGATGCTTTTATTGACCTTACATGGTAATATTAAACAAGCGTTCATTTATTCCTGAATTAACATTCGCTCATCCACACCTGGATCAGAACAGCAGTTTTTATAGGACAAGAACAAATAATTGCCTTCTATGACTCAACATTCAAGGAGGTACATTTTCACCTTCACTGTGTGAGCTGTAATCTGTCAGAACAGATCACTTTTCATTTCTATATTAGAGCTATAGAAATGAGTGGAATAGAAATCAATTGCATTTTATGGTGGTCAGGCAATCAATCTATTTTGATAAACTACCAACCATGAGAGAAATGAAAGACATTGCTCCAAGTTAAGTGAAGTTACCATAGTGGTCTTCAGTGGTTTTGTCAAAACCAGTTCAGTTTTTCATTAGCCCTATCCCAAATTTTCAGGTTTGAGAGTGATACGTGCAAATTAACAGTGGAAAGGAGAGATTGTGTTATCTTTAAAGCATGTTTATTTCCCAGGTAGAAACAATTGTTGCTCCTTTTGAAATGTGGCATTCTTCCATCTATCCTGACAAGTGCAAGATGAAACACTTCAACAGCAATGCAAATTATTTTTACCTAATTTCAGGAGGAGAGGGTAATAATAACTGAATGGTATGTGGAGGTTACCATGAAGGTGATTCTGATCTTTGAATGGCCAGTGTCCCATTTCCAAGATAAAGAGGTACCAGCCTCATTTATGCTGGATCATCAAGCTTTGAGGTACCAAACAGGTGTGGCCAATGCCAGACTTGGCCTACTCACCACCCCGGCAGCTGCCAATAAGGTAAGATTCGGGTGTGGGTTGACATAATGGAATGAAACATCCTATGGTGGTAGCAGTCCATGTTACTACTGAGGAAAACAAGGCCCTGATCCTGTTCTCAGATTGTTCGCAATCCGTTAGTACTAGGTGGAATCAATTATAGATTAGAGTGGTGCTGGAAAAGCACAGCAGGTTAGGCAGCATCTGAGGAGCAGGAAAATCGACATTTTGGGCAGGAGCCCTTCATCAGGAACTTCCTGATGAAGGGATCCTGCCTGAAATGTCGATTTCCAGCACTACTCTAATCTTGACTCTGATCTCCAGCATCTGCAATCCTCACTTCCGCCTGGAATCAGTTATAATCAACCCTAATGAATATATCTCTAAATGTACAATCAGAACTGAATCAGCCTAACAGAGTCTCTCCTTTCTACTGCTAACACACACCAAATTATCAATCTGCATCAACAAAGTATGTGTTGTTTTGGATCTGTGCATTCTCAATGCTTTATTAATGTAATTCCATTGTAACCAGAAGGGAAATTATTTCGTCGCTGTTAGATAATGAAAAACTGCAAGAACTTTCTGCATCATCAAATATTCTGTGGGAGTCAAAATCGACCTCAACATGAACAATTCAGCCTTGCTTACAGCTTTTAGGAGCTGGGCTAAGGTTGTTTCTCTCTTTTCACAGCAGGTTAGTGAAGGAATTGATGTGAAAACTATCTAGAGCCAAAGCTGAAATTATATTGTGGATCCACTCTAGCACCCAATCCATCTTCTGCCAGTACTACCCAATCCTGCAAAGAAAAAGCAAAAATAATAACTCTGTATTGCAAATCATCACAGAAGATGGCAGATGTAATGCAGAAGCTAGAAGGATAGATGTGGCCAGAGGTAATTTTACGAAGGTGAAAGTTGTGTTAACAACAAGAAAACTCAAAAAGCACATTGATCCACATTCCTGTTTGTCTCAGCAACCTTGACACTAAGTGAAAAAAAAGGCCTTTGAAATGTGGGTGCTGTGACATCAGCTAAAAACTCCATACATGGACCATAGGGTAAAGGCTGCATCTTCTGACATCCATGTGCAGTAGAAGCAATAAATGTCAAACAAACTTTTAAAAAGAATGATTAAAAATTCGTAAAAACACAAAAATGAAACAATCTGAATGAATGTATAAATTAGTACATGTAGTAACATGTAACAAGCAAAGTAGAATCTTGTAATTTTTTAAACAAATGGCTTGTGCATGCAGAGAATTTTAAAAAATCAGAATGACCTTGCACAGTCAGAACTCATTGATGGACCATTAGTATCAGCAAATATTTTGCAATGAAGAGGTACTTGAAATTAAAAGAACTCCAAATAGTGATGTCCAGAAAAGAAAAAGCCAGTACTTCAGCCACTTGATCAGAGCTGAACAGCTACCGAGACTTTGTTTGAGGTGGCAAAATAGACAACAGGAATTAAAGAGGTCAAACTGGGGTAGTTCTATGATGGATGTCACAGAGTAGTTACAGCTGAGATGGAATGGATGTATGAGGATGGTGCAAAACAGATGAGTGTGACTTGTGATGCAGCAATGTCAGCTCTGTTACTGTTAAACTTCAAACCATGAACACCACCCTCTTGAATTACAGGCCTCTCCTTGTTTGAATGCACTTTGATTTCCAATTTAATCGGGTAAGCTCCTTTAATGCACTGGCACAGAATTGACACACTAAATTGCTTCTCTCTTTGCTTTAAGATTCTATAACAAAACAATGAAAAATCATTGGGCTTCTTCCTGATTAACTCTAGTGGACATCATCAATCTCTAATGATAGACTGAACGTAGATGGGACTTGTGAACAATGTGTGGAAAACTGTGATTTAGTTTACCTACATTACATTGCCTATAAAACACTTATACATTCCACAGAATTCCTGATGCTATTTTTGGGGTTATGTTCCTCTTGAAGTTCATTTAATCATGCTCCTGAATCATAGAATCAATTCGTACAGGGCTGTCATTCTAATCCAGGGACCTAGGAGTTGGCTTTCCAAAGCCATCTTTGGACATAATTAAACATGTTTGTGAAAATTGATGATTTCACTCAGGGAAATTTGCATAACTGTTCTTGGCTGGCAGTCAGTAAAGTAATTTCCTTCAAGTACTGAAACTCAATTCAGGAACCCAGACCCAGCCAGTAACTCCTGTCCACGTCTTGATAAGAGGACTTTGTCCATGTACAAGCATTCTTAAGCATATTTCCTACACATATTTGGCATGTATTAAGGCAAAACTTTAAATAAAATTCTTTAAGTTAAAAGCTTTAAATTTTAAACCTTTAAACTACTATGTGACACTAATCACAGGGACTTACCTCACTTCTTTCATGGCCCAGTTTGACAGAGTGATATTTTCAGTAGCAAACAGTAAGGACATCTGTCTTATGCCAGCAGTCACCTATGCAGTTCAAGCTTTGAAGACATCAAAATGATCAATTCATTTATGATTTTGCAAAATGGTATCAATTCTGTTTATTCTCAGATTGAATTTGATTTCAAATAGAGTCAGAAATGCAGACCAAGGAATTTTACACACCATATAATAGACATGAATGTGTTTGTTTTAAGGAAAAAATGAGCTGAGTGTTATTTGTGTTAAACCACACGTTCATGCACTTTTAGTAATATTGTTTCATTAACACTACACTGATGTCTTGCTAGCATTCCATTCCTTTCACTGCACAGGAAGAGGCACTGGAGTAGCGTAAAATCCTAGGATTGGCAGCATCCCAGGTCAGAAGAACTTTCATGGTAGAGAGGCTGCAATGCTTACTGTGGTTAGATGGTGCTCATGACCTTAGATTACAGGTAGAGAATGGCTACACAGCAAGGTTCTGGGCAGCTGCTAATACTGAAGATATGGTACCTTAGCATGCCCCTTGAGGGCAGGCTAAATTGTGAGGATAAAAAACATTAATTATCTTTGCCTTCCCAAAGCATTACATCCTTCATTGAATGTCGCTGTATATTAAACATTTATCTATGTTGTCAGTTATCACCATCTCCAATTGGAATTTAACCCAGAAACTTCTCTGAGCATTTTGCGTTCCTGCAATTCTCTTCCCTGATCACCTTCCCTGTCTCAGCCTTAAGCACTGGAACTTTGTTCTTAAGCTTCTCCACCTCATTATCTCTCTCTCTCCATTTAATAAACTTCTTAAAATCTATTCTCCATACAAACTTTTGGGAATCTGTTTTAATATCTTCTTAAGTGAATCACTGTCAACTCGATTCACTCCACAAGATATTAGGTCAGCCCTGAAGGCATTGACTACCAAGGAGATTGTGGGCTGTGAAAGCATTCTGGCAATAGCACTGAACACTCATGTTCCAGACTTAGCTGCAGCACTAGCCAAGCTATTACAGTGCAGTGACAACACTGGCATCTACCTGACAATATAGAAAATTGCTCAGGTATGTCCTTTCTGCAAAAATTACAAATGCAATGACTACCCAATCAATCTACTTGCTACTATGAGCAAAGTGAAGAGAGTGGTCACCATCAGAATTGTCAACTAGCATTTGCTTCTCACTGATGCCCAATTAGGTTCAGCACTTGACCGCATTACAGCCTTGGACCAAATGTGGACAAAAGAACTGAACTCCAGAGGTGAGGTGAGAATGACAGCACTTGAGATCAAGGCTACATTTACCCAGATACGGCATCAAGAACCCCTGACAAAGCTGGAGACAATGAGAAGTGGGGGTGGAGAGGGATGACTCTCTGTTGGTTGGAATCATGTCTAGCACAAAGGAAAACGGTTGTGGCTATTGGAGATCGATTATGTAAGGTCAATGACATTAATGCCAGAATTTCTCAGGGTAGTCTCCAAGGCTCAACCATCTTCGACTACTACATCAATGACCTTCCTTTGATTATTTATTTATTTTTAATGGGATGTAGGTGTCACTGTAAAGGCCAATATTTTTTGTTCATCCCTAATGTCTCATGAATTGAACAGCCAACTGGACCATTTTAGAGGGTAATTAAGAATCAACCGCAGTGCTGTGGATGTAGAGCTCCAAGTAGGTCAGACCAGGTAAAGACAATATATTTCCTTCCCTCAATGACATCAGTGAAGCAGACAGGTTGATGATAGTTTCAATGAAGGTGACCATGAAACTATCTTCCTGTTTCAGATTTATTAATTGAAGTTTAATTCCACATACCTCCCCAATGTCCCGAACAGCATTCGGCTGAACCTCTGGATTACTAATCCACTAACATTACCATTACACCACTAACAACACAAAGGAAATAATAAGGTACAAAGTGGGGATGTTTGCACAATCCGACTTAATGAACAATTTTCTATTAACTAATTGAGAAAACAAATCTTCACTCGTAGGCAGAGGATAAATTATATTCTTCATCATTCTATTTACTGTTCACTTATAATCTCCATTGGTGCAGTCTATTTGCTACTCTTCACATTAATTGTCCCTATTCTTTTCAGACTATCCAGCTGTTCACTTCTTGTCCCTAATTTTGCGAAACATACTGACCTAGTCTGTGCGATTGTTGATGATACATTGTCTTTCACTTTGACCTCTGCCTTGTTATGCCTAAGTTTATCATTTGGTTCTCCTTGCTGAAAGACTTATTTGTGTCCTCAGCACTTCCTCAATATCACACATACACTTAGAGACCCCTCCTCCGAATAAGTCATCTCCTTTAACCACATTTTCTTAATTCCTTCGCATCAGAGAGATATCACTGCCTTCAATCACAACCAAAAGCAGATAATAGGATGCATCATTGCATTCCACCCTAAGACAAACTTCACCTTTCATTTGGAATGCTCTTGGAATAAAGGATGGAATCTTATTGACGCATCATGGATCTCGCTTGCTGCTGGATGCTGGGCAGAGATCTATGTTGCCTCTTTTTGAGATAGTAGGTTGAACCATGAAGCACTCTGGCAATGACAAGGCCAGTGATGGGCTTTTCATAGGATTCAAAACCCAGGGGCAGAGGTCCCAGCAACCAAGAGCTGCTGGCCAAAAGCAGGCTTTCATTGGGTTGCTGTTACTGATTAAATTAGATTAGATTAGATTAGATCAGATTACTTACAGTGTGGAAACAGGCCTTTCGGCCCAACAAGTCCACACCGACCCGCCAAAGTGCAACCCACCCAGACCCATTCCCCTACTGCTGCAAGAAAGACAGGCACAGAATCCTGGGACTGCCAAGGGACCAAAGTCACATGTGAGTGTAGGCAATATAGGAAAATGGGACACCTATAATCTATTGGTACTTGTTCCAAGCAAGTTCTATACTGTGCTTTGTGGACATGGTAAACATCCCAGTTCAGAGAAAGTGAGGACTGCAGATGCTGGAGATCAGAGTTGACAGTGTGTTGCTGGAAAAGCACAGCCGGTTAGACAACATCCGAGGAACAGAGGAATTGACGTTTTGGGCATAAGCCCTTCATTAGGAATGGTGATGAAGGGGTTATGCCCAATAAACATCCCAGTTCCTGGGCATTATGCTGTTACCAGCTGGTCAAGAGTAAACATGCTGGGACTAGCTACCAGGGGACCAGATTTAAAAAGAAACCAGTTTGCTTTACTATGATTGAACTTGTTAAAACACACAATCCCAGGGGCAGATTCCTCAAATGGTAGAAGGCATGCATACATCTGCCAAGCATCCCTTCACTGTACCTGAAAGCATTCACAAGCTGTGCTCTCATGAACCATCTGCTTAAAGTCAATACAATGCAAAAGGCTTCTCACCTGTCGCACTGCTATCCAATCTACTCTCATCACAGATAGAGGCTTTGGCAAAGTTCTCAGTGATTGATGTGTTTTGCAGTTTTCCTTACTGACAGCACCCTTCTCAGTTTATCTCTTTGTTATGGTTACCTTGTAGATTTTTCAGAAGCCCTGTGTCATACTCAGTTAATCCTTGATGTAGAAAGATGATAATAAATGTCAGATTAAAGCTACACAATATCCCAATGTATGCTCTGCAAAAGAGTCAGTTCTACAAAAAGCACTTTGGTTCTTATGAAGATGGCCCTGAGCATCTGACGACATGCTACATAAATTCAAGTTTTGCTTTTCAGCACTAATTTTTCTTTTTGAACTTCTGTTTATTCATTCACAGGATGAGGATGTCACTGGCTAGGCCAGTATTTATTGCCCATCTCTAATTGTCCAAAGGGCAGTTAGGAGTCAACCACATTGCTGTGGGTCAGGAGTCACACATAGACCAGACAAGTTAAGGATGGCAGTTCCCTTCACTTAAGGACATTAGTGAGTCAGATGGGCTTTTTTCCAACAATGGTTTCATGGTCTCATTAGATTCTTAATTCCAGATATTTATTGAATTCAAATTCTGCCGTGATGGGATTTGAACCCATGTTCCCAGCACATTATCTGAGTCTCTGAATTAACAGTCCAGGTTAATACCACAAGACCTTCGCCTCCCCATTCATCCATTCACACTTGCACTGTACTTTGTGTATGCTACATTAAATTGGTCTTTTTGCATTATATATTCTCCCTTTCATTTCCAGTGTTTTCTGGATGACATTTTATTTGAATGGTCTCATTTGTTGTTTGGAATATAACCTCAAACAATTTGCTGTAACCTTTCTGAATGTATCCCATATTTGTGCCCTAAATTACATCAGTAAACTAGAAGGGTTTTTTAAACAATGACTGATGTGGCTACATGTGACCATTAGGTCAGGTCTTTATTGAATTCAAACTTCACTACCAGCTATGGTAGGATTTGAACCTACATTCCTAGAAGATTGCTCGAAGGCCGCTTAATTGTTAGTCTAGTGACATTGCTACTATGCCACCTCCTTCCCTAATTGATGATAAGACAATGTTAGGAAACTAATCCTCTCTCCATGACACTGCACTGGTGTGTCACAACAATGGGACTGAAATACACCATTCCAGTTTAAGGTATATGCCTGATAAGAATATTTACTGAATCTGAGTGTGGAACTTTCAGAGAAAGGTTCCCTTATTAACATTATACTGGCACACCACTTTATATACTCTTATCAGAGTGGGATGACGCTAAATGCAATATTGGCAAGTTCCTTTGTTTTTGAAGCGTATTGAATTGAGTGGTTGGAATTGAAGGTTTCGGCTGTTGGTTGGGAAAGTTGTGTTGGGGAATTGATTAGATTACATAGTTAGAACCTAGGAACAGGAGTAGACTATTTAAACATTTAAGGATCTTCTACCATTTGTGTAATCAATTGGATTGGGAGAGTTTGTAGGGCAATTGTGTTGAAGTAGTTGGGATTAAACGGGGAAAAGCGAAGTTGGGAGTTTGGAGATTGAGTTGGAGAATTGAGATTTGGGGTTGATTGGAGACAAAATTAGGATTTCGGGGTTTGGACTGAACATTTGAACTGGGGGTGTTAGGGTTGGATTTGGGATAAGGGAATTTGAGATTGAGGAGTTAGTTATAAACTTTTTCTTCAGTTTACAATTATGTTAAAAATATCTCCTTGCATGCCATAAAAACAGGTGTACGATAGTGTACGATAGTTTGCTTTATTCATAATGGGGTCCTGATTATCTCCATACTTCATGCTTCTCTGAGAAACCGTTAACAGCCACTGTTACCTTCTCCATGAGTCTGTTTCCATAACTTTTCGAATTTTACTGGAACAATACTGCTTTATGAATTCACAGCTCAGTTATGTTCTTAAGGAAAATAAACAGCATACATGAAAAGATTGTTTAAATACCCAACCAATTAACAAGAATAATACACATTATTGTTGTACTTGTAGCTTTGATGGTTAAGTATCGTAAGAACCAATGCTTCTGTGTTCAAACCTCATCCATCAGTTTAGACGACAGGGCCAAGCCCCCGTGACCTCAGGGTATGAACTTCCGGTTCAAAGAACTTCCAATGCTTTGATAATATCTTTGCTTTGTGTGTCTGACACTAGTGCCTCATTTCAAAAGGGTTAAGAAAATATATAAAAACTTCTCTGCTTAAGGCCCACAGAGACTTGCAGCTGAGTTTTTGACTGATGCCTTCGGATCTCACTTCCCATCAAACTGTTTTTTTTTGGTTCTCATGGGAGATCAACAGTATGTGCTGCTATTGTGGCCTGCAATGTTCATTTCTGTAGTTTAGATATGACTATTGGTGACATCAAAGCTGAACGCTGAAAGAGGTTCCAGCCTCTGTTGTCTACTTTCTTAGTAGCCATTTTGGTCCATTTGAAACGTTGGATTGAGTGAGCGTGTTAAAAAGGTGGGCAGATGTTTCATGAACATGTTCAACCGTAAACTTGAAAGAATCATCATTTCTAGGCTGTCAGGATATTTCCTGTTTAAGTGTATTAGACAACAGTGCGCTGAAATTGTAGCCACAATATAGTATAAGGAGAGGCCTGTGTTTAAATTTGGTCTTGTGTTGCTTCAAACAACTTATATGTTTGGGACGGGTCAACTGACTCAATAGCATTACTGGACGATAAAGTTCCGAAACAGCAAGCAGTGCATTTGTTATATGCTACAAAACATTGCACAACAACTACTGCTTTAGAACATAGATTTAATTAACATGTCTAAAGCAATCATCTTCACTCTCCTTCCATAAGACACTAAGTTAAACGTTCTGTACTGATGTCATGGACACCTTCTCCTGTACTCTGTCCACTTTCCTGGATGAGTGCAGCCTCAGCAACACTCAAAGAGCTCAATACCATCCAAGACAGAACAGTCTGCTTGATTAGTGCCACATCTATTGCCATCCACACTCTTTATCACAGGCAGAGTGCACCCCATCTAGAGGGACAAAGGCTGCAGATATATGGGAATAACTTCATCTGCAAATTCACCTCCAAGCGGCACATCATCCTGACTTGAAGAAGTATCGCCGTTCCTTCACTGTTGCTCAGTCAACTCCCACCCTCATGGCTTTTAGGGCATTGGGGGGAAGCACATGGACTCTAGCAGTTCAAGAAGGCAGCTGACCTTCTTGAGGGCATCTAGGGATGGGAAAAAAGATGCTGGCCCAGACAGTGGCACCCACATGCCATGAACTTATTTTTTAAAAATCCCTCTCTGTGTGCTGCAGCTATTATTGCTAATGAGAAGCACACGCAAAGAGTGATTCCTCGAGATGCTACATCAAGAATGCTACAGAGATCTTTGACTGAGGAGAAAAGGAGGAGAAGGATAAATACAATTGTTCCTAGCAGGGACTCCATCTTCATTTGCAAAGTGGGTGGGTATGTCAGTGCCACATTGGGCCTGATTAGCAACCAGAGGTTCTGCTAACAATGAGTACATGAAAAAATGCCAAGAGAAGTTGCTTCAAGCACTTTCAAAAACCTGCTTGGGTTGGCCTTTCATATAGAGAACTATCATTGCTACCACATTGCACATGATGGAAAGATATGATTCACTAGCCCTTACTACAATCGATGGCAGAGCATCCATTCATCTGTTGCTAAATGGAACTGAAAATAACACAGAATGGGTTAGAATATCCCCCTAGACTCATATGGTAAATACATTGCAAGACGACAGAGCACAGCCACCCAGAGCATGGACAGATGAAGGTTTAGATATTACTAGAAGAGTAAAGGAAACATTTTCAGAATGTTTCAGAAAGGGTTTTCAGAAATACAAATTGCTAAAGTAGCTCCTGCCCCTGAGACTGTAACAGTGAGTATATATTTGGCATGTAAAAATATAAAGAAATACAGGAAAAAAACTGGCAAATGGGATTAGATATCTCCAGAGAAGGAGCCAGCACTAGGGTAGGCTCAATAGTGGAATAGCCTCCTCCTGTGTTGTAATTTCTATGAGTGTTACAAGGAAAAGTACGATGCAGTAGGTAGCAGTAGGTAGCCAAAGGTACCATAATAGTCCAATCATGGGAACGGATTGTATTTTAACTAATCACCATGTCCTTGTTGCTCTTTTTCTTGATTTCTCTTCCAGTGAAACATGTTTTCTCGGTGTCTAAGTTCATTTTGCAGCAAAAGCGCTGGGCTTATTTCCCTGTATGTGCAGATACAGGCAGTCTGAACTGTGACAGTAACAAGACCGCTACAATTATATCATTGGAGCATTAATCAAGGAAAAGAAAATCGCATGAGATTTCTGTTGCCCATCATTAATCTGTGCCTCCAATTAGAAACTACGTACACTTGAATATTTGTTGGAGATTGGCTAGATTTGCTTGTGCTATTTGTGTTTAGTATCTAGACTTATTTTTAAAGAAATGCAACATTGGAAGGTCACTGTACAGTACGGGGCTAAACTCCAGCAGGACTCATCAACTGACCAGTTGTGCACAACCTCCATTCCTCCCATTGCCGATTCTCTGTCGCTACTACCTAAACCCTGGTATTTCGCAGAGTTCACTGCTGACTACTGCAAGTAACCTCTGCTAAGCCTTCCCCATTCTATCTCCTATCATCTCACCCCAATAGGATGAATGTGTTTCGGTTCTTGAGAACTATAACAGGTGCTACAATTGTGGAGCTTTTTCCCTACTCTTCTATGGTGGCAGCTACCTCTTATCTGGAGAACAAGTAAATGCATTAGCAAGTCTGTGCCTGTACAGACAAAAGCAAATCCATCTCTTGTCACAGAGGGGCAGGTACACAGCCTGATTGATATTGATTGAGTGTTTGTCACTGTAGAAATGGAATGTTTGCTTACATTATTGGACCAAAATGAACTCACTAATCCTTCCTTGTTCACTTTCTCAATCATTTCCACGGTAATGGTTTGAAAGGCCTTCTCTTGGTAACAGGTGTGACCGTGCAGATTGACTATCCTGTCAACAGTGAACAGTGTATGTTGGTTGCTACATGCAGCTCTATACATTGAGCAGAAAAGAAAGAGACCCTTTGGATATCAGAAAGTTTGAGGTTTTTAATACCCTGACTTGAAACTGCCCTGATAATTATGCCCCAATCAACTTTTCATTCCAAAAGTTGACTTATGACATCAAGTTTGAGCAATTTGTTTGTTACATGTCAGATCTTATTCAAAATGTGTTTCAAAGTCAATTATTCCCTCTATTAAAAAAATCAGGACACAAACATGTTATAAACTGACTGAAACATCAGTTGCAGCAGACATGACAAAGCAGTTTCTGTTTTCATCATATATCAGACAGACTAATTTTGTTTTTATCAAATATAGATCCAAAATTTAGATCTAATGGACCAGATTTTCACTGAATAAGGAGTCCTTAAAGAATGGTACTAAGGAACTGACTCCATGATTCCCAACCCCATTCCTCGGATTTCTAATCATCACCATGGTCTTGTGGACCTTGATCTAGGCATTATCTGACATTCCTGACAGGGCCAGGAATTCCATCGTGGGATAGTATTCTTCTGTAAATTTCCTGTCGTAAGGCCAATTTTTATGGGACTGTTCATAAATTCAAAAGGTCCTCCTCATGTCCTCATATTAATGTATGTTCATTGCAACCTACCATGCCTCCCTATATCAAAGACAGTACTTCACTGACGACACATTGTGAAGAAGTAATGAACTCGATTATGGCAGTAGCATGTGCTGTATAAGGTAACAGTTCTGAAGTGATTCATGTTGGAGACTGGATTAAACACCACCTAATCTGATGATATTCTGGTTTGAATGGGGGTAGGGCAATCTCTATAGTGCAGATAGAGGCTTTTTGACCCATCAGATCTGCACCAACCTTCTGAAGAGTGGCCTGCTCAGACTCAGCCCCCCACCCTATCCAATAACCTCGCATTTCCCATGGCTAGCCCACTTAGCCTGCTCATCCCAAGTCACTACAGGGTAATTTAGCATGGCCAACCCTGCAGATCTTTGGGCTTTTGGAGGAAACCAGAGCACCCGGTGGAAATCCACACAGACACAGGGAGAATGTGCAAACTCCATAAGGACAGTCACCCAAGGCTGGAATTGAACTCAGATCCCTGGTGCTGTGAAGCAGCAGTATTAGCCATTATAAGTGTTATATTATAATATCTAATATATTATCTTATAATCTTAGGCAATCATGGAGTGAAGATCAATATCCGCAAGTTTCCTCATATTTTTAGAAACTATATTTCTCATTTAAACTTGTAGCTGATTGCTATCATGCAGTAAACGACATCTTCTCATTAAGACTCACTCGTAGTTGTCCTTCTACTACTATACGCTAACTAAGCCCTTCACCCCAGTCAAGGAAGAAAGAATGGCTGCAACCTTCTTCTATCTGCAAATACAACAAGATATTTAAAAAATTAGAAGTGATTTATTCATAATTTCTCAACATGTTTACAAAATTACTCGTTTCTACTAGAGAACAATAATATCAATCCAACTCTTTAAAGTCTCCATACTTGAAACCACAGGGCTTTTGACTCTCCCAACTTCAGTGAACAGATTTTATGAAACTGGAAAAGGTCAGACAGATGGAGCTGTCAATCAAGCTGAGGCTCAGGTATTTCTGTTTTCTAACAAATTCTCCCAAGAATTGATGTTTGGGAGTCAAGAGTGAAGACAGAATAGGCATAGCTTAATCAGGGAGGGGGTGGGGATTGGTATGGCATGAGGGCCCATAGAGGTTATCTTGGAATATCTTTGCAAGGGGCAGGGAGACAATGAAGAAGTTAAAGGAGAAGGAATACCTTAGCTTGAAGGTCATAAAGTCATGGAGTCATAGAGAAGTACACCATGGAAACATACCCTTCCATCCAATTTGTCCATGCCAACCAGATATCCTTAATTAATCGACACTATTCCCTTTTCATCTATATGTTTATCCAATGACCATTTAAATGCCCCTAAAGTTGGCGAGTTTGTTACTGTTGCAGGCAGTGCATTCCATACCCCCACTACTCTCTGAGTAAAGAAAGCACCTCTGACATTTGTCCTATATCTATCACCCCCCAATTTAAAGGTCTGTCCCCTCATGTTAGCCATTGTCATCTGAGGAAAAAGGCTTTCACTGTCCACCCTATCTAACCCTCTGACTAAACTTCTGCTGTAGACTTCTTTGGCTTTGACAAACTCAATGACACCTCTTATTTCTCCCCTGCAATTTTGTCCCTTCATCACCTGTAAGTCCTACAGGTACCAACAATGCCTCAGGGCCCTATTTAAATGTCCAATATTTATGTGTAGAGCCTAGGGAGCAAGTTGTCTGTTCAACCAAAAGAAAATAAAACCGACTCAAGCCTGACCCTGTCCTCACCCACTATCACACATGCATTGTTCAGCAAGGGTCATTGGATAGTAATCAGGGATGAAAATTGTGACTGAGCTCATTTTTCTTTCTCCATTCCCTGGCCTTCTGGGATTAATTGTTACAAACCCCCATATTGTCCTGCAGGGGATTAACTAATTCAACATAGCCTGGGATCTTCCATGGCACAGTATCACACCAGACACGCTGCTGCATTTATGCACTATTTTGGGAAGCTATTTGTCATTTGGCTTAAAATTACAATTAAAAAGCTAAAGCCAGAGACTTTTAAGAGTCATCTATTGCCATTCAGTCTCCATTATAAAATGCTGATCAGTGCAATGGAGCTTAGAAAGGCAATTTGAGGGGGTGCTGAATCGATGGAAATAAATCCCTTCATGAATGATGAAACGGCAGATCTTGCATTTAGAGATAATCACAAACAACAACAGCAGGTACAGTAGGTTTGACATTAAAAATAAGTGGACAGGACATAACCAAAATGACTTCTTCCTTTATGAGAGCTTTGGTTTTGTGCCTGAAATTCCAGCTCACATTTCCCTTGCAGGCAATGTAAAAGTCAAGCTGCTGTGTACAGTACACACAATGGGAGAGCCTAGCATCTGGCCAGCAACAATTTATCAGAGCTGACACAATGAGCCTAAAACAAAACTAAGAGGATCAGTTCTGGTCCAAACAACTTCCCTCACAATAAGTCGTCATTGTTGGCTCAAACAAAAGCACTTTGAAAACTTTCTCTTTTTTTTAATAGGAGCCAAAGAGAGGTATTCCTGCTTGCTCGCCTCCACAGATGAGCAGATGTTGCAAACATTCCATTTTGCTTCCATCCGCCAAAACTGGTTCCCCAGATTTTAACCCATTCCTATGAGCCTGTGAATACAGGCTGAAGTTTTTTTGTTTATTGTGCCAACTCCAACCTTAAGAGACTGCCTTCTCTATATTAACATTCTTGTTTTTTTTTCCCTTTCCCCCTCTTTAAAATTAAAAAAAAAATTCTTTTTGTTGAAAGAACAAATACATGACAATATATGAAAGCCTCTGAAGTCCTCACTTTCTCCTAATATATGAAAGCCTGGCTTGAAGGAGTCGTTGAACTCATTTGCAAAAAAGACAGATTTTTGGATGAATGTGTACTGAGGTCCAGCTTAAGCTGCTGAATCGTTTTGACTATGTCTACTTTATTTCTGCTGAGGAATAATATATACTTTTTAATTTTGACATACTTGTATCGTCTTTGCTTTTTGAATAAAATGTTTTTAAATGTTCAGTGCTGTTAATTTTATTGGAATAACAAACAAGGAAGCTGCTTAGACTATGCTGTGTATTAATACAATGGGAATGTAGTGGGGGTAATTTTAACCTAATTCCCAGTGTGACAATTCCACAAGATTGGTTGGAACTTCAATGGAGAGTGAAATCAAGCAATATGTGCAGAACTCTGCCAACTTCCTGATAAACAAGTTGCATTCAAGTTGCACCTCAGTGCAAACAAATTGGTTCAGTTCACTTGTGTTGTCAGCAACACCTCCAGCCCAGAACACGTCTTCTTAACTTTTGTTTTTGTTCTTATTGGTACCAGTTTTGCCTCTGAGTTTGAAGTTTGTGGGTTCTATGTCCTACTTTAGGCACTTCAAAGCACAAATCCGAGGCCTGCATTCTAATGCAACACTGAGGGCCTGCTGCACTGTGGGAGGTGCCAGGCCTTGATGGATATTAAACTGAAGCCCTGTTGTCCTCTCAGGGAAATAAAATATCCTATGGTAGTATTTTGAAGAACAATCTGGGATTAAACTGGAGCACTGGTTCAAAAAGCCAGCACTAGCATGACAGGCTGAATGACCTCATTTTGTGCTACATGATGTTATGATTCAATTGACAGGAATAATAAGTTCCAGACCTCATGAGTGGTGTCTGAAATTACTAAGGATGAGATCAGTGAGATCTTAGTTTCAAATGGCCCTGACACACAATGTGTACAAATAAAAGCAATAAAATAAAACTATAAAACATTTTCTTGGCCTCAGGATGTCCCAAAGCATTTTGCAGTTGTTGAGGTATTTTTGAAGTGTTGTCACTGTCGTGATATGGGAAAATAAGGCAGCCATTTAGGCCCAGAAAAATCCCACAAAGAGCAAAGTGATAATGGCCTGGCAATTTGCTTCAAGTGATCCCTGGAGGATGAAAGTTGTCTGGGTTGCTGAACCAATCTCTCTGCTCTTCTTCAAAAAGGTTTTGTGCAGACTTTTGAGTCCACTTGGGGTGTTTAATGCACCTTCAACAGTGCAGCCTTCGTTCAACAAGGCACTCAAAAATAAGCCTGCACAATAAAATATTTAACATACTTCCTCTATGACAAGGTAAAAGTTGAGGGAAACAAATAAACCTTGAGTAATATTTGACAAACCCTATACGGACCAATACCGATTTAACAAAATGATTATTGCCCAGTGACTGATGGAAGGTACCAAGACAGGAATTCTCAGTTTAAGACTTTTACTGTAAGAAAAGAAAACTAAAATGAATTTAAATCAAAGATCACTTAGCAGACAACTAATGCATAAAACAAAAGCAAGGCCATTTTCTCATTCACTAACAAATGCATTTGAGATATATTTTACAATGCATTTCACTATGCACCACACCTCCAGCAAATGTGCAGCATTACAAGAAAGAGTTTATAGTGGTACTGGCTGACTAGTTGTCTTACATCACCCTGCTCTGTTGGGTCAAAACTTACGTGTACTTCAACATTGTTCAAAATATCCTGTATTATATCTGATTTTCATAAGTGCATCTCGGCAACTCCTTGTTCCTTAAATCTCCAAATGCCTGTCAGTCTGTACATTTCATTACAAACACAAAACAAACTCTTAAAAGCATCCTGATCCTTCACAGCAGTAGTTACCTTGGTGCACTATACAGCTGTATATAGCCTTGTCTCTGTCCCTGTATCTCACAAAGGCAGCCATGTCTGTACTGAATTCCAGTGTACAAATGTGAAAACTATCATTTGGGGTAGAATTTAAGAGGGGTGATGAAGAACCAATAAACTTCACAATGTCGCTTTTTGGAACGACTATGTTGTTTTAATTTTGAAAATATATTTAATTCATAAAAACATTTTTACACTCTTGCATAATCACTAAAGCAGTTTAGTTCTGTGCAGTAGCATACGAAGGAAACAAACAAACATTGGAGTTTGAATCTATCTACAAACAAATCAAAGACATCGCTTACTTGAACCAGACTATATTTACGTACATTTGAGGCACCAGGAGGGTTCGATAACTGAATATACCCCCATTTAACTTCAGCAGAAAGACTTTAGATGGTGGCCTTTCCCCACTGCACCTTTGTGGCAGCTGCCCCAAACTTAAACGTGCTCCTCAGCACATAGGCCTGGACCTTGGATTGTGCCAGTCTGTAGCACTCAGTTGAGATCAACTCCTTGTTCTGGAAGATCATCTTAGGTGAAAAATAACTTTTACAGTGAATATAGCCTTAAACACGCCATGTGGCGTTGAAGGAATAGAATTGTCTTAACTACCATATGGACTTAAATGCTGTGATGCAGAGTGGATGAATTGATCTGTTTAAATATCCTGTCAGAATAGAGGGAAGAGCAATACTCAAGAACTACATTAAACATTTGCTAATATCTCCAGGGAAATGCAAGGGTTAATCTTCACTTGTGATCAATGGAAATCAGCAACATCTCACAGATCTGCTGAGCCTGTCAACATGACACTCTGGCTTTATCTGTCTGGCTGTGCTGCTGCTTTGTTGGACCATGTTTCAGAGTTTATTTCCAGTTTATGTAAGTCAGCAGTTTTTAAAATCAGGACCACAGGGAGCTGACCTAGTGGGACTCGAATGTTTGTGTACAAGGCTTGAGTTTAGATTTACAGTTAAAGGCCTGCCTGAACGAAATAAAATCTGAGGATCATTGAATTGTTACCGCACAGAAAGAGGCCAATGTTAAAGCTGGCTCTCGGTCATGGCAACTCAGCCAGTTCCACTTGCCCACCTTTTCCCTGGAGTCCTGCATTTTTTTCTCTTCAGATAGTTATTCATTTGGCATTTGAAAGTCTTGATTGAATCTGTTAGTGCTGCACTTTCAGGCACTGTGTTCTATATCCTAACCACTTGCTACATTAATAAAGGGTTCTTCTCCGAATACTACTGTAGTTTGCCACTCACTTTAAATTGTTGCCCTCTGATTCTGTATCACTCCGCTGATATGAACAATTTCTCCCTGACTACTGTCACAAGATTCCGAGTGATTTCACGTACTTCTATCAGATCTCCACGGAACCTTGTCATTTTCTTTAAGACCATAGGATGTAGCAACAGAAGTGGGCCATAGCTGATTAAAAATCTATATATCCCAGCCTTGAATTTATTTAATGACACAACCTTAACAGCTGTCTGTGATAAAGAATTCCACTGATTCACTACCTTTTCAGAGAAGAATTCCCCTCCTCATCTCTATCCTATCTGGGTGCTCCCTTTCTCTGTGATTATGCCCTCTGGTCCTAGACTCATCCATAAGGGGAAACAGTTTCTTTGCATCCACTATGTCAGGTCTTCTAAGAATTTTATATGTTTTAGTGAGGTCACCGCTCATCTAATGATACCTTATCTGAATTACCTCCAATGTCAATACATCTTTCTTCAGATAAGGGGTCCAAAACTGTTCACAGCATTCCAGCTGTGGTCTGTCTACAGCCTTGCATCGTTTTAACAAGATTTCCCTACTTTTATACACCATTCCCTTTGAAATAAATTCCAATATTCCATTTTGCTTTCCCTATTACCCTCTGAACTTGGGTGCTAGCTTTTTTTGTGATTCATGCATGAGGACACCAAATTCCATAGTGCTGGAGCCTTGTGCATATTTATTTCCATTTAAACAATATTTAGCTCTCCTATTCTTCCTGCTAAAGCCAATAACCTCATAATTTCGCATAATATGTTCCATGTGCCAAATTTTGCCCACTTATTTAACCTTTATAAACCATCTGTGGACCGTCCACATCACTGCCTGCCTTTCCACCTATTTTTGTGTCATCCACAAGCTTGGTGAGAGCATGTTCATCATTTAAGTCATGAATATATATTGTGAGTAATTGTGACTCCGGCACAGATCCCTGAGGCACACCACTGGTTATCCCAACTCTCTGACTTCTATTAGTTAGCCAATCCTGTATCTATGCTAATACAATGCCTCCAAAACCATGGGCTCTTATCTTATTAAGTATTCTTATGTGTGGTATCTTACTGAATGCCTTTTGGAAATCTCAATGCATCACATCCACAGCTTTCCTTTTCTTCTATCCTGCTTGTTACCTATTCAAAGAATTTAAGTAAATGTGTCAGTTATGATCTCGCTTCATTAAGCCATCTAAACTCTGCTTGACTTATATCATGCCTTTCTAAATGTTCCTCGTTTACATCCTTTACAATCAGTTCTAACATTTTCTCCTTGATGGATGTTAAGCTGACTGGCCTTCTTGTCACCCTACCTTTTCAATAAAGCTGTTAAATTGGCATTATAATCAGCTAAGGATTCTTGAAATATTATTACCAGTGCATCGACAGCTATATCTTTTAAAACTCAGCAAAGCAACTCATCAGGTCCAGGGGACAACTAATCAACCTTTAGTCCATTAGATTTCCTAGTACCTTTCTTCTAACCCTTTGATTATTTAGTATTTTTGGAAATCTGCTATTGCCTTAGATTCCAGCTTGGGGACACCTTGGATTTTAGGAAATTCAGACTATCATGTAGGAAGCGTACCTAGATTCTGTCTCTCTATACTATGCCTTATGAAACTAAATAATAACATTTTTGCCACATTTTCCTATTAGAATATATGACTTCTGAATATCTAAGGGGGGTCTCATGGTCTTGCTTTGCACCTCCCATGGAAAGCTGTCAAAACCTCAAGAGAATTGAAGTCAAAGATTGAAAACAGTCATTCACCTCATTTCTTTGAAGGTTCCATAATTTCGAACCAAGTATGTCATGAGCAAGTTGAAACTGATGCATTTGTACCCCAAGTCACCGTGAAACGTTTTTGAAGAGGGAATAATGACGAAACAGTCTCCACATGAGACAAGAATAGAAGACACTGTTTGTACAAATGTGTGTGTCTGTGTATGTGTGTAAGTGTGTATGTGAGAGAGAGAGAGAAAAAGAACAGAAAGTAAATGTTAGTTCAAGGGGAGTTAAGATTCTAAAATATAAATCTGACAGATTTTTGATGTAATGAATCTCTTTGGTTCAGACATTTTGACCATTTGGCCTTCGATACATAACTTGAATGAGATAACAAGCAAACTGTGAGGGAAACGAGATAAGGTTTAAAATGAAGCACCCCATTATCTTTAGAAAAGGAAAGATTTAATTCACAAGAAAGAAACAGCATTGTGATTCTGAATCAGTTAAAAGTCTGTGTTGTTGTTTTTCTTCCTGTGTTGCCACCCAGGCAGGTGCAAGACCCAACGATTAACGTCCCATATGCTGGGCAGAATGCACAAACAAGGCAGTGAATTGTTCCCCTGGCTAGCTGCCTTCCTTCATTGGCAGTGGCACAGTAGACAGGACGTGTATTCTTCAATGGTCTGTCTTTGGGCTGTGGAGGGATTATTGGGCAGTTAAAAGTTGAATCCAATTACCAACAATACCAGTAAACAAAGAACTGTGGTAAATTGAAGTTGCACAATGCGAATGCGAGGGCATTGAAAAGGCTCTGATCAAAGTCATGATTTACATTTTCAGTGCCTATCTTAATTTATCCTCTTCGATATCCTCTCCAACTTTCAATAAGATTGAGTATACCATTCTTCTCCAACAGTTCCCCACCTAATCCAGCATTGTGACTCAGTAATCATGTGGTTCTATATTCCTAAACAGAGTTATTGTTTATCCAGCATTGGCTTCTCTTTCCTGGCCTCCATTATCATCTCCATGTTCCAAAGGAGCTATTCTTTGTCCCTCATCTACATGCTCGCTGACATCAATTGCAAGTGTTTTACTAGTTTCTCACATGTATATCAATGATACCTAGCTACCTTTTCACCACCTTTTGCAGCACATTCAATGGGAATCATTTCCAGATTATCAAATCCAACTAAACATCAAAGCAAGATTTTTCAGAGTCATTCCATTCACCTTAGTGTCACTGTGACTGGCGACTGAGTGAGTGCAGAAGATGGAAATGGGAAAGTGGGGAGAAACAGCAGAGACCGGGAGAAAAATAGAGACAGTCTGGACTGGGAGGTTTTATAAATAGGAGATGCTGAAGATCAGAGCTTAAAAATGTGTAGCTGGAAAAGTGCAGCAGGTCAGGCAGCATCTCCTGTTCCTTTGATGCTGCCTGACCTGCTGCACTTTTCCAGCAACACATTTTTAAGGTTTTATAAATACCCAGGGTAGGCCAAGTTAGAAACTCCCAGTCCCGCGTTTGTCAGGCCTCAGCGTGGACTCAAACTCCCAGCCTCAGCCCATACTCGAACTCCTGGCGTCAAGGTGAGGCCTGGTGCAGTCTGGATTGGAAGGACGGCTACTCTGAACTCTTATTTCTCTATTTTTCCAATTTATTGCTGGACTTTTTATTGCTTTGTGTTTCTAAAGTACTTTTCCCTAAAAATTTGTACTTAACAATCTGTACCTAGTTACCTTAGTATCTAAGATGGCACCGTAAGTGATGACTTGTAAACCTTTCACTGTACTCATGTGAGCACCTGTGACAATAAACATAATTCTAAATTCTTTCTTGCCTCCATAATTGCTAACCTTGAATGAGTCACAGCATCCTCCAACTCAATGATAGAAAGACTGAAGCATCAGATTTTGATTCTGCTACACGCTCCTCTCCTTCACCATACTGACTCCACTCGGGCTTTCCAGTCATTCAGCCCCACTGGCCTTTCCTGTTGCTACTGGTATCACCAAATGTAATAACTGCAACATCCCATTGCTCTTCACAGAACTCAGAGACTGATTCATAGATCTTTAGCTTTTTCCATTTTTGGACTCACGTCTTATTTCTAATTTGTGTGTTTATGTTTTGCACTGTTGATATAGCAACTAATAAACTCACTCTTTCATTAACATAAGAAAACCTGGATAAATTAGCTTCTTTCAAAACATAAATGAATTTGGTCTGGGAGAAAGGCAGGGGAAAGGATTCTTTTAAGTTCATCTCAGCCGTTCCTCTAAAAAGTTTTCAAATCTTACTTTGATCACCAAGGGTTTGATTAGCAATCTTAATTTCTCTCTTTGTTTGGCAAGTTATCTGTCTCACTGCTCAATATCTTGGGACATTCCTGATATCAAATTCACTGTAATAATTCAAACAGCTCTTGTTTATCATGGGTTTGGATGACCGCACTTTCCAGGAAGACTGAAATTATGCAGAAGCCTCACAGGGGTCTTCAGAATGGTCGAATGTTGAATTTTGTTTAAACAACGAACGATGGGCAAATGAGCTGGAAAGCTGTTATGAGCAGACTTCCAGGCCTATTTGCAAAGCAATTGCAGCTCATGTGTGAAATTGTTTGAAGATAACTTTATTTTCTTCTTGTCTGTCAGGGAGAAATAATGGGAGATCTTGCAGAAATTGAACAATTTTATATTTGCTATTGTGTTAATACAGCAATCAGAAAGAACTAACTCTTTGCATTCTCCATAATTTTGGCAAAAAAGCAAAATAATGGAAGAGATACAATTTACTCTGGGTGTTTTTGATAGTATTTGTTTCTTGTGGAAGCTTACTGTGCACTAATCGTTTTTCCCACATTTCAACAGTGGCTATGCTTCAAACAGTACTGTGTTGGCTTTAGGGTACTGTGACGTAATAAAAGCTGCTGTATAAATGAAAATATGTTCATTTGTAGTGAAGGAATATGCTGAGACATTGAAAAATATTATATCATTAGTAGTTAGCAAACCAAAAACCCAATCAAATGATTTTTTGGCATTTTTTGAGTTAACATATTCCTGATTTTACTTTTCAAAAGCCAGATGGACCTGAGAGAAAACTGGAATTTAACTGTGGAAGTTCAAATAATTAAATCAAGGAATATTTTATAAAGCTTCTGAGACAGTGTCATGTTAATAAAGCCAATATAAACATGCATTGTTACCGTAACAAAAATGGAGAATATTGGAGAAAGGCCGCAGGTGTGGCAGCATCTGTGGAGAAAAAACAAAACTAATGTTTCGAGATCAACGAATCTTCTTCAGAAAAGTTTGAAGAGGCATTACATTGAACACAAATGCTAACTCTGCTTCCCTGGCCACAGATCCTATTTCCAGTGGTTTTTGCTTTTATTTCAGATCTGCAACATCTGCAGTATTTTACTTTTGTTTTCAATTTTACTGTAATGCTTATTAACAATAAATTAGGCATTGGAATCCAAGAACGCTAATGATTATACTTTACCAGCCAAAGTATTTAGTCCAATGTACCAACTGGATTAAAGAAGTGCAGATCATTTTGACCACGGATGCTGATGGACACACTTTGCATCCTTGTGTACAAATGGAAATGTTTGTCATCTTTGTCCTGCTTTACAAATTGGCTTCACACACTCAACAACTGGATTGGTTAACAATTTAACCAAAAGAAATTAAAAAATTGGATATATATAACTCTTTTCACAACCAGCAGTTGTCTCAGAGCACCTTAGAGTTGGTGAAGGACTTTTGAAGTGTGATTGCTGATATGTTGTAGGAAATTTGGCAACAACTTGCACACTGTACGTTTCTTCAAAAGGGAATGTGATAATTGCCTGAAGACCTGTTGATTGAGAGATGAATGACTTTATAACATTGGAGTTGCTCTAGGACCAGGTGGGGGCGCTGACCTGACCCGGGCCTGCACATTGTGATCCGGTGGTCCCCCTCCACACCCACCTGACCTGACTTGACTTGACTCCCTTCCCCAGAAGCTTTGGGAGCTACTGCTCCAGGAAGCTGACCAGGCTCTCACCTCCTTCATGTTCTGGGAGCCCCATTATCCATAAGTTTCTCCTTCCACCTCGATTCTCGAGGTCGTCGACCTGGTCCAGCAGGGATCCGAAATTGGCCTTCCAGTGTTCAGATCTGCGCCTCCGAATTCTCCAATGTGGTCTCCGATGCCAAACTCCGAGACTAGATTCTGTTGCTCCAATGGGTTCAAAGACACTGCTGCGGGAGTTGGGGCTGCAACCGTGGGTGTGCCCGGCACTGTAGCGGAGTGCCCTACTTGCTGCGATCCTATCACTCCCTTTCCTTTATTTGTCTTCATCTTGTTCCCAGAATATCAGAATCAGAATTTAAAAGGTTCTAGATATTTTATATTACTTTGTTTTATCAATTTTTCTTATGGGTGAGTTGTGGGGGAAGGGTGGACACCTATCTTACTTGGGCTTTGGTGCAGAGCCCAGCACAGCAGACCTCTTAGATCGCAGCCATCTTGATTCCCTAAAAGATGAATTTCAACAATGACATTGAATATAATTCCCCTTCTCTTCTTCAAAACAGTGTTATCATAACGTTTTCATTCAAGAGCAGACAAATGGGACCTCAGTTTAACATCTCAACATAAAGGCAGTAGCTCTGACAGTGCAGCAATTCCTTACTACAGTGCGGTAAAAGGAGCCCCACACACGGAACCAAACTCTAGCAATAAGAGCTTGAAAGTGAAATAAACCAAACTGAAGATTGAAAAATGCAGGAGGAGGCATAAGGCAGAGTAGACAGTCGGAAACAAGAAAAAGAAAAATCAATCAGCCACAATAAACAAAATACAAAAATGAAAATATTTAAAGTGATGGAAAGGTACAAACACTCGGAAAATACAATGACTGTAAATATGAAACAGACTTCTGATGCACCTCAACCTGACCAGTTTAATAGGGAGTTGTGAGTGCACAGCCATGGTAATGCAGTCTGCATGAATCCCTGGAGTAGGGGCATCCAGTGGTAGGATGAACACCTCCTGATGGAATTGATGGATCCACATCAAGATTTCAACTTCCTTAATAATATGAACTCACATGATTAATTTTAGTCTGCAAAGATTAAAGTAGATGGCAGAATATCAAGTTTCAAATTGGATAGTGGAGCAAATATATTGATTCTTTTAGATTCTAAACTAGGCTGCGATCAGGAAATGCAGTAACTAAGGCCAAAAGAAGAAGCTTGTTCCACAGTGGAAAGCTGGGCTGCTCGCTGCTGAGAAGCAAGAGAGTAACTTCGCATTCGCACAATCACCGATGAATGCAGACAGAATTCAAAGATGTCTACAGCAATAAGATTATGGGAGCATCTGAGACATCAAGAACTCTGGAGTTAGAAAACCATCTTGAATCATGGAAGTAAGAGATCTCAGAACTTCAAAATAAAGTCAGGACCATTGAAGATTCAGTCAGAATAGATGAGGCCACCCCTACACAGTCAGATACCAACCATATGCAGCAAACATTGCAATCATGCACAAAGAACATCAATGAGAGCTCAATGTAGTTAGAGAAAAGCATGGGTAGATTAAGATCCATTCAAAAGAAGACAACAACTTCTAATAGCCAATAAGAAACCTTTCAAAGAGAAAGAAATATGTAAGGTCAAAACAGCTCATGATAATATTTGATTCACAGATATTATTGATCTGTGTAGGTGGCAGCTGGATACTGAAAGAGATGCCCATCAGATAACCATGGAAGCACAGTTCATAAGCAGCACCAATGTCTAAGGAAATACAAGGAATTGTTTTCAGCCAAAGCTTGTAAGACCAGCTTACAGAGCTCATGGACACAGGAAATGTCTTTGTGAAGAGTAAAGTTGAATATAGAAATGAAGATTGGTGACAGTTCTGATGTAGCGCTTAGCATATTTAAAGGCAGAACTCATTGATAGAAGAACCACTTTGCATGGCAACTGCAGGAAGAGAGTGATATTGGTGTGGACAAGTCCCATGGGCTATTTAAACTGTTTGCCCATCCAGTTTCTACAGGCTGGCAGGCTTACAATCATTGTTTTAGCTTTCTCTTGTATATTGCCTGTACAATTATAAAATCCATGTCTTGGTGTGGCAGTCTTGAAAAATTTGACAGTGTCACTATTCTGATGGAAAACAATCAATCAACAAAATCTTGTGTCAATGCCTATCTGTAATTCGAATGGGAATTAGTATAAATGTATTTCCTTAGACTTTAGTTCAGCTTATGAACTGATTGATGTTTTCATTCCAATGTTCATAAGAAATATCAAAAAAGAAGTATGGCTTAATTTCTGCCTCATTCCTTTCAACAGTAAAATTGTGGTTGATGGAAGTAGCCTTCCTAATTCATGACAGTTTTTTTCTTGGATATACTGGAGTAGCCAATCTCCTGTAATGTTGCATTCAAGTAGGGCAAGGTCTGGAGCACAGAGCTGGTGTTAGCCTGGTCTGTCCCTTTAAGGGAATTAGTCTAAGTAGGTGCATCAACTTAAACATAGTAACCTAATAAAATGTTAAGTCAGTCAGAAGGCAGTTGTGACTGCTTGTGAATTTTATGCCTCCAGTCAATAACCGAACCAGGCCAATTATGTGATCCCTAATGATTTGACCCTGCCCCACGATTTGAGGTCAGCTCAATATTATTTTATAGCTCTATCAGTACAAAGTACATGACATTTGGGAGCAACAAGGGCTTGCAGCTGGAATTTCAAGCATCAGAAACCAGTCAAAGGCTGCCCATCAAGCATGGTCAGCAATTCCTGGAGTGACCCAGGAATAGCCTGGATGTCACAAGTGTTGAGGGAACATAAGAACAGCATTGGGGCAGAAATGACCAGAATGTACACAGGGAAAGGATGTTGGAAAGGTTTTTTTTTGTTACATTTGCCTTCATTATGGTGCAATGGCTAATTGCTCAAGTCACTGTGGGGAGATTGACTAATTCAATACCATAATACACCTTGTGCACAGTTTATGGGCTGATTAAGAAAATGTTGTTTACCCTTGACAGATACATAGGACCAAACTGCAGACCTCAGATCTATGCACAAAATAAAGCAGGGGAGAGTCCTATTGGTCATAATGGTTGCAAGACATGGCTAGCAGATCCTCTATGGTATTTCTCAACAATAAATTGCAATATATACTGATTTATAAGGCTAAGGACATTATACAACACACTTTGTAACGATGAATCAAAAGCAGAATTGTGTTCCTTGTGAAAGGTGGCTAACTGTTAGTCAGTGAACACCAATTCTCATTGCTCTGATTTGTTATGAAACAGCAGATTACAACATGGATTTCACAATCATGCATAGCTCACAGCTGCACAGGCTGAGATCATGGATATTCCAGGAGCTGGATTTTTCAGATGGCAATTTTTTCTGCCCTGCCACCAAAAATGTTGACAGTGAGAGTGCCCATTGCGTGGAGCACTACACAGCCAGAGAATGGCGATTCTGACTCCCTTTAAGGGAGGAAAACCTGCTTTGCAGAGCTACCAGCCATCTAATTAGCCAGCAACTGCCTAGATGTAGCAGTGCTTATTCGGGCAGTGGTGACATCTGGAACTCCTTCAAGACCCAGCTAGTTAAAGGTGAGTATTGAGTATGTTCTTACCAATACTAAAGCAGGAATCCCCTGGGGGACCAGAGGAAGGGGGTATAGGTGGGGTGGAAAGTTGAGTCAGGTTAACCTGCCAGGCTACTCCCCAGTTTCTCATTTCCTCCCACAGATTGGAAATTGGAGCTGTGTAAGGTGACCATTAATTGGCATCTTAAGGTCCTCTATTGTGGCAGGTGACCCAGATTCGGCCATGCTAAGCACCCATAAAATAACTTGATGTACGTGGGGAGTGCAGTTAGTGGGTAGATGAGAGGAAGGACACATGGATGGATCTCCTAAACCTACCCAAAGGAAATCACAAAATTGTGAACTTGATATATATTCATCGGATCCATTCTGGACTGGTCCATTTACTAACAGGAACATTGAAGGAACCTTCTCTAATTAATTCCATCTCTTGCACTGGGGCACATTCAAAGTAGTTAAATCAATGATCGTATTAGCTCTTGATAATTGTTTTATAGAACATAGAACATTACAGTGCAGTACAGACCCTTCGGCCCTTGATGTTGCACCGACCAGTCATACCAATCTGAAAAGAGGTAAAAACAATGACTGCAGATGCTGGAAACCAGATTCTGGATTAGTGGTGCTGAAAGAGCACAGCAATTCAGGCAGCATCCGAGGACAGGCAAAATCGACGTTTCGGGCAAAAGCCCTTCATCAGGAATATGATTTTGCCTGTCCTCGGATGCTGCCTGAATTGCTGTGCTCTTCCAGCACCACTAATCCATACCAATCTGAAGCCCATCTAACCTACACTATTCCATGTATGTCCATGTGCTTGTCCAATGACGACTTAAATGCACTTAAAATTGGCCAATCTACTACTGTTGCAGGCAAAGCATTCCTTACCCTTACTACTCTCTGAGTAAGAAACTACCTAGGACATCTGTCCTGTATCTATCTCCCCTCAATTTAAAGCTATGCCCCCTCGTGCTTGTTGTCTCCATACTTGGAAAAAGGCTCTCCCTGTCCACCCTCTCTAACCCTCTGATTATCTCATACGTCTCTATTAAGTCACCTCTCAACCTTCTTCTCTCCAATGAAAACAGCCTCAAGTCCCTCAGCCTTTCCTCATAAGACCTTCCTTCCATACCAGGCAACATCCTAGTAAATCTCCTCTGGACCCTTTCCAAAGCTTCCACATCCTTCTTATAATGTGGTGACCAGAACTGTACACAATATCCAAGTGTGGCCGCACCAGAGTTTTGTACAGCTGTAGCATAACCTCATGATTCCAGAACTTGATCCCTCTATTAATAAAAGCTAAAACACTGTATGCCTTCTTAACAACCCTGTCAACCTGGGAGGCAACTTTCAAGGATCTGTGTACCTCCATTAGCCCAGTACTTTGCATTCCGGTTACTCCAGAATTTTTAAATAATGCCTTCTTTCTGGACATGTCACTGGCTGGAAAAGTTTTTATCACCCATTTCCAGTGACTCTTGAGAAGGTGGTTATAAACGGCTTTTTTGAACCACTACAGTCCACAGCTGTCGATTGACCCATGAAGCTACTAGGGAAAGAGTTCCAGGATTTTGATCCAGAAGGAATAGCAATGTTTTTCCAGGTCAGGATGTTGAGTAGCTTGGATGGAAACTTGCAGGTGTTACTGCTCTCATGTATCTGCCACCTTCTAGATGGTAGTGGTCAGGTGTTTGGTAGGTGCTAACCAAGGGCAATTGTTGAGTTGTTGTGGTGTATTCTTACAGATGATATGTACTGTTGCTACTAAGTGTTGTTGGTGGATGGAGCTCATAATATATAGTGGAAATACCATTCTTAAAAAAAATGTAAAAATTCAACTGCCAGTAAAGCAGTTTACCATTCACTGTAATAGTTGGATGTTATAAATGATCTGCTTTAGTGAGCCTTTCTTCATAAATACCAGCACATGATTTTTAGGATTGATACTTTGAACACTGTTATGAACATACATGTTCATCGCCAACGTGATTTATAATTAATCTGAGCAATATACAAAGTAACAGTAGACTGTCAACTTTTTCTCTTACATGGAACATGTTTGTTCTAAGTGTATGGGTTCTTTCGGGGTTCATTGGTCTAGTATGCATGAGGGGAACCTCTATCTGGTCGAATGAAAAGAGTCTTTTAGAATAAGCAAGATGCCGTTTACTGCTCTCTGCAACCATTTACAGATTATAGTAGATTCCATATTACAACAAAGACTGTTGGGAGGATCAAGGCTTGGATCAGAGACCCAGGTGATCATACTTTGTTCTCGCACCAAGTTGACGCAAGATTATCACAGTGCATGTTACTTGTCACACTCAATCAAGGACTAACCCTTTCAGACCCATATACAATAGGACACTTTCTACTTCTCCATCTTTCCTTTTGCTCATAAAGTTCTGAATCCTCCCACTTCACTTTCCAAAGAAGGCTGATTCATGTTTTGCATGTTCTGGTCCATTGACCAAGATGGTGAACGTTATGCTCTTTAACTACAGGGTCCTCATAGTCAATCCAAATCCTGTACTCAGCCACCATCCATGCTTTGGAGAGGAATTACTGCACTGCAAATGAGAGCAGGACATTAAGTTGTTCTTTCTCTTTTCCTTAGAGCCTGTAGGATCCCCACAGCAAGTCAAGAAACTCAACAGAGTCTGGAGTAACTTTGAGACCTTTTATACGTGTTTGGTGTGGTTTTACCCTAGACCTTACAATGAAACTACTCGCAGAGCTGTCAGTGGTTGAAAGGGATATACTGGTTCAGTTAAAATCATTTGGATTATCTGGCCAGCATAAATTTATCTTTTGAAAATTACTTCTTATCATTACTTGAGAAAGAGTTAAAGTATAAATGGAATCACTGGAAATGTGGAATATCAGGAACACTTTGGTGGTTACAGAAAACAATCCAATAAAGGAACTATATCTGGAAGCTTAATTTGTCTCCTCTCCACTTGAAGCGCTTAGCGTTTTCTGACCAGTTGTTTCTGTGCATGTTAAAAAGGATATGGAGCTGTGATATTGCATTCAGGGCTTTCTGTTTCATGATGGAGTTTGCAAATAATGTTCTTGGTGTGGACAACATCAAAATGAAATGCATTTTTACAACAGCCCCATGCATTTACCTAGCATCTTTAACATAGACACTCATCTTAAGGCACCTATAAGGAGCATTACCAACTGAACTTTGCCAAATTGGGAACTATTAGTGCAGGCAACCAAAAGTTTGGCAAAGAGGTAAGTTTGTAGTAGTGATTTGTAGGTAGAATGCAGTAAAGAGAGAAAAGCTTTAGGCAGCAAATAGTAAAACCTATGAACCAAGCAGCTGAAGGTATAACTAACAATGGTGGAATGATGGAAATTGAGAATTGAAATGTTTGTAGAAGACAAATGTTGTGCTAGAGTTGTTAAGTCAGGTGAAGGGTATATAGTGTGTAACATAGAAATGAAAGAATCCGGCAGTGTGCAAACAGGCCATCGAGTCTACGCTGCCCCTCCGAAGAATATCCCACTCAGATCCTATCCTGTATACTGTTCCTGTAATCTTGTATTTCCCCTAGATAATCCACCTAACCTACACATCCCTGGACGTTATGGACAATTTAGCATGGTCAATCCACCTAACCTGAACATCTTTGGACTGTGGGAGAATACTGGAGCACCCAGAGGAAACCTACATTTACATGAGGAGAACATGCAAACTCCACACAAACTGTCTCCTGAGGCTGGAATTGAACCCGGGTCCCTGGTGATGTGAGGCAGCAGTGGTAACCACTGAGCTACCATGCCACCAAATGTAAAATTTGATCAATTAATTTAAGTTAGGAAAGGAAGAAGAAATGAAAGTTCAAACAAATTTAACAGTTGCCCTCTGTGCACCTTGAGGACAACCAGGCCATGTTCTTAGAATCTGAAACAGTATTCTGATCAGTTTGTCTCAGAGTAGATGGGTTTCTGAAAAACCTTGTTTGGAGTCATTGTCATAAGTAGCTTTCGTTTGCCAGTTGAAACCTGCAGCACCTCTTTTTTCTCTCACTCTCTCTCTGCCAGTAAATATGCTGGGTAATCACCCACTCCTGAAAGAGCAGTGTCCGGGCACCAGCTGCTCTGCCTCGTTTTTTGGCAAAGCCAAGTGTTGCTATTACTATGGAGACAGCAAAGCAGCGGATGACATCTTAAGTTGGAAAGGTGCCAAGGTAATCTGATGGCGCAGGTTTTTGTGTGTGTGTGTGTATTATGTGTTTTAATAGAAAGAGTAAGCCATCCCTTCCAGCCTGCCCTGTTGGCAGAGAAACAAGTTTGAACTTTGAGCCAATTGTAGACCACCAATTAACTACCAGAGCCAGCTGTTGTTTGTGCTTTGCCAAGTTTCAGTATCTGGCAATATTAACACTTTAAGGGGCTAACAAGTATTTTAGCTGGTGTACTACTTAATATTGCCTTTCCAAATGGCTGATGGCATTAATATTCACAGTGTTCCAAGAACTGCTTTGTCAAGAACAGCATTTGTGGTATACCTTCAGTTAACCCATCTTCTTATATCTCCTCATGTCACTAAGCTGAGAGATGATCATAAAGGGAACCGTTTTATTGTCAATAATGAGTGTTCGTATTGCAAGTTATTTTTGGTTGATTGCTCTTTTGCTGTTTCAGTCAAAATTCTCAGTTGTGTTGAGGTTTCACTCTTGCAGTTTGAGCATGAACATACTACTTTTTCTTCACCTGTGTATGGGAGGACTCTTGTTTGAGTGCTGGGGGCCAACTAGTGTCTGCCACCCTCGAGTCTGTGCCAATTTGACCTAGTCAATCAGTATTTGCAAACCATTGAATGGCACAGTCACCAAGACCAACCAAATCTTCGCTTGCCTTTTCCATGCACGATCGAGTTTAAAGAGAGGTGGCTGCACAACAAGGAACAAAGACTAACTTTGCTCTTCCCTCACCCAGTAACAATAAAACCCAGTTGTGGCACTGTTCCCATAACACCCTGACCTAGAAGTTTCAATCTTCATGTGGGCTTTTTTTTCCCTGCATGAAGACACAGTGGAAAAAGAGCAAATATGTTTTCTGGAGTAATACTTGCCAGTTTTCTTGTGATTTGTTGACTCATATAGAAGCCAGTTTACAATAACAGGGTGCTATTTTGAAACCACAGCCAAGAAGTAGGTTTTGACAGTCAGTTGTGTGAGGCAAGGTGGAAAGAATTGGAGGAAGGGTGGAGGAGAGGCAGGCAGTCATGGGGTCACTCTTCATTGCAGACAGGGCTATTCAGACTTAAGACTTCGCACCCTACTTTCAGTTCCTTTTTCTTCACTGTGAACTTTTTACAGACATCTTTCTCATTTAGTGCACTGATGTTGAGATTGGCATTAACAGTATAGTTGCAGTCCCAGACTATGGTTGGTAGCCACATAATCCCGGTTAGAGCTGAGGCTCCATCTGCTTTCACAGGGGCTTCCCATAGATAGCAAAAACCCTGGAGAGAGTTTTAATACGGAAACGCATCATCAGGTCTATGAAGGACCCGACTGCCATTTTATGACTCGCTGTTTGTGCTTTGCCAAGCAATGAAAAATCCTGAGAAATTAAGTATTAAAGTATTTTGGTTCTTCAAACCTGACAAAAATAATCTGAGCAGCTGAGGCCCTGACTTTCCTGCTCTGGGTGACCTCTGGGGCGATCAATAATATGCTGGTATTGAAATAGCCTGATGTATGCAGCTATCCACTAAAATTAGGCTTAAAACACATACCGTCTCTATAACACAGTTGCCAGGAGGTGGTGGCCTAGTGACAATGTCTCTGAGCTAGTAAACCAGAAGTGAAAGCTATTGTTATAAGGACAAGTGTTCTAATTCCACTGTGACAGATGGTGAAATTTGAAATCAATAATAATCCAGAATTAAAGAAAGAGCTAGTCTTATGGCAACCATGTACCCATTGTTGTAAAGTCCTTCTGTTCACTAATGTCCTTTAATGAAAGAAATCTGCCATCCTTACTGAATGTGGCCTACACATTCAGCTTCTAGTTGGTTGACTCTTAAATGTCCTTTGGCAGTTAGCAATGGATGATAAATGCTGGCCTGGCCAATGATGCCCACAACACATGGACAAATGAAACAAAAGTATTTCCTCCTTAAATCTCTCTGTATCGTTATGCTCACTTCCTTCCTTTTACCAGCTCCTCAGGAACCTATGTCCTCAGCAAAGACCCCTCAAACACTTGTGGCTTGGTGTCATGTTTAGTCTGATAGCACTCAAATGATGTGGCTGGGGACAATTATTGAGAAAAAAAGACTTGCACTTATGTAGTATCTTTCACGATCACCACGCGCTGTACAGCCAATGAAGTATTTTTGAATTGCAGCCATTGTTATAATGCAGCAGTCAATTTGCATGTTAAAAACTCCCAGAAATAGCATTGTGATAAAGACAGATAATCTGGTCTTTTTTAGTGATCTCGATCAAGGGATAAATATTGACCAGTTCACCAGAGAGAATATTCTTAGCAATGGTACCATGGGATTGTTAACATCTGCCCCCTTGCTTTCATCCATCAGATACAGCCTTGATTAGGTGTCCCCCATCTAAAACATTAAAGGTGCTATATAAATGCAAGTTGCTACTGCTGCTATCTCTAAGTTGGTTGCATCTTCATATGGATGGGGCTTCAGTGTAAATGGATTTGGGATGGAAATAAAACAGCTCAGAATTCCTGCTCCTGGCTTTTACCTAGTGATCCCTATCAGATCATGCACAGGGGTAGATGGCAGCATGAAGCAGGCATGGCATACAATGCTCACAGTGTGAAACATGTCCACCTGAGGGATTGAGGCACAGGGATACTAGCATTACCTGAAAACATGACAATGAGAAAAAGAGCAGCCCATTACCCAGGAATCTTCATCTTGTGATTACCCATAAATTGCCACAGGTTGAGCTATTAAACTTTGCAGCACCAGTCACTGACTTGAACAGGAGGCAATACGTTTAATTGGAGACACAGCAACCTACAAAGGGACATCAAGGGAAGCACGGAATTAAAGTGTGAGGGGGGTGGGGGGAGCATAAATATGTTAGTGTTGTGGGCAGAGGAGAAGGGAGAAAGGGGAAGGAGCGAATCTGGCGTGCCATCCCTCAGCAATCTCCCCAGTAGCTGTCTCCTTATATTTAACGAAATTGAGAGCTTTCTGTGCAGACAGTATTAATGATTAATTCATGATGCAAAACTCCACTATCCGCTCCTCCCCTCCATCCCCCACCTTCGATCATCAGCAAGCCCTTGTTGGTTGTTAATATTTGATCATCAATATTGTGGAGGACAGGGGCCAATGGCAAGCAGATCAGGAGCTCCGTGTGCCCTGGCTCCATGCTCTTGCCTTTTTTGGATTCAGAATCGTACGAGTTAAATACACATATTCAGAGCATTTCCCTCTCTCATTGTGTGTGGTTTACTTAGATTTCACCTCGAGCTGCCCTTTTGAATTGGCCTCAGCGGTCCCAGCTGTCCCGGCTGCCTCTAGCCTTTAATAGAAGTTCATGTTACTCATTGACCGGCAAATGAGTCTTTCACAGATCTCTGGCAGGGAGCCAAGTGGGAAGTTGTACCACCTATAAAACTACACAAGCGGCCCAGTGTTGTGTTTTTATTGCTCTGAGCCCCCTCTTTATAGCTTTCCAGCAGAATATTTGTCGAAGCAGCCGGTGAATTATACATCCGACAGCTCACAGCTCAGATGTCAGGTGTTCAACACTTCTGTACACTCATCTGCTCTGAGCGGCTGGGTTTGTGGGGAATGACATCATGTGGCAGCAGGAGGGATAATCTTCGTTTCAGCCCACGCCTGTAAGAAAGATGCGATGACTGGGACTAAACCAGGAGGAATCAGTGCTTTATTTGTTTCTCCCTCTTTGTCCTTGTGATATACAGATTAGTCCCATACTCTGTAGAGTTTAGAAGAATGAAAGGGGCTGAAATTAAGATGCTAAAGGGGATTGACAAAGTAGATGCTTCCCTATGTGGGGCAATCTAACATGAGAGGTCATAGTTCTAGGATAAGAGGTTACAGATTCCAAACAAAGATGAGGAGAAATTACTTCTCCTATGGCGATTTTGTGGAAATCAGTGCCTGACAGTGCAGCGGATGCCAGGACACAATATATTTAAGGCTGATTTTCAATTAGTAATGGGTTGAAGGGTTTGAGAGAGCAAGCAGGAAAGTGGAGTTGAAGCTGAGATGCTCATATCAAATTGTGAATTGGCTCCTCCTGTTCCTAGTTCTTATGTTCTTATACAAGGATGGAGATCAGCAGAGCAAAAATTGTGTGATTTCTACGTCAGGGAAGAATTCTGCTCTGCTACATTTGACAGTTACCCTCTATCACAGCTCCCCACCCCTCCTCCTCCCAGTGAATTATGAACTGAATCTGGTCCATTAGCCTTCATCAGTCAGAAATGAGTAATGGCATTGGGTGCAACAATTTGTCTTAGTGTCCTTCAGATACTAAGAGGGGGAGGGGGAAGGAGTTCAGTTTTCTGTTCTTCATTGGCCATCGGTATCCCTTGAGAATATGTGAATATTGCCAGGTTAATCATCAGCTCTTACATCTCTCCCAAGGTCAAACACATAGCTAGCACTCACTGTTCAAGGTGCATATGTGAAGGATGTTTCTAGTTTGTACGATGAGTAAACACTTTTTAGAGGGGAATTCAGAATTGGCCACGTAAGTAAACACAGCTCCACGTCAATGGGAGCTCAAGTCTCAAACTAAAGACAAGGGCACAAATATCAAGGTTGACACGCCACTGTCATACTGGGGGAGGGCTGCATAGTTGGAGGTATCATCCTTTGGATGAGAAGTTAAAGAGTGGCCACACTAACCAACTCAAGTGGACCTAGAATTATTCCATAGCACTCTTTTCAAGAGAAAGCAAGTTGGCTTTGGGTGTCTTGACCAATATTTATCCTGGAGCATCATTAAAATTGTTATTATCTCATTGCTGTTAGTGTGAGCTTGCTATAATTAATTTGACTGCTGCATTTCTTATGCTGTAATAGTTAGTCACCTACCTTCTAAGAGTTTAGGAAGGGAATTAGGAAGCAGGATGGGGAGCAGGAAGCTGAAGGTATGGCAGCCGTTGCATGGAATGAAGGATTTTACCCTTTATTGGGTGTGGAGAACTTTTGGATGTCCTGATGTTGCTTAGGTATAGAAAATAAGGTGAACGTTTTTGAAAAATATTGATGCTGCTAATTGTCTTAAGTTTTATTCTGTATTGCTCTCTCAATGATGCACAGAAAAAAACATGGTTCAAAAAGTAATCATTTGAATCCTTGAAGTCTGTTTTGCCTATACAGCAGTTTCCGGGTTATGAGTGGATTCCATTCCTGAGTATGTTTGTAAGTTAAGTTATATAAAAGTTGGTACACAATACAGTATAACATAAAACAGCTATTTGTAAGTTCAAGGAAATGTTTGCATATTTGATCTTTAAAATAATATAAATACATCCTGTAGGGGTTCTTGTACATAAGTATTTGTCGGTCTAATGTTTGTAAATTGGGGACTGCCTGTACTATCTATCTGAATGTCAATATGAAGTTTGCCAATGTTTAATAAGAACTCTTCAAGACACCAGAATGTTTCAATCTTTCCATAAATGTGTTTCGTTTCCTCAAATGTATAATTTCAAAATCTAAACTTCTAAACCAGTTGTTGAGAAAGAAACCTTCTACCATAGAATGGAGAATCTTCACTGGAAGGGTTTGCCATTTCTAAAGAAGCCTTCACAGCCTCAGAGTATCCCAAAGTTCTTCAATGAAACATTTCTGAAATGAAGCCACTATTGTAATGCTGGGAAAGGCAACAGCCAAATTGTGCACAGCAAGGTCCCGTAGCATAAATAAGATAGTGACCAGGTTTTCTGTTTTAAAGCTGTTGCTCAATAAACATCAGCCATAGAATTCCTTCACTCTGAATCAAGTAATACCATGAGATTCTTTATTCCTGCCAGAGAGCTCAGGTAGTTTCATGCTTTAGTAAAGATAGCAGCATTCAGGACTCCCTTAGGACTGCACTGACGTAACGAAGCACAGATTAAGTATTAGTCAACAAATGACATGTCAATTTTAGCTTCATTGTAGAAACAATTCAAGCCTGTCATGACTCAAACTGGAACAATTAGTTTCTTTCTTAAACATCCAAGATTTTCCAAGGTCAAAATCAATTCATTACTTGCTTAACGCATACTAACTAAAACATTGAGAGCAGAAAGTGGTTGCAGCAGGAAGGAATGAGAAAATAGACAAAAATAAATAGCAGATCTATATGTGCAGTATCAATGCATTTACTGTATAAAATGCATTTACTGGACATAAAACGATCTTAGAGAACTTCTCATATGTAAAACAGATGCCAAACTCAGAAGGACCTATTGCAAGGGATGACAAAAAGCTATGAAGGAATGGGTTTTGCGAATGGATTTAAGGAGGATATTAAGGATGATGGATAAAGCAGATACCATTTAAATGGAGTGAGATTAATCAACTTAGTGATACAGCAGGATCTGAGTGTCCTGGTACATGGATCACAAAATGTGTAGTATGCAGGTACAGCAGGTGATTAGGAGGGCAAATGGGAGATTGGTATTTAATGCAAGAGACATGGAATATTAAAAAAAATGACATTTTACTGCAGCTGTATAGAGCCTTGTTAAGAGATCCCATTCCTGTGCTGTGTTCAGCTTGGGTGTCCTTATTTCAAAAGGATATAATTATAAGGAGGTTATTTAGGAGAGGTTTACTTGACTCATCTAGGACTCATACAGGTTGGACCTGTATCCCTTGGAGTTTAAAATCATGAGAGGTAATCTTATTGAAACATAAAAGACATTGGCAGGACTTGAGAAGATCAATACTGAGCGGACATTTCCTTTTGTGGGGCAAACTAAATATAGGAACAAGAGATTTTCCTTTTAATACAGAAATGAGATGTTTTGATTTCTCCTGAAGGTTTGTTAGCCTGTGGAATTCTCTTCCAGAAAAAGTGGTGGAGACTGTGTCATTCAATATATTTAAGGCTGTGCTGTTGATAGATATGGGAGGGAGTCAAGAATAATGGGGACAGACAGCAAAGTGAGATTGAGACAGAAACCAGATAGGCTATGGTCGTACTCATTTGTTGAACAGCCGGGAAGGATCAAATTGCCTTCTTCTGCTCCCATTTCCTATTTTGTTCCATTTCCAGGACTTTACGGATGAAATTCTGGAGGAGGGTGGGTGGCAGGAAGCTGAAGACATGGCTAACAATTGCTGGAATGGAAGAGTTGAAACAGAAGGGTGAGGATTTACATTTGAAGTTTGGGAGGATGGAAAGTCAGTGTAGGTCAATGAGGTTCAGTTTATTAATTCAATGAGTATCATCATGGGATAGGAATTGAGCTGTGAAGTCTAACTGATTGTAAACAATGGGGGTTAGAGGACAGGAAGCTATCTTGGAGAGCTTTGTTGTGCCTGGGGATGATGTGTGCTTGAGGGTTATGGTAGTGGGATGGGTTGGAGTGGGGTGATGTTATGAGGGTAGAAATTAGCAGTTTTGTGAAAGAGAGATTATTGGATGGGAAACTGAAGTTAATCTATGACACAGAGATAGTGAGCAATGGGCTCAACTTGAGCCACTGGGCTGGATCCTTGCTTCCAAGCCCAAGCAGGAATCAGAAAATCCCCTGACTTTGCATACCTGCCTCATGAGAAAGTATGCCAAATGGTAGGATTTTTGATCTGGAAAGTGGGTGCAGCATGCTAAATACTGAGTGCGCTGTTTAACAGGCACACCTCAGTTCTCTGGATCTTCTGAACTGTTCTGAAGAAGAGTCACTGGACCCAAAAGGTTAACTTGGTTTTCTCTGTACAACTGAAAAGATTGCTGATTAAGAAGTGTGAACTCAGAGCTGAAGAACAGTCAAATACTTAACATTCTGAGTTGCTAGCTGCATGAGCGCACTGCTGCCTGAGATAAGGAGAAAAGCAGAGGGGAAAAATGAAAGAGTTGTATTAGCTTTGTGTGGTTTTCTATTTTGTAAGAAATGACCTTTCTTTTTACAGATTTGGGGATTTATAGGGAAATGCAACTCTTTGAAAAAGAGGTCTTTTATAGAAGCTGCACGTTTATTAAAAGTTTACAACCACAGGAAGGATTTGCATATTCTTTTTCTAGCATTACGTTATGATGCCAAAAAAGAATTGGAGTGATGTTCATTCTAAACAGGCACTGATCTTTCCCTATTTTAAGAATGCATCTGAAAGAACAAATGACATTCTTCAACAGAAAACAGAAATTGCTGGAGAAATTCAACAGGTCTGCCAGCGTTTGTGGTGAAGAAAACAAAACTAATGTTTTGCATCCAGTAACTGATTGTCAGAATTGGAAGCAGTGCCGATGGAAAGAGAAAGAGGCCAGGAGTTGTCATGTAGGGATATGTTGTATTAAGAATGCATGTGAGGAGAATAGTTGTGCGAGGAGCATTCTGTGTCATGGAGTTAGTACCCATGATCCTGGGTGGATTCAAAACATGAAGAATGAAGTTAGAATCCATACGTGGTAAGTCTGAGCCCGAAGCAGTAACTCAGTAAGGAAATGTGGCGGTGAAAGTGATTTTGGCAAACATCTCATCAAACACTAGTAGGGAAAACAAAAATAATGAAGACAAGCAAGAAGAAAGATTTAAATGGAAATCCTGCCAAAGAGAACAGCAGGTGGGCATACTCAGAGGAGTTGTATCAGTGAATTAAATACGAGAATAAAATAAAGACTGTGGTCACTGAAGATCTGAAACAATAAAACACAAAGTGCTGGAGAAACTCAGGAGATCAGGCTGCATTTGTGGAGAGGCAAAGAAAGTAAACATTTTGATTCTGATATGACTCTTCCTCAGAACTGGAAGTGGCAGTCTTCAGTGACACTGAGACCTCCCAGGGCTGTTAGTGACTGTAAGGGAAAAAGGTGTCCAGTAGGAAACCTCTGTAACTCACAAACTCTCAGGATTTAGGTGTCATTAAGCATTCCACAGTAACACCAACATAGATTTATACAGAGCCATTAATGTGGATAATTCCTCGGGAAATTCACAGTAGCATAATTAGACAAGGTATAATTTATGCTGTAGAGAACCTGGTGTCAATAACTCTAAGGCCATTTTATACTTTTGATTCTTAAATCAAATTTAATGAAAATCAGGATGGGGTGCGGAAGGGTCAAGCTGTCATCATATGCACCAGTGCACAAATTCCCTCTCACTGTATCGGTAAAAATTCAGCATCCCATCATTTGTGAGCTGAGTATTTGGAACCTGTTAAGTCTCCCCTCCTGTTTTTTACTGGTGTCTATGATCTTTTTTGTTTTCTCTCTGGAATTTACTCAGCTTTCTCAACAGTTTCACATAAGGCCATGTCCCAGCTGCCTCATCCAGTTGCTTATTTATTTGGGTGTGCTTGCCTTCAGCTCCCCTCCACTGTCATTGCTTTTAAAACAACATTAGGCTTCAGATATCAACAGAAACATTCCAGCAAAGCAGCACACCTTTGCCCACCCACATCAGGTGGTCAAACTTTCTCCCAACCCTTTACAGTATTACTATAATTTCACAATATTTTACCTCTTACTGGAGCTTCTTTGAAATGCTTTTGTTCTAATTCCTGATTGTCAGCGAACGCTTATTACAAAAATACATTATCTAATCATTATCATATTGCTACTTGCTGGAATTTGTGGTGTAAAAATTGTGCCTCATTTTCTACATGAAAATGATTGGAGTCTGTAAATGAGGGTAATACAGTTGATATAGTCTACTTGGATTTCGGTAAGGCTTTTTGCAAGGTCTCGGATGGCAGACTGGTTAAGGAGTTAAAGGCCCACGAGATCCATGGTAATTTAGCAAATTGGATTCAAAATGGGCTTTATGGCAGGAAACAGAAAATGATGGTTGAAGGGTGTTTTTGTGACTGGAAACTTGTGACCAATGGCATACCATAGGATTTGACATTGGGTCTCTTGTTGTTTGTTGTTTACATTAATGACCTAGACATGAATGCAAGAGGTATGATCAGTATGACATGAAAATTGATGGTATAGTAAATGGCAAGGAAGATAGCCTCAGACCACAGGATGAGATGGACAGGTTAGTCAGATTTGTTGACAGCTGAGAAATGCAATTTAATCCTGAAAAGTATGAGATGATGCATTTTGGGATGATGAACAAGGTAAGGGAGCACATAATGAATGGTAGGACTGGAGGAAATACAGAGGATCAGAAGATGTTGGTGTGCATTTTCATAGATCCCTTGAAGACAGCATGACAGTTAAGAAGGCATATTGAATGCCTATTTTTATTAGTCAAGGCATTGAAAGCAATAATAGGGAGAGGAGATTATGAGTTCCCTCATAGCACTGTCGATGTCCCCACAACCCAGGAACTGCAATATTTCAAGAGGCAGCTTACTACCACCTTCCCCAGGGCAATAAATGCCAGCCAAGCCCGTATCCATGAAAGAATAAAAAAAAGATATGAAATTCTGTACCCACAGATTCTTGCTGTTTTAATGTTGATAGGGAAAATATTAAGCTGCTTTCTTGTGAACATGTCACTTTAATTTGTTACAGCCTGTTTCGATTTCATTCTTGAACATGTCACTATAAAGTGGTTAGCACAAGCTCTGCAATTAAAATGTCTGGCTAGCTTTGGAACTGAAGGACTGATTACAGTATAGTTGCAAAGGGACGATTCCATATATGTCTTTGTACAGAAAATGCAATAGCACAGCTGTGAGTGCATTGATAACTTGTGTATACGTACCTACACTCAGCACAGCAACAAAAAGAAAAGTTCTTGGTTAGCCATTGCTGAGAGGGTAAAAGTTATTTTCTTTTCATTCTGTGGGAACAAGAACACTAAATTATGTCAGTTCCAGTTGCTGATTCTAAGCTGTGATGCTGTTGATGATTACATTAGGAGCTGAAGATTTAAACCATATCTTTTCACTATCCGATGAAAGGTTAGAAGAAAATCTCACATCTTGTTATATGGACTACATTGTACACGAGACTTACTTCCATTTGCAGCTTCTGTGATCAGATGGTGGCACCTCACATGGAAAATACCAAGGTTGTACAGTCCATTTAAAATTCGCAATAAACTCTTTCCCAACTATGGCTTTGTGACATGTTGTTGTATTTGAAAGCAGGTCTTCTTGAGAGAGAATGAGGGCTCTATTCACCAAGATGGGACTTTTTTTCCAATCTTGTTACATTCAGTTAAGTGTCTTCCTCAATCGCAGTTAGTGAAGAGGGCAAAGAGGAGAATTATAGTTCTAATTTCAGCCATTCCAGGTCTCAAATCTCAACTACTGCCTAGCTGGGCCAGCTCCTTAAAGTTGCTTCCAATGCAATTGTCATATTCTGACCAATTTGTAGTTAAATTCAAGTGAGAATAAGTGCGCAGCAACTGAAGAAAAAAATGTATTGCTTTGAACCTAGAAGACATAAGGTTTGGGAGGGGGAGTAGACAAGTAACATTTGGGGACTCACATAACACCTGTCAATGGAAGTTCCTGTGAACACTGATAGATTAATTAAATGGTGGAACCTTAATCTGACCAGAATCTGCCTCAACTTCTCTTACTCATCATATTCCACTGCTTTAATAGCTCTATATACAGGGAAGTTCCCTGATCAAAAAATACAGCTTTAGATCAGAAAATACATGGGTGCGAAAATGTGTCTCGGGTTGCTTTGGTCTGCCCCAGAGATCACAGAGGCAGAAAATGTAAGCAACCACAATTTACATAGATATAGTACCTTCAAATTAATAAAATATCTAAAGGTGCTTCACGAGCAACATAAACCAAAATTAGCATCTTGCGTAAGTCACATCTCTCAGGAGCTGTGTTTTTTGGCTAATCTTCTGTTTAACATACTGCAGACGACTGGGAGAATTCCAAGGAATTTCATATCCCACGTTCAAGTGACAAGACAATATTATCTCTCTCTCTATCTATGGTGGAAATGAAGTAGTCAAGATTCTATGTTTGCAGGTGGTCAATGTGTTGTTGTGTAGTTGAAAGTGGGTAGAAGTATTGAGAATTTACTGTGAATTTACTAAAAATGTAACTCATCCTGATGCTTAGAGTCTCTCATGGGTAAGGAAAGGTAGGGATATCTCTCTTTCAAAGGTGTTCAGTACCTGATTGAGAGGCCCAAAAGAGGATGGTGGTTGTAACAAGGGAAAACCACCCCTATGCCCTTGCTGCCAATCCCTCAACCCCTCCTCTCTGCAAGACCAAGAACCAATGAATTGTCCAGATGCCATCACTCAAGTGTGCCCCTGTGTCCATCCATGGTTCAAATCCCTGAGTGGTTTTACTTCAGATTAGATTAAATTAGATTCCCTACAGTGTGGAAACAGGCCCTTTGGCCCAACAAGTCCACACCAACCCTCCCAGACCCATTACCCTGCACCTAACACTACAGACAATTTAGCATGGCCAATTCACCTAACCTGCACATCTTCACACTGTGGGAGGAAACCGGAGTACCTGGAGGAAACCCACGTAGACACGGGGAGAATGTGCAAACTCCACAAAGACAGTTGCCCGAGACAGGAATTGAACCCAGGTCCCTGGCGCTATGAGGCTGCAGTGCTAACCACTGAGCCAACAGAAACCATAATGGCTCTGGTGAATATGCCCTACAATGGAGATGATAACCTATGTTTCGTCGACATCTCTCAGCAGGCATAATATCAGCCTCAGGGTCCTTGATCCCAAGAAAGGCTCACTTGCTGGCCAAAGAGTCGCCTGAATGGCATCTCATTCTGTAGGCTTTCCCGAAAAGAAATGATATGGGTATCTTGCCGGTTCACCAGAGGTCCAGCAAGACACAGTCACATCCATTATGCACTGGTCCATACGTCAGCAGCGTTCCAGTTTGTAGCACACTTCCCTCTGTGTAACCATGTTCTGGAGCCAAGTTCAATATCAGAGATTTAGCACATAAATCGAGACTCACCAATACTGACACAACATTACACTTTCAGAGAATCTGTCTTTTGGATGGTTATATAATATTCCATGTACTGTAAGAATAGGGGCTGTCTCTGGTGTGCTGTCCAAAACATATCCCTCAGTCAAGATCACAAAAAAAGGGTTACTTGGATATTACGGCTTTGCTGCTTCATGGAGATTACTGAGCGCCAACTATCTGTTTTGATTCCTACATTACAACAGCAACAACACTTCAGAAATAGTTCATTAGCTGAAAAGCACTTTGTGATGTTCTATTGTAATGAAAAACACTATATTAATGTACAAAAACAGAAATAGCTGGAAAAGCTCAGCAGGTCTGGCAGCATCTGTGAAGAGAAATCCGAGTTAATGTTTCAGATCCAGTGACCCTTCCTCAGAAGTGTTTTTTGGTTTTTACTATATTAATGTAGATTTTTCTTTCTTCTTTGACCTCTGTGATGGATTATATCAGATTTGAGCTTGCATTTTGAAGAGCAAATAATTTCACTGCCTAAAGTTAAGATTTACTTGGATTCTCAGCCTTACTTTGAGACTTTCTTGACATTCATCTCCTATACTCCTCCAATGGTTGAATGGCTTATTCCATAATGATGTACGTCACTGAAAATGAGACTGTTTAGATCAATGATTCACATCAGACCAAACTTAATTTGTCATTGACAGCTTGGTCAGTGCTAGAAGACTGCACATAGCCTGGAAAATAGAGTCATAGACCTTGACAGAAAAAGATCCTTCAACCCATTTGAGTCTGCACCAGTCAAAAACAATCACTATTACAATCCCATTTTCCAGCATTTGGTCCATATCTTTGTACGCCTTGAATCTTAAGGGAGGAGATGGAAAAATAGTCCAAACTTTCTGTAATCCACTTTTGTTGGTCTTTTCTTTAACCAGTTGGCCATAAGCTCTGGAGTTGTCTCCTCAAAAGCTTCCACCTTGTGTGTTGGTCTGAAAGGATCTTAACGGATTATGTCACAGGGACTTGGACAGAGCAAAGAAGGAACTTGTAGGAGACAGACCTGGGGCTAATGTTCTTCTAACAGTCTCTGTAGTAATGTAGTTCATTTTCATGTAACCTATAAGTAGTCATAGTCATGCAGTAATGTGATAAATTTTCTATTATTTGCTGAAGAAGACTTGAGAGTTAGACCAAAAAGATAGATATCTTTATTCACAGAAGGCTGCTTCAAGCTTAAAGGAACTTTTACATAAAACAACTCTCTTGTTCTCACTGCCTCCCTCTCTTCATTAAAAATGCATCAAGATTTTGCTCACCTGGGTGAATGTCTCCTTCCTTTTCCCAGTGTCAATTTTAAAATCTGACCACCTTGCTGTAACTTATATGTGGTGTTATACCAAACTAAAGGTGCTACACAAATGCAAATTGCTGCTAAGCGTGAATGTGAGCTGAGGAGAGATCAAGTCGAAGGCATTCCTTCCTCCCAGCCTCCCAACTGTTGAGCTGTCTGGACTCACAGGAAGAACAATCATTTGGCTGAAGCACTGGAGACTCGAACCATACATTAACATGAATCAACAACTGGAGGTTGGGAATACAGAGCTAACAGGTCACCAAGGATAGTTAGAACACTTAAAGTTGTTGCATCAGTCTGCCTGTCAAAAGTTTAAAGCTGAATATTTACATTTAGAGTTTTGAGTCACTTTCAGGTACATTAATAACCATTAATTCACAATTCTATTCAATCAAGATACCAAGATTAAAGTCTGAAATCCAAACTCCAGGGCATTCCAAGCTATGAGTAAACAAAGACACACATCTATCACTGTGATGTCTGAATTTTACAATTCCCCTGGCTCAGACTAATGGTGGTTTGCCAGAGATTCTAACTGAGAAATCAACACAGATGGAAAGGGTACTCTACATCTGCACTGCGGTCTAGTACTCCCCCAGGAATTAGGATTCCCTTCACTCAAGCTAATGGTTATTTTCAAAGAGTCTTCAGGAGATTACTTAGGCATTTGAAAATACCCGGCTTCAGATTCTTTGACAGGAAAGGAAAATAAAGATTGCACAATATTCCTTAATTAATTAAATTATAAAGATGCAGGCCAAACAACATAACAGGACTAAATGCAGCTCTTTGGGTAAAGAAATAACACAACCAAGATAAGTATGCCATACAAGAGATAAATTATTTCTGACTCTGTCTCTTTCTAAAGCTACAGGTGACATTTTCTGAAAGATGCTGCTACAGCTCAGAGGACAATGATAAGGGTTAGGACCTTGAAACAGCGAGTGTCGCATATATATCTGCAAACATATGAATTAGGAATAAGCTGAAGCTATTTAACTCTTTTGGTCTGCTCTGTCATTTAATAATCACACAGCTGATCTGACTGTGAGCTCAAGTCTGCATTCCCTTATAACCCTGACTACCTTGTTAGTTAAGAATCTATCTACCTCTCCCTCACAAATGTTCAATGACACTTCCTGGCAATTTGGATGTGGGCATAGTGAGCACAAAATTGAGTGATTAGTAGGAAGTAAGAAGCTTGGAAAACAATGAAGAGGACTATAACAAACTTGAGGAAGTCATGGACTGGTTTGTGGATGGGGCAGACAGGTGGCAGATGTACAGAAGAATGAAAATCTGTGTTTCAGACTTGAAAATGATGCATGAGAGTACATAGTTTATAGAAAAATGCTGAAGGAACAGGATATGGGTTCAAATGCATCATTCTGCAAAAATGCACAACCATGTAGGTCAAACTGTTAAAAATGTAAATAGCATATTAAATTTTGTATAGAGTATTAGAAAACATGAGATGATGAAAAATTACATAATATATTTGTTAGGCCTCAGTTGGCAACTTTTAGGTGATGCAATTTGGACAGGATATTAAAGTAAGTGTACAAAATAGGTTCATCAGATAACACCAGTGAGTTAACAGGGAACTAACAGTGAAGTCAAAGTTAATCAGGGTAATAGGGGAATTCAGATTTGACCCCACAATGTTAGCCATAATGGAGCAAGCTAACAGGTTGAAAAGCCTGCTCTTGCTCCTAATGCAGATGTGTATGTGGAATACTGTTCACTCTTTCAAGGCCTTAACCCTTCCCATTGTCCTCTGAATTGTAGCAGCATGTCCTTCTATCTTTCAGAATATACCATTTGCAGTTTTAGGGCTATTTCCATGAGAAAAAGAAGGAAAACAAGAGATTTAATAGAATTTTAAAAGAATAAATAAATGAACATTGATAGGCTAGATAGGGAAAGACAATGCTTTCTGACTGAGAGTCAAATCATCAATCTGTGATTGTCATTAAGAGAGTGAGGTGCGAAGTTAAGAGAAAGTTCATGGAGTTGGAAATGATTAAATTGAGAACTGGTCTATCTTTGAAGGGAAAGTTGGCAAGATATTTAGATGATATCAAGATATTGTCTAGATATTTTCTATACCTTATTGAAATAATGCAAAACATGAGAGAGAAATAAAACAGTTGAATGTATAATGAGGTTTTACGATGATCCACATTTTCCTACATTATATTCCATCTGCCAATTTTTTTGGCCAGTTGCTTAACCCGTCCACGTTCCTTTGCAGACTCTTTGTGCCATTATCAGGACTTTCCTTCTCACCTCTTATTGTTCAATTGCAACAAGGCTCAAATGATCTTAAAGGCCACTATATAGAGAGAATAGACAGTAAAGAAATCTGCTAATGTATCCATTCCAGTGGTTCTGTTCGCCGAGCTGGAAGTTTTTGTTGCAACATCATCAGTGCTTGGGAGCCTCCTGCGAAGCGCTTCTTTGATGTTTCCTCCGGTGTTTATTGTGGGCTGTCCCTGTCGCTTCCGGTTGTCGCACAAACTTTGTATCCATTCCATTCAGATATTTTCACGGAATTGTGCTCCATATTGAGTCACACAGTTCAAGTTGTCAATCCACACTCAGAAGGCAAGATTTAATCACTATCCAGTCATTCATCACAGCCAGATTAAAGAGACTCCCATTTTGTTTTCCTGCAGATTAAAGGTGATGGAAGAGCCAGGTAAATGTACTTGAAGGAATACAAATCCTTTCCTAATTGAGATTAGATGAGAACGAAAATGAGTGACTTTGATTCTTGTCAGATGGAGAAGCACATTATTAGAACATCAATAACACCAACAAGAAAAACAAAATAATTCTTTTCTGGAATTGCTTTCTGGTCTCAAGTCTGAATTCACTGAATTATTTTTGAGTTGTGTCTTGTTTTCAACTTCAGAAGGATCAAGATAAGAAAACCACAAGATATCCCACAAGATATTGTGGAACACAGTATACCCAAAATGTCGATACTGTTATGTGTTTGACTTATTGGCACTCTCACTTGTTTATCATAAACCTTTTATTGACCAAAGACAATAAAATAATGTGAGGAATGCAACCACACAAACTTGTGACATATTATTACTAAGTTTTCTGTATATTTCTTAAGTCTGTAAGAATTGAAGTTGCTTAATTTTGATCTCATAAACATAAAAGATAGGCATGTGATACAAACATTCAAACAGTTCTATAATATCACTCTCAGCAATTTCCATGTTTATTTTTTCCTTACATTGTAACCTATAACCGAAATGGTACAAGCTCTGTATATCAATTCCTGCAGTAGTGGAGAATGGTAACTCCATTCCTCTGGTTGACAATGATGCCTTGTCTTTACAATAAAGTCTGGGCTCAGGGCTGGGTTCAGTGAATTACTGAAATCAGACAGGCAATCATGCCAATGCTGGGTTTCTTTTTGGGGCCAAGTGGAGTGGTGTGCAGAGGAAATTGCAGAATTAGTTTGCAAGTTCAGTGGTTATTCAAATCAGTGAGTCAATTTTACCATGCCATCTTTAACCTTTCTGTGTTTCCAGGCCACCATCCCTGTCATGTGGTCATCACCCAATTCATGAATGACTCAGGAGGTGAAGGCAGCACAAAATCTGACCATGGCATCATCCCATTTTCATCACAAAATGGAGATGAATGGGATTGGGGTCGCACAGAAATCTGTAAACACATGCACTAAGAGAAGTCCTGCCATGCCTCACCACTAGAGCTGGAGATCCAGCTACACATTTATGCTAGCTTTTTATTCCCAAGGACTCCCAGGTCTTTCTGAGCTGTAACTTTCTGCAGGTATTTCACCATTCAAATAATGTACACTTCCCTCTATACTTCATGCCAAAGTGCATAACCCACATTATATTCCATCTGCCAATTTGCTTAACCTGCCCATATTCCTCTTCAGACTCTTTCTGCCAATATCAGAATTTTCCTTCCCACCTATTTTTGTGTCATTCACAAAGTTGGCAATAGTGCATTCATTTTCCTTTCTGGATCAATGGTGCTGGAAGAGCACAGCAATTCAGGCAGCATCGAGGAGCTTCAGCAAAATCGACGTTTCGGGCAAAAGCCCTTCATCAGGAAATCTGATTTCCTGATGAAGGGCTTTTGCCCGAAATGTCGATTTTGCTGAAGCTCCTCGATGCTGCCTGAACTGCTGTGCTCTTCCAGCACCATTGATCCAGTGTCTGGTTTCCAGCATCTGCAGTCATTGTTTTTACCTCATTCATTTTTCTTATCCAGTCATTAATATACATTGCAAACAATTATAGCCCCAGCACTGATCTTTATAACTACAGCACTAGTCATTGGTTGCCATCCTAAAAATGCACCCCACCCATCCCAACTTTCTATTTTCTGTTGGTCAGCCAATCCTGCCTAATATACTACCTCCAACACTGCCTTATTAAGTAGCTGAATGAGTGGTACCTTATCAAATACCTTCTGAAAATGCAAATACATTACATTCACTGCTTCCCCTCTATCCTGCTTGTTTTCTCCTCAAAGAATCCTAATTAATGTGTCAAGCATGAGTTTCTCTTCATGAAGCTATGCCAACTCTGTTGAGTCATTTTGTGATTTTCTAAATGCTCTGTTATTAAAATAGACTTTATAATAGACTTAGCATTTTCCTGATAACAGGTTTTAAGGTAACTGACTTATAGTTATCTGCTTTTGTCTGCTTCCTTTTTAAAATAAAGTTGTTGCATTGGTAGTTTTCCAATTCTCTTGGATATTTTTCAGTATGCATGGATTCTTGGAAGATTACTACCAGTTCACCGACTATTATTGTAGCTACTTCTTTAATATCCTCGGATACATCACATCAGGTACATCTGACCTATCGGTCTTTAGCCCATTAGTTGCCCTAGTATCTGTTCCCTAGTGATAATTACTGTACTTATTGTATCTTCTCCTTTAGTCTCTTGCCAATGGCCACCATGGGCCCTCTTCCTGCCATAATTAGCACATCACCAATGACCCTTCCTCCTACATTGGTCAGTGACTGACAGTTAAACTTTGCCTCCCTGTGGGCTAGTGGGAGTGGTGCATAGAGGGATCTGACAGGAATCCATTGCCATGACAACTCCCCACCCCCTTGTAGGGGCCCGAATGATTGAATGCACAGAAACCTACAGCCATTTACATTCTTCCAACAGAAGTGCTCAAGCTGCTTCCCCTGGTTGGAATGTGTTAACCAGAAATGTAGCTTTGATTTTAAATGCAACAGCCTTTGGGGTGTGCCTGCATTGGTGATGGATGCTGGAGAAGCAGGGAATGGTGTATCCAGTGGGTCACTGATGCTACTGTCCAGGGATCTTGACTCTTTGGTTCCTGAACATGGCTGAGACGATGGGACAAGGAAGCAGAATGAAAGGTAGCACATTAAAGAATCCACAACAGTCTGTGTGCACAGCATAGTTGCTCATGTGATCTTTAATGAATTCTCACTCTGATGCTTTTCAACTCAAATCTTGGCATGAACAATGAATGAATCACCTTGTTCTCTCATTATCTTGAATGTTTCTTCCTCAGTACAAGTGAGGATGATGGATTTGGGCACCACTCAACACATTTTTGTTCTTTCCTTCAGACTGTTTGTTCTTCAGGAGAGATTTGGAGACTTGACAATTGATAAAAGGATTTTTTGATGCCAGTACCGTATCCTCACATGGATCAGCATCACCAACATATTAATTCCCCATTGTATCAAAGGATCTTCCAATGGAAGACCATCTCACCACATAACTGCACGTGTCAGCACTTATTATTGACCTATTGATACGCTAGTTTGAATCCAACAGTGCAATCAAATCAAGCTGTCACATGCAACAAAAACAGAAATAGCTGGAAAAACTCAGCAGGTCTGGCAACATCTATAGAGAGAAATCAGAGTTAACATTTCGTGTTGAGTTACCCTTCTTCAGAATTGATGTAGCTAGGAAAAAGTTGTCTTTTGCAAAAGGTAGGATGTGGGCGAGGACGAAGGAGTAAAAATAGGTGGAGACAGAGGCCAAAGAGAGAGAAGAACAGTTCGAGAGACAAAGGAGTAGACAATGGTCAGCCTAGAAGAATTAATGCTGCTAATGGGGATTATTAGTGGCTAACAACGGGTTGTGTGTAATAGCAGACTGAGATAACAAGGCCTGGGGTGTGGGAGTTGGGGTAAGGACATGGGAGAAGTTGCCTCAACCCCTAAAATTATTGAATTTGACATTGAGTCCAGAAGACTGTAGAGTTTCCAAATGGAAAATGAGGTGTTGTTCCTCCAGCTTGCACTGAGCTTTACTGGAGCACTGTAGCAAGCTGAGACAGAGATATTGGTCAGGGAACAAGGTAGTGTGTTGAAGTGGCAGGCAACTGGAAACTCAGCATCTTTTTTGCACACAGAGTGTCGGTGTTCTGCAAAGTAGTCACCCAGTCTATACTTTGTTTTCCCAATGTTGAGGAGACCACATTGTGAACAGTGAATGCAGTAAACTAGATTAAGTGAAGTGTGTTTGGGCCCGTAAATACTATCATACAATCCCTACAGTATGGAAACAGGCCATTTGGCCTAACAAGTCCACACTGACTCTCCGAAGAGTAATCCACCCAGACCCATTCCCCTACACTATTACTTTACATTTACCCCTGACTAATGCACCTAACCTACAAATCCCTGAACAATATGGACAATTTAGAATGGCCAATTCACCTAACCTGCACACCTTTGGACTGTGGGAGGAAACTGGAGCACCCGGAAGAAACACACACAGACACAGGGAGAATGTTCAAACTCTACACAGATAGTTGCCTGATGCAGGAATCGAACTCAGGTCTCTGGTGCTGTGAGGCATCAGTGGTAACCACTGAGCTACTGTGCTACCGTGTAATCTTTTAATGTTCAGATTAACCTGAGAAAACATAGTAAAACATCTCCTGAAACCACGACAGGAAATCATACTAGTCAACTTGATAATTCTTTTTAGTATTGGAGACTCTTTGAAAGAATTCTGTTGGTTCCCTTGGCCATAGCTAATTTCAGCATCTTCCTAACATACAGATAAAAGCATCGTGATTAAATATAAGTATTTTCAAAGATTGTTGCTGGCAGTATTTTATGGACTTGCTGAAACTGAAATAAAATTACAAAAGAAGGTCCAATTTTCAAATGACTAATGCACTGGAAAAACTTTGACTATTCCTTTGCCTCATGAAATGGGATCAACATATTAGAATTAATTCTGGCTCACCATCTCCTCTCATTTTGGAGCCACATTGGTGATAAGGGAGGGACTGATATCTGGTTTTGAACCTAATTCAAGTTAAAAGAGCACATGAAAGTTGTGTAAAGTGTATCGAAAAGAAGTAATGTTCATCTTCTGGTGCTTTATTGTTATTATTTTAATCAATTTTAAATAAGATGTGAATGCATCTGATCACATACTCACCATTTAAGTGCTTGGATACTGAGGTGTAAATGGGTGTTACACCTTCTATGGTTGCAGACGAAGGTGCTGTTGGGGCTGTCGGTGGGGGGGGGGGAGGGTAGAGGGGGGAATGTTGGGAATGAAGGAGGAGTGGACCAGGATGTCGTAGAGGGAACAGCCCTGTCAAATGCTGTGGCCATAAGTGCTCATCAATTGCACAATTGCAGAGATACCTCACCCGATTTCCATGTGAGAGACAATTCCATAGCATCATGACAATTAAATGGGTGAATTGAATTAGATCATTGCCTTCTTCCTACACTCGACCCAGGAAGTACTGAGGGTGACTGGGTTGAGGCTTCATTGTCCATCACTGAGAGTAACTCAGCACTGGGTCTATGAGAGGTGGTGAGGGAACCAACAAGAGAGAAAAATGTACCTGACCCTAACTTGACCAATCTGTCCAGTACAAATATATCTGTCGTGGCAGGTTTGATAAGAGTGATCAGTGCATAGTCCCAGTGCAGTCCCATTGATATATTCTCCATTATGCTGTGTGGCATTATCATCCTGTTGAATGAGATCGATTTTGAACAGATCTAGCAAATCAAGACTGGCATCCATGAAGCACTGTTGGCCATCAGCAGCAGAATTGTACCCAAACACAATCTGCAATCTCATGGCCTGGCATATCCCTACTCATGCTGATCTACGTGCCAATGTAGTGTCTCCACTTCCAGAAGCTTTTGATGCACATGGACCTCAGAGATCTGTACAGTGGCAGGAAAAACTAGAGAGAACATTTCCCCACTCTGCCATTACTATCAAGTCAGGGGATCAACACAGATCTGGTAAAATGTACAGGAGGGCAGCACCATACCAAAAGCATGTTTCAAAATAAAGTGTCGACCTGGTGATGGAACAGCATATGTCCGCTTTTGTGGCAAATATCATAGTCAGCAAGTGATATACGAGACTCCCAGAGCCAGAAGTCAATGCAATGATCAGCATATCGACACTGTGTAGAGAACATCAGAATGGCTGCACAATCACTAAACTTTATGGGAACATTAATCCCCATTATCACAGATAGCACTCTTTAACTAATTCAATTCACTGTGTGTGGCAACAAGAAATGGTCAAAGACACTGGATACTGGAAAGTCTATGGGTCCTGACAATAGTCCGGCAATAGTACTGAAGACATGAGATCCAGTATTTGCTGTTCCCCGTGCCAAGCTTATCAATGGAGCTCCTTCACTGACACCTGCAATCAATGTGAATAATTGTTCAGGTATCTTCTGTACATAACAAAAAGACAAATTCAACCTGGCCAATTACCACCCCATCGGTCCACTCTCAATCACCAGTAAAGTCATGGACGGTGTCATCAACAGTGCTATCAAGGAGCAGCTGCTCAACAATAACCTGCTCAGTGACAGCCAGTTTGGATTCTGCCAGAGCCACTCAACTCCTGATCTCATTACAGCCTTGGTTCAAAAATGGATGATTATTTCCTAAGATGAGATGGCCAACTGCCTTTGATGCCAAGACTATTTGACTGAATGCTGCATCAAGGACCCCTAGCAAATCTGGAGTCAATACGAATTAAAGAAAAACTCTCTGATGGCACATAGGAAGATGGATGTGATTGTTGAAGGTCAGTCATCTCGGCTCCAGGACATCGCTGCAGCAGTTCCTGAGGGTAGTGTCCTCGGCCCATCTATCTTCAGCTGCTTCATCAATGATTTTCTCTCCATCATAAGGTCAGGAGTGAGGATGTTTGCCATTGATTGCAAATGTTCAGCACCATACGCATCTCCTCCAATACTGAAATAGCCCATGTCCAAATGCAGCAAGACCTGGACAATATCCAGCCCTGGGGTAGCCATGGGCACACATATGGGCCCCAGCTATGCCTGTCTCTTTGGCTATGTAGAGCAGTTGATCTTCCTTAATTACACAGGCACCACTCCCCACCTCTTCCTCCGCTACATTGATGACTGCATTGGCGCCACCTCATGCCCCCGCGAGGAGGTTGAACAATTCATCAACTTCACCAACACATTCCACCCTGACCTTAAATTTACCTGGACCATCTCTGACACCTCCCTCCCCTTCCTGGACCTCTCCATCTCCATCAGTGACGACCGACTTGACACTGACACCTTCTACAAACCCACCGACTCCCACAGCTACCTGGATTACACCTCTTCCCACCCTATCTCTTGCAAAAATGCCATCCCGTATCCCCAATTCCTCCGCCTCTGCCGTATCTGCTCCCAGGAGGACCAATTCCACCA
>NC_057713.1:85668488-85695345 GCF_004010195.1 Chiloscyllium plagiosum | reverse complement strand
CCTTCATCCCCTCCCCCACTCACCCATTGTACTCTATGCTACTTTCTCCCCACCCCCACCCTCCACTAGCTTATCTCTCCACGCTCCAGGCTCTCTGCCTTTATTCCTGATGAAGGGCTTTTGCCCGAAACGTCGATTTTGAAGCTCCTTGGATGCTGCCTGAACTGCTGTGCTCTTCCAGCACCACTAATCCAGAATCTGGTAAATATCAAGTAACATTTGAACCACACAAATGCCAGGTAATGACTATCGCCAACCAGGCAGAATCTAACCATCAACCTTTGGTATTCAGCGATGTTACCATTACAGATTGTTGCATTATCAACATCATAGGATTTACCATTGTCCAGGAACTGAACTGGACTAGCCTTGTAAATACAATGGTTACAAGAGCAGGTCAGAGGCTAGATCTCCTGCAGCGAATAACTTACCTCCTGACTCTTGAAAGTCTATACATCAGCTGTGATAGAATACTCTCACTTGCATGATTGAGAGCAGCTCCAATAACATGCAAGAAGCTTGACATCATCCAAGACAAAGCAGCCCACTTGATTGGCACCATATCCACAAACATTCAGTCCACCTACAAGACGCATTGTAGAAATTCACCAATGCTTCTTCGACAGCACTGTCCAAACCCATGACCACTATCATCTGGAAGAACAACAAGCAGCAGACATTTGAGAACAGCAGCATTACAAATTGTCCTCTTAAGCACTTACCTTCTTGACTTGGAAATATATCAGCTTCTGTTGCTGAATCAAAATCCTGAAGGTCCCTCCCCAATAACATTATGGGTGCACGTACACCAATTGACTACAGCAATTAAGAACTCAAGTCACCAGCACCCCCTAAGGGGAAATTAGGCATAAGTTATATTTGCTGACCCAACCAGAGGTGACCATGTCTGATGAATGGAAAAAAAGCTGGCGGACTCCACAGTCACTAACCTCCTTTGCAATCTCCATCCAGGCTGGCTTGGTCAGATGGAAGGTACCCTCTTACTGTCAGTCAGGGAAAGCATTACCCACCAATTCCTGACAGCTCAGTGGAGAATCAGCAGAGAGAGGCATCATCGAACAGTGGTGCTGGTCTCTGTGTTAGCTTTGATATTTCCAGAGTGGTGTGGGAGGGGGGAATGGAGGTTGTGGGTGGATGAGGGAAGTGCTTTCACAGCACAATAGTTGGGAAGGGTGACGGGGTGAGAGGTTTGACTGGACCTGAGGAGGTCAAAGGGAAACTTGGAAGAAAATCGATCAGACTTCTGACAATAGAGAGATAGACAAGAAAGTTTAGTCTTTTGTCGAGCCCACCTGTTTGTGTGGGCAGCTCTTTCATAGTCCTTGTCACTGTACCGTACCCCTCCACTCCACTCCACTGTTGTATAGTCAACTGATAGTGGGATCTGCTTGTTGCCTGCAACAGCTGTATCTGTCCACTGTTCTACTGCCATGGACTCATGCATGCCCTCATTCTACCCTCATAGATTCTGCCTACAATGGGGTCTGTGTGCTGGGTGTCTGTACTCTACACTTGACGGTGCTGTGCCTCATTTTTAAATTCATTAACAGGATGTGGGTGTCACTGGCCAGGCCCGGACTTATTCCCCATCCCTAATTGCCCAGACGTTAGTTAAGTGTCAACCACATTGCTGTGATTCTAGAGTCACATGGTAGCCAAACTAGGTAAGAACAGTAATTTCATCCCTGAAGGACATTAATTGAGTTTTTATGACAATCAACAATGGTCATCATTAGACTCTTAATTGCAGATATTAATTGAATTCAAATTCCAACATCCAATGTGGCAGAATTCAAACCCCAGAAAGTTACCAGGGTGTCTCAATTAATAATCCAGTGATACCTTTACCAGGCTATCTCCTCCCCGAGGTATCACTTAGCCACACTGTTCCCACTCTGAATCTGTTGCATTTCTACCTTTACCATATCTAAGTATAACTTTTGCTTTGGTCTCACTACATTCTGTCTACTCTTTCTTTGTAGTCGAATATATACAATACTGATTATTAATCTTATAGAATATTTCTTAGATTCTCAAGATCATTTAGCTGTTGATGCTTTAACATATTTATTCCCCAAAGCATCAAAGGATCCTCTGATGGAAATCCACACCATTATGTAACCTTGGGTGTTTTGCTTGCCTGCTGCTGGTTCCTGACCCTGGATTACTCCGACACAAAAATAGAAAAGTCACCCACTTCATGTTCCACTGTCAGCATTTGACGTCACAGTTTAAATTCCAGCTGATTGATCCTTGCAGGTTGCAATGACCCCTCACTTCATGTGGATTGTTTATCTGTATTTGGCTTGATTTCCTTTTTTTGACCCTAAGGAATAGGATTCTGAACAAGGTTAAAGAAGGGGAACAATCAGATCAAAGGAGGATTGCAAAGCCAAGATGTTTCCACACAAGGCAGAGTAACCTAGCCCTCACCGAGCTGCAACCTCTGATAAAACCGAGGCTGATGCAAATAGTCAAGTTGTGCAATATCAGTGAAAGTCAAGACAACCGCTGTGTTGAATTTCTGCACCAACAGCAGATCCCCAGTCACATGAAAGACTCAAACAAAATCAGTCACTGGTTTATGATTGGCATACTGAATACAACTGAAGTTTCTTAATCAGATGACATACACGTTAAAGAAGTACAGCGTCCCACACTCAGTTAGTGAAATACTTTATTTCTCTCCTCTCAGAATTGTTCTCCCTCAAAGCCATTGCAGTCGTGAGAAATGTAACAAATGCGAAGTGAATGTCCAATTATCTGCTTCAGACATATATTTTTAATTCATTCACAAGATGAGGGCGTCGCTGGCTGGACCAGCATTTATTGCCCATCCCTAATTGCCCAGGGAGCAGTTAAAAGTCAACCACATCGCTGATGTATATTTACTACATGTATACTAAACCTGGCAGGTTGATTGATACATTTAACTTTGATTTAACAGAGCAATGATAAGGGAGATCGAATCACTGAGGGTTTACATTGCTGCAGATGAAAAATCTGCATGCTCTTGATTTGGAAAGATACTTTCATTGGAAGGAGCTTGAACTGGTACTTTATGGCTGATGTAGGGGCATTTTGACCGATCTACATTTCTGGCAGCAGGTGCACATGCTTGGAAAGTTTGAAGAATCTACATTCTACCCCAATTGGTTCCAGTGGTATTAGCTGTGGCTCTGTGGGTAATGGTTCTCATTGAATGTGAATTCAGGCCTCACGAGAAACTGAAACTTAAGGCATACTGCAGTATAGTACTGAAGGAATGCTGCACTGTACTATGCTGCCTTTCAGTTCTGACCCTCTGGCACCGTTCAAAGGAGACCAATGGAATTCTCCTCATGTCCTGTCCAACATTTTCTACTCAATAAACACCACCAAAGCAGATTGCTTGGTTATTTATATCATTGTCAGAAGTCACATGACACCAGTAAAAGTCCAACAGGTTTATCTGAAACCACAAGCTTTCAGAGCACTGTTCCTTCATCAGGTGGAATGACAAAGGAGCAGTGCTCCAAAAGCTTGTGATTTCAAATAAACCTGTTGGACTATAACCTGGTGTCATGTGACTCCTGACCTTATCCACCCCAGTCCAACACCGGTGCCTCCGCATCATTTATATCATTGCAGCTGCATTCAATTTAGCTGCCTGGTTTCCCTCAAGATAGCTACAATTCAAATGTGAAAATACTTCAAACGTGTGCTGGGATATCGTGTAAGGCACTATATAAATGCAGTTTGTTCCTTTCGGACCATTTCTTTTCATTACTTCTCCTTTGAGATCTGCAATTTTTTGACTAAATGGTTATTAATGCTCTGAAAATCCAGGTATACCAGTAAGAGCATAATGTTTGCAAGTCTCCTATTTGTCATAAAGAAATGTATAGAAAGCAGAATATTGCACAGAAAAGAAATGGCTCATGCAGACTTTAGTGCCTTTTCATGCAGTGGTAAATCACTAGCTTTTGAATGAGGTAAAGGAAGCCTGTCACCTCCATGATAATGACTTACTGTTCACTATGATTACCAAGGAAGGAAGGGAGAAAAAAAGACAAAGTTAGACAGGGTCGAGAAATTGCTGCATGTGAATATCTGTCAGAAGTTGGCTTGTCGGTTACAATAGTTAATAGTGTAGGATGTTATAAACTGTCACACTAATAATACTCCTTCACAGGCTTCCTGCTGTGTTAAGAATGTTCCTTTAAGTTGTTAATTCTGTCTTGGTGACATTTAGAGCAAATTTTGTTTATTTTTAGTCAAGTGTTACTTTAGAATTTTGTTACAGTAACAAATGCATTTCACATCCAGACTTTAAAGGGCGGATTTACTAAATCCTCACACAGGGAGAGGGATTTGATGTACAGGTATAGATATCGGACATTGGGAGAGGTATCTGACATTAGGAGAGCCATAGAGTCATGGGGTCATACAGCATGGAAACAGACCTTTTAGTTCAATCAGCCCATTCCAGCCATGTTTCCAAACTAAACGAGTCCCACCTGCCTACGTTTGGCCCATATCCCTCCAAATCCTTCCGATTCATGAATTTACCCAAACATCTTTTGAGTGTAGTAACTGTACCTGCATCCACCACTTTTTTCTGATAGTTCATTCCACACATGAACCAGTCTCTCTGTAAAACAATTGCCCCATATATCCTTTTCAAATCTTCCTCCTCTCACCTTAAAAATATGCCCACTAGTTTTGAACTCCCCCACCCTAGGGAAAAGACCTTTGTCATTCACCTTATCTGTGCCCCTCATGATCTTATAAACCTCAGTAAGGTTACTTCTCAACCTTCTACGTTTCAGTGAAAAAAGTCCCAGCCGTTTCAGTCTATTCTTGTGACTCAAACTCTCTATCCCTGGCAACATCCTGGTAAATCTTTTCTGAACCACCTCCAGCTTAATAATATCCTTCCTATGACAAGGCGACCAGAATTTCACGCAGTACTCCAAAAGAGGCCTCACCAATGTCCTCAACATGACGTCCTAACATCTACACTCAAAGGTCCCTGACATTGGGAGAGGTACCTAAATATAGGAGAGAGAGTCCTGACATTGGGAGAAGTGCCTGATAGCAAGAGAGATATCTGACATTGGGATTGATACCTGCCATTGGGAATTGTACCTGACATTAGGAGAAGTATCTCTCATTGGGAGAGGTACCTGATAAATAGAGATACCTGAAATAGGAGACATGTCTGTTATAGGGAGTGGCACCATCAGACCAAATATTTTACATCAGTCAAATAGTTTGTTTCTTTCTTCCTGGCATTCTACAAATAGGGACATGGAAGGATTGGGTCTTATTAATTAATGTTCTGCACAGCCTATCTGGCTGATCCTTAGCCTGGATGCCCTGACTGTTAAATTGCAAACCAATTTTCATCTGAATTCAAACCCTATCTCTTTCACCATGTACATCCGCCCCATCACTAACCCTCCACTACATGTCAACCACTACTAAATCTTCCACAAAAATGCTATAGAGGATAATTTTGTTGCAACACAACTCTCAATCTTTGAGGGAGGAACCAATCATCTATCCTATTTTATGGAGATTTTGTTTCAGAGGGACAGTGTGGAACGGCCTCAGCGGTTGTTATAGATATTGCCTATGTGCCAAATTAACTGTTTATTTTGACAGCAGCTCTATGACAGCTGAAATGTAATAATAGGGTTTCAACAAAGGCTAAAATAGAGTTAAAAAAGCAAGTAGGAAAAGGACATTTTGTGATTCTTGGAAATAAGTTTCTTGATCTTGAGGTGTGGTTTTAAACCATAATGTGTGTACTACATTGTCATTTCCTGCATGAGTAACACACACAAGCAATGTTAGATTAAGACTATACCCAATGCAAAATTAGTCAAACCAGATTTGGAAATATTCTGACCTTGTCAGTTTAGTTCTTTGTAGCTTGAATCTCAAGCTTTCAATTTGAATAGCAGGTCAGGATTGCTAGATATAAAGATGTGAAAATAAAAACAATGCCTAATTAATCTCAACACTTTAAAGTGCTGAATTAGGGAAAGTGACATTTTTTGTGCAGGGAAAGGAGAGAATTGCATTTATCTGCACTTTTCACACCCAGCAGATATCTCAAAGCACATTAGTGCCAATGAAAGACTTTTGAAGTGTAGACAAGTTTTGAAATTGCTGTTGTAGTGCTAAATATACCCTCAGCAATCTCCAAACAGCAAAGCAATAATGATCAGACAAGCAGATTTTTTTTGTGATTTCTATGATGTTGATTGAGGGACCAATATCAGTCAGGACACCAGGGAGAACACAAATGAAATCAGGAATTGCTGGAGAAACTCAGCAGGTCTGGTGGCATCTGTGAGGATGTTAACATTTCAGGTCCAGTGACCCTTCTCCAGTACATCTAATGGTATAGTCCATCAGTACAGCATCATGCTTTCAATTCTGCACTGAAAACCTGTACTTGAACTTAAAGCCTTGAAAGATAGAAGTTATAGTGCTGCCAATTGCCTGTAGATCTATTAAAATATTGGTCAGGTTTGAGGAACTTTCGATTTCAGTCATCAGAACAGCTCTGCATTTATGTAGTACCTTTAATCCCACAGAATGCTGTTTGGTACTTTACAGGAGGGTTATCAATTAATATTTGAAAGTGAGTCACGTACGGGAATGTTGGGACCTTGTTTATTGGAGTGACATTAAGGAGGAGAGAGAGGCAGAGAAGTGAAGAGGCTGAGACAGGAAATTCTATAACTTAGGGCTGAAGCAGCAAAGTTTGAAGGAGTTGTTGAATTTGACTGGTGAATTATCAGTGAGGTGAATGTATTTAATTTAGCAGAATATGGGCAATTTCTATTAAGATGTTAATTTATATGCTGTACCCTCAAAAGTTAAACAAACGGTGTCATTTTTGGCTTTGTGGAACAGCCTGTAAAGGACTATATTGATTTTGACACCAGATACAGTCTTCCTCCTTACATTATACAAACCTTTCTCAAACATTTTTAGGATGGCACAGGGCCTCAATATGTAACAAGAAAAAAGACAATTTTAAAGTTGATTTCTGCACCTCCAGGTGCTAACATTGAATTGAAGGTGGGTAGAAATGGAAACAATGAGCTATAATAGAGAAGAAAATGTTACCTGTAAAATTCCCCAAAAAAATCTGTCTCCAAGTTGTAAAGGTTGCACTATGACCAAGCAACTGGAGTTTTCACCTCATGGGTTGATCATGTGCTGAGTGTAGGTGTATTGAACTGCTGAAGTAAAAATATGTTACTTCAACCTTTCAACATTACCCACAGAGTTCACACTCAACCAGAATTAACTTTTGTATGAACAAAGTGCACTATGTCAAAGGTCAGTGGATTTATCTCTTTGGTAAACCATATTTTAAACTCTGCCATGACATTTCTCTTTTAATTAGTGGAGGAACTTGGGTTAAGGTTGAGTTTATCATGGCCTGATTTTATAATTAGAGAAGGGACTGAAAAGGTATCATCGAAAGATGATGCTGAGATTTGGACTTAACTGTTGCAGGCAGGCATGTGGATGAGAGGATGGCGGGTGACTCCTTGGTTGGAGCAGATGGGAACTGAGTAATCACTCTCATTAGTACTGCTTTGGAATGAGGACAATCAATCTTCCACCCCCAGTCCCAATAAAAGGTGAGTTTGGAAACAAATTCCTCTCGACTATTGGTTGGGTCACGATTTTGTGTCTAAACTTGCCAGAGCATGTGCAGTATACACTGCATCTGGTGAATAGGGCAGTTGAGTACTGAAACAGGCCTCCTTTGTGTATTAGCGTGCTTTGAGAAGATTTGTAGCTCAGGTTGAGGTTCTGGATGTAGGTTTGCTCACTGAGCTGGCAGGTTCATTTTCAGGTGTTTCATCACCATACTAGATAACATCTTCAGTCAACCTCTGGACGAAGCACTGCTGATGATTCCTGCTTTCTAGTTGTATGTATGGGTTTCTTTGGGTTGGTGATGTCATTTCCTGTGGTGATGTCATTTCCTGTTCTTTTTCTCAGGTGGGGTATATCGGGTCCAAGTCAATGTGTTTGATGATTGAGTTCCGGTTGGAATGCCATGCTTCTAGGAATTCTCATGTGTGTCCCTGTTTGGCTTGTCCTAGGATGGATGTATTGACCCAGTCGAAGTGGTGTCCTTCCTCATCTGTATGTAAGGATACTAGTGAGAGAAGGTGATGTTGTTTTGTGGCTAGTTGATGTTCATCTAGCCACAAGACGACATGACCCTCTCTCACTAGTATCCTTACGTACAGATGAGGAAGGAAACCACTTCGACTGGGACAATACATCCATCCTCGGACAAGCCAAACAGAGACACACATGAGAATTCCTAGAAGCATGACATTCCAACAGGAACTCTATCAACAAACACATTGACTTGGACCCTGATTTGCCATCCCCTGAGAAAAAGAACAGGAAATGACATCACCACAGGAAATGACATCACCAACCCAAAGAAACCCAACATAAAAGTAGAAAACAGGAATCATCAGTAGTGCTTCATCCGGAGGCTCACTGAAGATGTTACCTAGTATGATGACAAAGCGACTGAAAATGAACCTTTCAGCTCAGTGAGCAAACCTACATCCAGATCCTTTGGGTATGTCAGTTGGGTAGACATTATGTTTCCTTCGTTACAACAGTGGCTACACTTGGAGAGTATGTCACTGCCTGTAAAATGCTTTGAGGTTTCCAGTGATCATGGGAAGCACTACATTAAAACAAATCTTTCTTCTTTAAGATCTTCTGTTCCTTCTTCCTTTCAGATGATTTGTCTAAAAACAAAGTGTGCTAACATGGGGGTGGGCCTGCCAGTGGTTCCAATTGGTGGGGTTTTGTGCTCAGGAATTGTACACTATACCCATTCTACATTTTCACCCACTCCACTATGAATGCAATGTATATGGATTTCACCTAACTGTGCTTTTAGGCACAATTTTAAGTATTTATTCATTTTCAGCACATTCAAGGATTCATATGAAACCTCTTTACCCAGAGACTAGTGTAATATTTGGATTGGATTGTGATTACCTAATTTCTCTCAGAGCAAGGCAGAGATATTTGTATTTTTATCTTCAAATGATTTATTTAACTTAATTTTTAAAAAAGACCTGCATTTTCATAATAACTGAGAGCTTCTCTGAAAATGAGATTGAGAATGGAAGTCCCTCCCTATACATGACATCATTTTCTAATGGAGAGACTGGGGACATCTTTGAAATTACACGTGTGCTTTACAAGGCAGCAGCTCATATATAATCTGCCTCCAGTCTGATTGTTGTTAGTTTGGAATGTAAAAGCTGTGATGCAAAGATTATACACAATAGGAGCAGATTTAAACTTTACACAGTTGTTTGAATAGGTAAGGTACTCTTTTGAAGAGGTAAGATATCCCTTTGGATATGATCCCAAAGTCAGATATCTTTTGAGAGAATGCATGTTCCTTGCGGACAAATAATGTGACCTTTGGCATTGTTAAAAATAGACATGAATGTGTACAAAACTCATTGGGACTGATAAGAGAGCTATCAAAAGGAACAGTCAAAAATATCCCGGAATGCTATAAAAAAAGTCTACAAAAGGAATTAATGAAAAGAAATATCAAAAGTGGAAAAAGGAACGATCAAAAAAATTAAAATTGATTGCCAAACTTCCAAAGCAATTATAACTCTTTCCCTTTGAATATTTGAAAAAATAGTGTTAAAATCATTGCTTGCTATTTTCTATATTTCCCTGAGCCCCTTCTCAGTACTGGATTGCTGTTGCATGAATGATTTTACAATCTTCTATTGTCACAATGGGGTGGCTGTCATTTCACAGTTTGATTGACAGTTATAAATAGTTATAGATTATTTGACATGAGACTATGAAATCCATTGTTCATTTCTATAAGGAATTCAGCATTTGAGTGAAGGGCTAATAGAGGCTTATAAAATCATGAGAGCATAGATAAGGTGAATAGCCAAGGTTTTTTTTCACTACTGTAGGAGAGTTAAAAAGTAGAAGGCATATTTTAAAGATGGGAGAAGAAAGATTTAACAATGGCCTGAGGGGCAACATTTTCACACAGAGGGTGATTCGAACGTGAAATGAACTGCCAGAGGAAGTGGCAGATACAAGTACAATTGCGAAATTTAAAATACATTTGGACAGGCACATGAATAGAAAACGTTTAGAGGGATATGGGCCTAATGCAGGCAAATGGAACTAGTTTAGCTTGGGAAACTTTGTCAGCATTGACAAGTTGGAGTGAAGGGACTGCTTCTGTGCTATATGATTCTATGGCTGTATGTTTGTCTAATGTAGGATTATGTAATTAAGGAATGTAAATGTAGTGAACAAGTTTTTCTGAATCAGTTAAACAAAATCTGCAATAGTCAATTGGAAATGCATTTTTTCATCTCCGCATGAGTACTGATATCTGCTTATAATTGTTACTGGCTGCATTTGGATGGTAGGTTTACAGGCAAACAAACTATCAGAAGGAATTAAAAGAAGGGGAGGGGCATGCATTGGCAAGTGTTAAGTCTATATTGTCAGATGGGCTATAAAGGGCCATGGGAATAGGTAAAGGGCCAGTGGTTGTCAAGGAAGGTATGAGGGGCCATGGAGATGAACACTGGGGTATGCATTTGCATTGACATTATAAAATGGTATTTAGAGAGTGGATGGGGTGTATGAATGACATTTCTTTGGCAGCATGAGGGTTATGTGGAGGCATGAGAAGTGAGGACTGGAAAGATGTTTCATTCTTTTGTTAAAATCTGGATCAACTTGCTCGTACACCAAGATAGGCCTTCCGCCCAGCTCACCTTCGCACCATCGGCACTATTTCTGGGGACAGTGGAGTCAACTCCCAGAAACTCTGGCTCCATGAAAGGTAAAGCTGACACTCCCAAGTGTTTCCTCCCAGATTGGGTTTGTGGAACCAGAAATTGTCCAAGTCTGGGTTTCTGACCCTGGAGCAAAAATACGGGCCTCAGAGTGATGTGCCTGTCCCATTCAGAACGAGCACAATTGCAGCTTGACTCTAAAACTACAAGTTCCTTAAGGCTTTTAAGGCAAGGTAGGCTATATTTATAATCCTTAATACAAAATGATATATTAGTGTCAAGTGGTCACTTATTCACAAATAAGATCCTGAGTCTTTAATGTTAAAACATCGAGCTCTTATAATGTTGTTGAGCTTGCATAATCACTTACCAAGAACTATAAATGACATCTTAAGTGGTACAGGAAGATTGTCGGAGGTTACTTTCACTTAAAGCAGAAGGTAACTAGGCATAATGGTTCATAAGGAAAGTGTGCTTAAAGCAACAGGTGAAAGTATGTATTCTAACTAAGTACAAATACTTATTCGAAAGCAGAACTATATTTAGACTTTACATACATGAGAGATTTTGCATGCTAGTTAGCACTTTCCAATAACAAGCTAGCGTGCAGCCTCTTATGTATCTTTATCTTTTCTATCAACACCAGATGCAAGATACAGATGATTGTTTTCTGTTCTCTGCTCTCGTTTCTTGGAAGATACTACGCCTCGCCTTTCGGAAGTCATTTAAATGCTGCGGATTATGTAATAAACTTCATCTGACCAAAAAAAAACTCTCCCTGATGCATTTTTCCACTGTCACTGTAGAAGTTTTCTTCTTGATGTTAGCAAATGTAGGGTGCAAAAGATAGATGTTGCCTCGGCAACCAGCAAGCACCTCAATAAAGGGGCTTTGGCTTGTGTTCCCCAGCCTACATTGAGCTATACTGCCCTTCATTTATGCTGTGGTGGTGAGCAGATGTCAGTTTTTGATTCCCACGTCCTGCCCGAGCAGTGGTGAATCTTGTGGCGATCGCGAATGAACCAGAAATGTCACAGGCTTGCAGTGATGTAAGCTGCTACTGAATTGGACAAGAGCAGAACTGGAAGGGGAAGGGAAACAAATTGAGACATATGCAGTTTCAGGGCAGTACTATGATGCTGTTAATATTTAATGAATTAGGATTGCACATTAGCCAAACTGTTGAGTTCCTATTACAACTAAACACTGCTTAATTCAATAAATATGATAATCTACTGTTCACGAATTTTGTGTCATAGAGTCACAGAGATGGACAGCATGGAAACTGACCCTTCAGTTCAACCCATCCATGCAGGCCAGATACCCTAACCTAATCTAGTCCCGTTTGGAACCACTTGGCCCATGTCTCTCAAAACCCTTCCTATTTGTATACCTATCCAGATGCCTTTTAAATGTTGCAATTATAGTAGCCTCCACCACTTCCTCTAGCAGCTCATTCCATATACGCACCACTGTCTGTGTGAAAAGGTTGCCCTTTAGGTCTCTTTTAAATTTTTCCCCTCTCACCCTAAACCTATCCTCTCTAGTTCTGGACTCCCGCATCCCCAGGAAAAGATCTCGTCCATTTATCCTATCCATGCCCTTCATGATTTTATAAACCTCTATAACGTCATCTCTCAGCCTTTGACTCTCCAGGGAAACCATCCCCAGCCTATTCAGCCTCTCACTGTAGCACAAATCCTCCAACCCTGGCAACATCCTTGTAAATCTTTTCTGAACTCTTTCAAGCTTCACAACATCCTTCCGCTAGAAGGGAGATCAGAATTGCACACAGTATCTAAAAGTGGCCGAACCAATGTCCTCTACCGCTGCAGCATGACCTCCCAACTCCTATATTCAAAACTCTGACCAATAAAGGAAAGCACACCAACCGCCTTCTTCACTATCCTATCTATCTGTGTTTCCACTTCCAAGGAGCTATGAACCTGCATTCTAAGGTCTCTTTGTTCAGCAACACTCCCCAGGATCTTATCATTAAGTGTATAAATCCTGCTCTGATTTGCCTTTCCAAAATGCAGCACCTCGTATTAATCTAAACTAAACTCAATCTGTCACTCCTCAGCCCATTAGCCAATCTGATCAAGATCCCATTGTACTCTGAGATAACCTTCTTCGCTGGCCACTACACCTCCAATTTTGGTGTCATCTGCAAACTTACTAATTATACCTCCTATATTCACATCCAAATCATTTATATAAGTGACAAAAAACAGTGGACCCAGCACCGATCCTCGGCACTCCACTTGTCACAGGCCTCCAGTTTGAAATGCAATCCTCAACCACCGCCCTCTGTCTCTACCTTCAAGCCAGTTCTGTATCCATATGGCTCGTTCTCCCTGTATTCCTTGAGATCTAACCTTGCTAACCAGTCTACCATGAGGCATTATGTTTATACTGTTGTGCTGCCTTCAGTCTCAACACTGGCAACAGCCAGCTGATCTTGTCTGGCTGTCTACTGACCCACCGATGCATCACCACCATCTGTAAAGCTGGTGTAAGGAGTGAGGAAGATTAATACTCACCTTCCCCCCGCCCCCCACTCCTTCTCTGATACCACCTCCCTACTCAGCTGCAACACTCAAGCAGCTCAATACTACTGAATGCTGAGTGGTTCGATTAATCGCTACTCAAGCCACTGAACCTTGCCTCACCCATCATCAGTGCAGCTGGGTGGGAATGTATGGTATGCAAAGGCCCAACTCATTTCACTGAACCTTTTTTCCCTGCAGCCCCTATCTATACGCTGGACAAGAAACAGTAATGCTATATGGAAGCCGTCATCTCCAGGTCCTCCTCGAGGTTACACATCAATCCGGATGTATCTCACTGTTCTTTTGTAGTTATTGAGTCATGGAATCATAAAGCACAGAAACAGACCCTTCAGTCCAACTAGTCTGTACCGAATATAATCCCAAACTAAACTAGTCCCGCCTGCCTGTCCCTGGCCCATATCCCTCCAAACCGTTCCTATTCCTGTACTTATCTCAGTATCTTTTAAACATTATAACTGTGCCCACCTTCACCACTTCCACATGCGAACCACCCTTTGTGTAAAAAATTTGCCCCTCATGACATTTTAAATCTCTCTCCTCTCACCTTAAAAATATGCCTCTTAGTCTTGAAATCCCCATCCTAGGGAAAAGGACACCTATTATTAACTCTATCTATATCTCTCATGACTTTATAAACCTCTATAAGGTCACCTCTCAACTTCCTATGTTCCAATTAAAAAATCTGCCAGCCTATCCAGCTTCTCTTTATAACTCAAACTTCCATACCTGGCAGCATCCTGGTAAATCTTATCTGAACCCTCTAACTTAATAAAATCATTTCTATAGCAGGGTGACCAGAACTGGACACAAAAGAGGCCTTATCAATGCCTGCAAAATCTCAACATGACTTCCCAACTCTTATACGCAAAGGACTGTGCAATGAATGCAAGCCTTTTTAACCACCCTGTCTATGTGTGATGTAAACTTCAAAGAATTGTGTTCCTAAACCTACAACAGTATCCGAGGCCCTGCCATTAGTTGTTATGGAATAATTTCCTGGAACTCCCAGCTGAGTTCCTAACTGGACTGCTCAGTATATGTTGTTTCTTCCAAAAAGTAATTAGTGACTGTACATCAAAAGTAATTCATGGTTTTGCAGCACTTTGGGATACCCTGATGAAATAATAGCACTATGCCAGCACTGTCAGCAATAAAAACCTCCACAGATCCAGCAGATGGTTCAATGCCCCCTTTACTGGCAGCTAAACAAGGTACAATATTTGTGGCTTTGCCTCAATTACACATATCGAGCAAAGGCTAATGTAGTCCCGGATGTGGGGTGTGGTTATTTGTGGAGTAGTAGTAAAAAGTATATTTCCTCCTTAATGTCAAAATCTCAGTGCAAATTAGAGATGTTCCAGATCATGGGTAGCCATGACAAATAAAACCTCAATTTCAGACAGTGAGTGCGAGTTTGCTTTTGATTAAGCTGTGGCCACAGTTTCAAATGTAGTCAACATGGAACACATGGGAGTGACAATCTGTCATGTTTTCAGATACCATGCCCCCAGTCATCTGGTTTGGATATTTACCTGCCACCCATTCTCTTTCTCTGAGTCTCTGGCCTGACCAATTATCAATGATAGAGAATAGAGCAATAGTGAGCCGAAACCGAAGAAGCACTTATCTTCCTTAATGAGCTAGTTTACTGCATGATTTGGATTGTTAGGGTTTGCATTGACTTGCTACGCTTAAGTACCAAAACCTTCTGGGAGCTGTACATAACATATCGGCTCCTTTTGTGCACTCATGCTTCCAAAGACCGTACAGCATCATCATATTGGGGGGGGGGAAATCAACACGAACCTGCAGAATCATTATTTTTGGCAACATTTCCCCAACATTTCCCCAACTCCCCAACCCAGCTTTTTATTCCATAGTTAACCATTTTACATTTATTTATATAGCCATATTACAATTAACAGTATACCATCATCATTATACCATTTCCCCCAAGTCTCTAACTTCACAAATTCAGACAGTGTGACCATTTCACAATTTTCCAAGCACATACTGTTTTTAGACTTGGAAGGTTTTCTGCTTAGGACAGTTGACTTTGATTCTTGTTTGGGGGACAATTTTCCACTGGAAGAACTTGTATTTTTTTGTGGAGTATGTAATTTCTGATAGACTGCATCATTGGCTCATTGCCTTAGCAGAAGCACTTGTAGATTCAGAAATCTCTTTACAGAGGACCTCTTTCCTGCAAACTAAGGGATTTGCTCCTTTGAATCATCTGGACGATCTTCAACCTCCTCACAGTCCATCATGGATATGGCCACTCTATTGAAACATGTACGTTTTTCTTTGCAGTACCTGTATTTCTGGCCTAGGCAATATCAAACCATAAGACAATGAGAAATAGGAACAGGAGTAGGTTGATCAGGCCTTCGAACTTGCTTCGCCATTCAATAGGATCATGACCAAAACATGCATATGGGCACAAAAGTAAGGACTGTTGATTGTGAACAGACTATATGTTTTCATCACTCTTTCACTGATTGTGTTGCAGTGTCAATTGTAGCAAACTTTTAACCTGAGCAGTTGTTCTACCTGGACCATGTAGTTCAATGTTTGCAGGCCGCAACACCAGTTCCTTCAGCAATGGGCACACGGCAGGACAGTAACACTCATTACTGTAATAAGATTGAATGGATAGGATGTCCACTGACATAGTTATGCTTTATGAAAGCATTGACTCAATTGAATGAGTACTTTAATAAAACAAAGAACTGCGATGTTGAAGATCTGAAACAGAAACAGATATTGCTGAAGGAACTTAGTAGGTCAGGCAGCATCTATAGAGAGAAAGCAGAATTAGCATTTTGAGTCCAGTAACACCTCATCAGAACTGATAGTAGTTCAAAAAAGGTGGTATATATGTTGAAGACAGGACGCAGGGAGGCAAACTAGTGAATAGGAATGAGTACTTCAGTTTGAAATAGGATTTTCTACTAAGAATGCCACCGTGGTCTTTTCAAATGAAAAGACATTGTCTAAAATGAGTACCTTTGCTAATTTTGGTAGGTTGCTTTTCTTTGAAGATCTCTTTTTAAAATGAACACCATTATTTCTGCTGTTCTAAAACAGTGAGTTGGACATTACATGCCTCCACCAGGTATGTTTTAATTGGGGGGGGGGCGGATTCATGTAACCACTTTCCCACCCACTTGATGCTCACACCATAATACAAAGGCTGGACTGGCACTGAAAATGACGACCCAAAATAATTGGCATATATAAACAAATTGATAAATGTCAATAAGCTGTGAAAAGTTTAATTAACTCCAATATTACCAAGCTCATGCACGTTTGGCATCAACAGAAGGTCTGAAGTGGGCAATATTTTTAAGAAATATTTTAAATGGTTAGAAAGAATAACGTGCTACCTTTGGTAAGGTTCCATTTTTCCTGTCAGAGACTACTCCCAAGGAGATAAAATTTGCACAGTCCATCAAGTCCTTCCTAAATACCACAAATCCTAAGGTCCCTCCCTTCCATTCTAGCTACTGTCTTACTTCTGCACATCTTTTGGAAGTGATCAATGGTTTTACATGGCAGCATTTCTTTGTCATAGCTAGGCATCATCTAAATCTGAGGCCTTATTGACCACAGCAATGACACTGGCTATTATTTGGGCATTTGATATTTGACTTATTCTCAGTGTTGGCACATGCTTCTTCAACGTGCATACTGTTACGATTCCAGTTGATTTTATAACTGGACAATTAAATTCCTAGACTGAAACCTGGCTTGATATTTGCTTTATTTTGATTTGTTTCATTTTAACAATGTGATACCTCACTGAAACATAAGCACCACGCAAAGTTGCAGATTTTCTTTAGCTAATAAAGCAGAAGTTTATCAATAAAAGACATTAAGCTAAAATGGAATAAACCAAACAGTTCTAAAATAAATCCAAAGATTTTTAAACATGTAGAAGTATAATTCCATTAATTCTAAATCACTCCTTTATAAATTGAAAAGAAACAAAACAGTTTTTATATAATAGGTAAAACAAATCCTCAGCACAATACCCAAAACATCATTCATACAATACTCACTGAAGAGTCCCTGCAGCTAACACTTTGGTATGTTAAGTCACTTGTGACTTCAGTTTATAGAATGAAAACTGCAGATAACATCTTCCTGGAGCTATTATATACCTCCACTTTAAGTAACCACTTCAGGTTTTTTTCCAGAGCTAATACTAATTCTTCACTCTACACTAAGCTATATCACATGTTTTCCATTTCAGAAGCATTAATCCGAATGCCTTTCCTCATCCAAAGAGTTTACAGGACTGTCCCACTCCAAGTAAAACTGAATCCAGTGGTTTCCCTCTCTAATGTATGGGTGTTTCCCTTAAGCTTTAAAAAAGTTCCAAAGTCTTTAACAAACCTTGAGGCCCCATTATTTATTTTGATTGATCATAAAATAATCCAAAATAAGCAAAAATCTAGCAGTAGTGCACAAAACTTCATGCATTGTAAAGCCAGGCTTCAAAAGCTGTTTCAACAGAAATAAGCATGATTACAGAAACACAAGTTAATTGTGTTACAGGCAACAGAAAATCTACAGGTTATGAACTTAAAATCCAGAAACCTTAACTTAAAATAAATAATCTTTAGAAAAATAGAAATCACACAGTTGCATCACAATATGTTTTAAGTGAATAGATTCTGAAGCCAAGATGGAGTTTTGCAACCTCTTCACATGTAAGATTAATGGTTTTCTTCCTTCAATTGTCTAAGACACAATGCACCTTTCTGTTCATATAAGTTTAGTGGCTGCAATCTTTATTAATCCCTGACCAAAATCAAATCAATTATTTAATTAATTACATTCTCAAATAATTATAATAATTTGAAGTTCTTAGGAAGATTTGAAGCTCAGGTTGTGGATGAAGTTGCTGACTTGCTCACTGTGCTAGTAAATATGTTTGCAGACATTTCGTCACCATACTAGGTAACACCATCAGTGTACCTCCTTCACTGGAAATGCACTGATGATGTTACCTAGTATGGTGACAAAACATAGCAGCTCAGTGAGCAAGTCAACAATCTAATTATAATACTATTCAAGGCTTGTGTAAAGATTTGTAGCTTGGGTGCCGGTTGTCATGTTTGTGGGTATGTTCACTGAGCTGGGAAGTTGATTTGCAGATGTTTCATTCCTTGTCTAGGTGACAGCTTCAGTGCTTTGGAGCCTGCTGTGAAGTGCTGCTGTACTGTGTCTTCTGGAATTTATTTGATTCCGTTTCTGCTGCTTCTGGTTGCCGGTTCTGGTTGTTCGTTCTAGTGGCCGGTACATTGGGTCTAGAGCTACGTGCTTGTTAATGGAGTCTGTGGATGAGTGCCATGCTTCTAGAAATTCTCTGGTTGTCATCTGTCTAGCTTGTCCTATGATCATTGTGTTGTCCCAGTCGAATGTGTGGACCTTGTCATCTGCATGTGTAACTACCAGGGACAGCTGGTCCTGGCATTTAGGGGCTTGTTGGTGTTCGTGGATGTAGATTTATAGTTGCCTGCTTGTCTGTCCTACATAGTGTTTTGTGCAGGCTTTGCATGGAATCTTGTTAATTACGTTTATTTTGCACATGATGGGTATAGGGTCTTTTGTCCTGGTGAGTTGTCTGAGTGTGGCTGACGGTTTATGGGCTGTCATGAATCCCAGTAGTTGGAGAAGTCTGGCTGTCAGTTCTGAGATGTTTTTATGTAAGGTAGCATGGCTAGTGAGTTAGGCTGTGGCACGTCCTCGTTGTCTTGTTTGTCTGTTAGGCATCTGCACATGAAGTTGCGGGGATATCCGTTCTTGGCGGATACTCTGTAGAGGTGTTCTTCTCCTTCCCTACGTAGGTCGGGTGTGCTGCAGTGTGTTGTAGCCCTTTTGAACAGGCCCCTAATGCAGCTTCTCTTGTATATGTTCAGGTGGTTGGTGTTTGTAATTCAGGACCTGTGTGTGGCTTTCCTGTACATGTTTGTGGTGCATTCACTGTTCTGTGTTCTTTCTACCATCACATCAAAGTTTGGGAGTTGATTGTTGGTTTCCTCCTCTCTCATGAATGTGATCCCTGTGAGTATGGTATTGATAATCCAGTGTGTGTTCTTGATTTCTGTTCTCTTAATGATAACAAAAGTATCGTCCACGTATCTGATCCAGAGTTTGGTTCGGATTTGTGGGAGGGCTGTTTGTTCCAGTCTTTGCATCACTGCCTATGCTATGAGCCCAGAGATGGGTGAGCCAATAGATATCGGCTGAAACTTTATTGCTGGAACAGCACAGCAGGTCAGGCAGCATCTAGGGAACAGAAGATTCGACATTTCGGGCACATGCCCTTCTTCAGGCATGTGCCTGAAACGTCGAATCTTCTGTTCCCTAGATGCTGCCTGACCTGCTGTGCTGTTCCAGCAATAAAGTTTCAGCTTTGATCTCTAGCGTCTGCAGACCTCACTTTCTCCTCGAGCCAATAGATATCCCCTTAATTAGTTCATATACTTGATGGAGGTGAAGTATGGTCATCAAGCACAGGTCTCGTAGTATGAGTATGCAGTTCTTGTTGTCCACGAACACCAACTAGCTATTAAATGCCATGACCAGCTCTGTCTAGTAGCCACGCACACAGATAATAAGGATCACAAATTCGACTGGGACAACACAACAATCATAGGGCAAGTCAAACAGGGGACAGCCTGAGAATTTCTAGAAGCATGGCACCAGAAGCAAGCACATAAACTTTGACCCAATGTACCGGCCAGGCAATGATCAACCGGAACAGGCAACTGGAAGCAGCAGCAAAAGGAACCAAATAAATTCCAAAAGTCACAGGACAGCAATGCCTCACAGGAGGCTCCAAAGCACTGAAACTGTCACCTAGACAGGGACGGAACATCTGCAAATCAACTTCCCAGCTTGGCGAACAAACGCACAACTATGATAATTATAATAGTAATAGTAATTTATTCAGAAACAAAAACAGTAATTGCTGGAAAAGCTTAGCAGGTCTGGCAGTATCTGTGCAGAGAAATCAGAGTTAACATTTTGGGTCCGGTGATCCTTCCTCAGAATTGGTAGCATTTATGAAAACATAGCAAAATATATATAAGGTGCCATTTTAATTACATGAATTATAAAAGAAAACATACAAAGTTAGGACAATTTTTATTTTTTGTTTGATACACAGCTTCTTGATTTCCTCTGTACTGCCACACTCCATGGCTATGGGGTACTGCCACACTCGGTGGCTACTGGGTACTGCCACACTCCGTAGCTATAAACTATTCCCTGAGGACACAACATCAAGGAGGAAGCAGGCTGAAGCATCTCCCGGCCGCTGCTGACCAGATCCAGAATGTTGCCTCTGCCAAGTTCGTCTCATCGCTGCCGGTAGTCCAGCTGCTGCCATAGCCAGGAGACAGTCCCGACTCTCGAGGACTGGGCCCACCTCAACTTCCAGGAACTGACTGACCATCCAAATTAACTCCAAGGACTAAGATACCATTCACTCCAGAGGTCATTCACTCTGCTGCCATTGCAGGTGCTACCAAAACATCAGAGGAAAATAATGGACTCCAATTCATCGTTGCTGGAACAGTTGTTCAAGTTATGAATGGAATGGCCATGAGGAATGGGCTGGATTCACCACTCAATAGCTCCCTGCAACATCTCTCCACCACCTCAGACATAGAAAGAAGAAAAGATGAATTTGATTGAAAATTATTGAGCCCTGGTCCTTTTAAATCCTAACTTTCTTCTGACCTTTTTTCTTCTTCTGGATTCTATGCCCAACTATTTCTAAATTTCCTCTTTGCTATCTTAAATAAATACTAAGGCCTTTCTGATACTACAGCCACAGCATAAGTCACTTACTTTGGCTCTTTCACCATACATATGTTTGGGTTAATGGAATTCCAATTTGCACTGCTGCTCACCGTGTTGCATTTTATCAGATTACTATCAGATTGCTACCATACTATCAGATTGTAGTTTGGGTAGTGGTTTCTGGTTTGGGTAGTTCTATGCCACCAGTCCTCCTTTTGTATACGGAGTCTAGGGCCTGTTTAATTATCAGCGGTGGAGGATAGGCTACTGGTTAGTCTAAAAAGAAGAGCACTTGCTTTTGTAGCTTATTATGTGATAGCAATCATTACAGCTTGCATGAACTTCCTAAGTCTAACTGTTAAGAACCTTTAGGATCTGTACAGAATTAATCTGCTCCCTTTGGGTACTCAAGCAGAACTCAACTATCTCCACCCATTACACTGATGAATACTGAGTGTAATCATCAGATTAGGTAGTGCTCAATATGATATGAACATTAACTCCCTCAGAGGAGATTTGGTAGTAATTTGTTAATGAGAGTGAATGGCAGATGTGAAGGTAGTCTTGGCCATAGTCCAATGTGGTTGGTACATTCAACAGTCTTATTTACCCAGTCCTGCTTCTCTTTTCTACTTTTTTCAATAGAGAATAAAATTAAATGGAGGTCTGAACAAATGGCTGATTTGCCATCCCTAATCTTGAACTCTCATTGGACAATTTCATTTGCTCAGTTTTCAGTAGTCAGGCAGACCTCCTGCAGAGGTCTCCAACATCACAAATGCTGATCTTCAGCCAATTTGATTCAGTCCACATGATATAAAGACATGGTTGACGACATTGGATACTACAACATTTATGGGCCCTAACAACATTCCAGCAATAGTATTGGAGATTACTGCGCCTTAACTTGATGCACCTTAGGCCTGCTGTTCCAGTACAGCTACAACACTGGCATCTACCTGACAATGTGGAAAATTGCCCAGGTATGTCATATTCATAAAATTGGTCAATTTACCACTCATCATTCAAACATGATTATAGCAATGGAAGGAGTACATCTGTAGTTCTATGAAGCAGTACCTGCTACCAGCAGCAATAACTTGCTCTCTGATGCCCAGTTTGGGTTCTGCCAGGACCACTCAGTTCCTGACATTGTTACAACTTTGCTTCAAACAAGGAGAAAGCAACTGAATTCTGGGGATGTATCAAGAATGACAGCCCTTGATATCACGACCACATTTGGACAAGTGCCTCATCAAAGAACATCAGCAAAATGAGTTAATCAAGTGGAAAATTCTTTGCTAGTTGGACTCTTAACTGGCACAAAAGAAGACATCAATGAGATGCACTAAGGGAATTTTCCAAGGTTAATTGGACAGCACCTTTCAACTCCCCATCTAGCACCGCATCTATGAGCATAAGCATACATGGGAACACCATCACCTGCAAGTTCTCTTCCAAGCCACTCATCATACTGACTTGCAAATATATTGCTGCTCCTTTGCTGTTATCCTGGAGCTCCTTTGCTAACAGCATTGGAGGTATAGCCACACCAAATGGACTGCAGCAGCTGAAGCCTAGAGACATTCAATAATGAGACCCACATCCCGTAAGTGAATTTAAAAAAAAGAATCTAATTCTGGACATTGTGACAAGGAGAGACCCCTGTTGGTGAAACTGACAATCCATTTTCCAACAAATTGTTTTTTGTTTATTTATTGCTCCCCATAGCCTTTCACAATCTTATCTCTTCAGGACTGCCTTCGATTTCGATGCAGCCAAGAAGATGGTTCAATGCCAATGCAATCTGCACATACAACATTTTATAATGGGAATCAATGAGCTGTACTTGTAGCCCATGTAGGGATACGGGTTTGTGGAGTTTACAGTCTCACAAACCAGAAAACAAGTGCTGGCTTATATATTTGTCTAAATAGAGTACTGCTATGCTGAGTAAGTGCCATGCTGAGCCATACTTATATTCTAGAGTCCTCTCTGTATCCTGGCCAATTAGCTTCCCTTATCCAGCGCAACTGGAAACTCATAATTACCTATCGGACAAATTGTTTGCCTTCCAAAAAAAGATGGTGACTGCATTTATAAAATAATTCATGGCTCTGCAGCACTTTGGGATATCCTGAGGAAGTGATACAATGTCAATGTGAATAAGAGTTTCATCCTTCCTTCCTTCTTTTCCCTTGCACACAGCAGATGCATCCAGTTGTTGAGTAGTCAGCGGAAATAACATGTTCCACTGAAATCATTATGAATGGATGGTAAAGCAAGCCCAATAGTCTTTTAAGACAAGTGTGTTACATCAGATACTGTTTGCTGAGCCGTCATTCATATAAATTATATAGCTGCCTTTACACTTCGGCTACTGGCTCCATGCTTGATTGCTTTATGTGATGGTAATATTAATATCACAGAATTACAGATAGCCAAACATCCAGAATAACTATATCACTGAAAGGTTAATCTAGTTGCTTCACATTGAAAATATAACTTTATGTAAACCATATAAACAGTTTAACCTGTCTCCCTTCAATTTTAGTTTATTTTTAGTTTCATCTTTTGATTGGTCCATTATTTTTGCTGCAGTCTGTTTTCTGTCACTTATTAAAATTTGAGATATTTTGCTTAACTTTATTTTTCAGCATTCTCCTCCAGTTTGGAGATGGACCTGACAGAGTCAGAGAGTCCTAGAGCACTGAGACAGGCTATTCAGCCCAAAGGGATCTATGCCGACCAAAATCTGGTAAATGCTTACCAAATGATGTGGGCAGAATTTGGTTTGCACTCAGAATCAAGCTTGTAGTTATCAGAATAGTTGTTCCTACATGTTCAGCCAGGACCCAAGCCACATTCAGCACTTTGTCTCAATTGAGAGCAGCTGGCGTATTGGGGTGGAATCCAAGCAGCTGTAATGCCAAATGGATTTTTCGGCTGGTATGTTCAAAGAGGAGAGGTGGCCAAATCCAATGTGGAAATTGTAGAGTGGCAGTGGCCTTTGCTGCTTATTTGTCAATGAAGTGTGAGCTCATTCATCTGCTCACAAAGCTGAGATTGCACAACATAAATTCCACCTACGTGAATTTTATATCTATCACCATTTGCAAAACAAATTTCCATCAAGTAGATGGGCTGTTCACCCATTTGACAAGTTAATACATTTTTTTCTTTACTTTATTTTTTATTACCTTTCAGTTGCAACCCAGAACGAGGCTATTTGGTCCATTGGCTCTGAACCAGTTCTCCAAGAAAGCAATTCACCCTATGCAGCTGCAAATTGTCATAAAAAGAAGATTGCAAGAGTTTTTTTTTGATATCTAAAAGTGAGAGGCAAGAGTGGACATTGAACTATTGGAAAATGAGGCTGGAGAAATCGGAATGAGGAACAAAGAAATGGTGGGAGGAATTATATATCATTTATTAATTATCATTTATGTAAATAAGTTGGATGTGAGCATAAGAGGTACAGTTAGTAAGTTTGCTGATGACACCAAAATTGCAGGTGTAGTGGACAGCAAGAAAGTTACCTCAGATTACAACGGGATCTTGACCAGATGGGCCAATGGGCTGAGAAGTGGCAGATGGAGTTTAATTCAGATAAATGTGAGGTGCTGCATTTTGGGAAAGCAAATCTTAGCAGGACATACACGTAATGGTAAGGTCCTGGGGAGTATTGCTGAACAAAGAGACCTTGGAGTACAGGTTCATAGTTCCTGGAAAGTAGAGTCACAGGTAGATAAGATAGTGAAGAAGGTGTTTGGTATGCTTTCCTTTATTGGTCAGAGTATTGAGTACAGGAGTTGGGAGCTCATGTTGAGGCTGTACAGGACATTGGTTAGGCCACTGTTGGAATATTGTATGCAGTTCTGGTCTCTTTCCTATCAGAAACCTGAAAGGGTTGTGAAACTTGAAAGGGTTCAGAAAAGATTTACAAGTGTGTTGCAAGGGTTGGAGGATTTGAGCTCTCGGGAGAGGTTGAATAGGCTTGGGCTGTTTTCCCTGGAGCATCGGAGGCTGAGGGGTGACCTTATATTTATGAATAGGATAAATAGACAAAGTCTTTTCCCTGGGGTGGGGGAAGTCCAGAGCTACTGGGCATAGGTTTAGGGTGAGAGGGGTAAGGTATAAAAGAGACCTAAGGGGCACTTTTTCACTCAGAGGGTAGTGCATGTATGGAATGAGCTGCCAGAGGAAGTGGTGGAGGCTGGTACAATTCCAACATTTAAAAGGCATCTGGATGGCTATATAAATGGAAAGGGTTGGAAGGATATGGGCCAGGTGGTGGCAGGTGGGACTAGATTGGGTTGGGATATCTGGTCGGCATGGACGGGTTGGACCGAAGGGTCTGTTTCCGTGCTGTACATGTCTATGACTCTATAAATTGATTAGCTACTTTGCAGTAGCTTTCACAGTGGAAGACACCAGCAACATAAATATTTAGGGGCAGAAGTAAGTGTAGTGGCCATCCTGAAGGAGGAGGTGCTCAGGAAGCTGAGAAGTCTGACGATGGATAAATGATCAGATTTCTCACATCCCAGAGTTCAGAAGGAGATAGCTGAGGAGATTGTAGAGGTTTTATGGGTGATCTTTCAGAAATCAATGGAGTTAGACAGGATGAAGGGCTTGTCATTTGAGGAGCAGTTGAGGACTATGGATCTCTACTCGATGGAGTTTAGAAGGATAAGATGGGATCTGATTGAAACGTACACAATGTGAGAGGTCTGGATATAGCAAATGTGGAAAAAATATTTCCACAAATAGGAGAGACTAGGACTCGAGGACATTGCCTCAGGATGAAGGGATGGAACTTTAGAACTGAGATGAAGAGAAATTTCTTCAGCCAGAGGGTGGTGAATCTGTACAACTCATTGCTGCAGAAGGCAATAGAGGCCAAGTGATTGAGTGTCTTTAAAACAGAGATAGATAGGTTCTAGAATAGTAAGAGGATCAAGGGTTACAGGAGAAATCAGGAGAATAGGGTTGAGAAACATATCAGTCTTGATTGAATGGCAGGGCAGAATTGATGGGCTCAATGGTCTAATTCTCCTCCTATGTCTTATGGTCTAAAGATCCATCAATATGTCATATCATCCCCAATGGAAGATTCATGCTGTCCCAGTCTAATTTTCAATTACTGCTTGCCTGTTTCTGAGATGTACATTTGAGAGCTGAACCTCTGAATAAGGTCTGTGTTTTGTTTTATAACAAGCCTAGTTGATAGTATAGCTTCTTAATAGAATTCACTACCACTGAAAGATTTCCTGAGTGATTCCTGAAATGTTGTATCTTGTCAGCTCCCTAGAAAGCCTTCAAAGAGCAAGACTACAAAATGAAGGGGTACAGTAAGATAATAGCCCCTGTGAGTTATATTCCAGACAGTGGACATGATTTTAATATTCTGGATCAGTGGTGCTGGAAGAGCACAGCAATTCAGGCAGCATCCGAGGACAGGCAAAATCGACGTTTCGGGCAAAAGCCCTTCATCAGGAATAAAGGCAGAGAGCCTGAAGCATGGAGAGATAAGCTAGAGGAGGGTGGGGGTGGGAGAGAGTGGCATAGAGTACAATAGGTCAGTGG
>NC_057713.1:85659938-85667685 GCF_004010195.1 Chiloscyllium plagiosum | reverse complement strand
CTTTTCAGTCTTTTACTCCATCTCGATTCAGTCTCCTTTTTTCTCTCTCTCACTTCTTTCTTCTCTATATCTTTTTGCTCAGCTAATATCCTTCTCTCCCTTTCTTTTTCTTCTAATTCCGTTTAGCTCATACACAGTTTACGCTTTTCTAACTCTGCTGCACTTCTTTTACTCTGATACACCTCAGTGTTTGACCAAGTCCATTTCAATTTCCTCATGTCCCTGCTCTAATCCCAAATTAATTTGCTAATTCCAAAAGAATATCCTTCCTCTATCTTTCTAACCTTCCTTGGCAATGTTGGGAAGCATCTTCAAACCTCAGAACCTCTTTAACAACGTTCAGAGCCAATTCACTCTCTTTTAATTTAACCAACCACATGTAATCAAAATGAAACAAATTATTTCACTTACGTATCATATAAAGATTTACGACACTAATCACCAAGTGTTTAAATCTGCTGGGATCTTTGATACCCCAATTCTGTTCAAACCTGTACAAATCCCAGAGCACAGCAATTCAGGCAGCATCCGAGGACAGGCAAAATCGACCTCTCCATGCTTCAGGCTCTCTGCCTTTATTCCTGATGAAGGGCTTTTGCCCGAAACGTCGATTTTGCCTGTCCTCGGATGCTGCCTGAATTGCTGTGCTCTTCCAGCACCACTGATCCAGAATCTGGTTTCCAGCATCTGCAGTCATTGTTTTTACCTACATGATTTTAATAAACTGTTTGTGTTTTATCCTTCTAGGACTATACAAAAAGAAGTGTTTGAAACAAAATACAACCCTTTCCTGATGAAGTCACCATAGTCCTACTCTCTCATTACAGAGGGATGACAAATGGTGAGTCAACACACCTCAGGCGAGGGGAGAGTCCTTTGTGGTAATCTCAACCAATGTGGGAATTGAACCCGTGCTGTTGGCATCACTCTGCATCAGAGAACAGCTTTCCAGTCAACTGAGTTGACTGACTCTCAGTGTGGGCTAGTGTGCTGTGAAGGTCACACCTTGAGGACAGCCATTAGACATTGTTGTATTGCAGGTAAAAATAAACATAACGATCTTTCTCTGAGTACAGGATGCCAATCACCATTGAAAAGGAAACTGGTTAAAAAATTCAGCCAACCTGCAAAGCCAAGAATCTGGAAATCAACTGTTTAACCATCAAGATCAATGCTACCACTTTCACCCAACACGATCGCAATATTATTCTACCATCCACTCTTCATGGACAAGATAAAGACTGACCTGTATAGCTTTTAACTTTTATTTTCTTTTAGATTCACTTCTCATTTCTAATCTTCACAGTACATCAAGTATAAATGTTGAACTATTACTTCTTTTTGAATATAGTAAGTAAGAAACTCACTGTTTCTTTAACTCATGAAAGCCTACTTAAACTTGTTCCTTTTAAAACATGATTCATTTGATCTAGGTGACAAGGGGAGGGAATATTTGGCATTAATCTTGTTGCGATCTATCACGTAGATGGCTGAATAAAGAAGGGAGGCCAGTTCATCTCTCCTCACCAGTGAGTGTTAACAATTTGGGGTAGTTGAAAATGTGTTACTGGAAAAGCGCAGCAGGTCAGGCAGCATCCAGGGAACAGGAGAATCGACATTTCGGGCATAAGCCCTTCTTGAAGAAGGGCTTATGCCCGAAACATCGATTCTCCTGTTCCCTGGATGCTGCCTGACCTGCTGCGCTTTTCCAGCAACACATTTTCAGCTCTGATCTCCAGAATCTGCAGACCTCACTTTCTCCTCAACAATTTGAGGTATCCTAAGTAAAACCAGAATAACTTGGAGAACAGCATTCAGCAACTGGTTGTAGTGGGGTCGATAAATTGTTGTTGAGCATCACTGGATAATTATCAGGAGCAGGAACCCAAGCTGATTTTTCACTTCCTGATTACTCAAAACAATTTGCCGAAATAAAATCCAAATTCTCTTTTAAATAGGAATTAAGTTATAAATTCACGTTATTTTCAAATATTCAAAGGAATGGTGATCACAGAGAAAGTGATTGGACATGATGTCTTATTTGGAGTGAAAGGGTTCAGTCTTAGCGTATTCAATATCCTGTTTCTGTGGTTGCTACATTCTGTAATTGTGAATTCAACCTAAATCTTTTTCATTCAAATAGCTTAGAGCTTTATCTGCTATATAGTTCATCATAATCTGGCCAATAGGTTAACTATCAATGAGCAAATCCTTTGAATGCAACGAGCAGTTAAAAATGAGAGAGTTTCCTGATTATCTATGTAATGGAAAGAAAGTGTGGGTAGGCACCGTCACTATCTAGTGTTGCCACAGCAACGTGGACATCCTGAATAACCTGTGATGCAACACCATACCGCCAAGAATGGAGCTGTCAAACAGAAAGTTCTAATTTCAGAGGCTGGAGTTCAAACTATACAATTGTGTTAAGCAGAACAAAATGAGATTTAATGATGTTTGCTCTCAAGATAGTTGCAGAGGGGAAAGATCACAACCCACCTCCTTTGAAAATATTGCCGACCCTGTCTGGAAAGAGATGCAGTGGTTTTGGTTGAGGTTAATAACAGCAGCTCCATAACAGAGGACTCTTTGGTCTACTTACTGCTACCAAGGATGCACATCACAATAAACAATAACAGCTGCTGCAGAGCTATCAACATGATAAAGACACTCTTTGCTTTGCCCAAAACTGCAGATCTTCCAGTGTGAAGAGCTGTTGGTGACTGAGTATTGCAATCTGACACGCACCAAGGTCCAAGAATATGCGCTGAGAGGTGCACCGAAGTTTAGGAAAGTTGCTGCAAAGACAGAGTGGGGAAAGGCCTTTTGTTAAGGCCACCAGCCATAATACACCAAAGTGTTGGAAACCATGTAGAACTACTTGGATTGAATATTTAACATGAACTTGGCAAATATAAGCTGCACTTCAGAGTATTACATTTTTTGAAATAAATATTTTTATTGAAAAGCTTTTTTAAATCTTTTACAAATAATTTATATATAAAGAAAAAAAAAACACCATCAGAACAGAAAAAAAAAGTACAAAGAACAAGGCCATAACATAGTACCATTGTACAACATCCCACTATTCTACCAAAGCAAACCTATCTACTTAACTAAAACTAAACTACAAACATATTGAATAAATACAAGCTTAAATTACATTCAAGTTACTTAAATTATATAATGTCTTACTACTTTGTTCTGTCTTGCTCATCACACCTCCACTGAGGCTCCGATCCCTGGGAATACTCCCTACAGTACCCATATTCTTTTCTTTCCAGTCTCCTCCTCCCGGAGCCACATGAGGTATCACATGTTTTATTGAAAGAAACTCATGTTGCACTTCATTAACTTTAGATTGTCATGTAACCTACTTTCACAATATTTTACAAATAAACTAGAGTTTTGGAAAAATAATGTGATTACCATTTAGTAAGATGTTGTCACCTATCAGTTTAGAGATAGCCAAATGATGTCAAGTGTTCTAATATTCTTGTTCCTGCTTTTGTTAATCCATAGGATGTGACTGTCACTGGCGAGAGCAACACTTATTGTTAATTAAGACACAGCCACATTGCTGCGGGGGATTCTGGAGTCACATTTAGACCTGATTTGGTGAGGATGTTAGATTACCTTAATGAACCAGGTGGGTGTTTACAACAATTCACAGTGGGCACATTGTCACCGTTAGGCTAGGCACTTTACTTCAGATTTTTAAAAATTGAATGTAAACCTCACCATCTGCCATGCTGGAATTCAAACTCTGGTCTCTAGGATATTAGCCTTACATTTCTGGATTACTAAACTAATGATATTACGATTACATCACCACCTCTCTGTGTGTTGTATCACTGCAGAATATTTACAGAGTCTGCTGAGTTCAGAAAAATATTTACTTTTATTTAAGAATGATATCAGAGTAGTTTTATAGAGTCAGAGAGTCATAGAGATGTACAGCACGGAAACAGATCCTTCAGTCCAACTCGTCCATGCTGACCAGATATCCCAACCCAATCTAGTCCCACCACCTGCCAGCACCTAGCCCATATCCCTCCTAACCCTTCCTATTCATATACCCATCCAGATGCCTTTTAAATGCTGCAGTTGTACTAGCCTTCACTACTTCCTCTGGCAGCTCATTCCACACACACACACCACCCTCTCTGTGAAAAAGTTGCCCTTTAGGTCTCTTTTATATCTTTCCCCTCTCACCCTAAACCTATGCCCTCTAGTTATGGACTTGCCCTCCCCATGGAAAAGACTTTGTCTATTTACTCTATCCATGCAATTCCTGATATTATAAACCTCTATAAAGTCACCCCTCAGCCTCCGACGCTCCAGGAAAAACAGCCCCAGCCTATTCAACCTCTCCTGATAGCTCAACTCCTCCAACCATGGCAACATCCTTGTAAATCTTTTCTGAACCCTTTCAAGTTTTACAACATCTTTCCGATAGGAAGGAGACCAGAATTGTACGCAATATTCCAACAGTGGCCTAACCAATGTCCTGTACAGCCACAACATGACCATCCAACTCCTGTACTCAATACTCTGACCAATAAAGGAAAGCATACCAAACACCTTCTTCACTATCATATCCTCCTGTGACTCTACTTTCACGGAGCTATGAACCTGCACTCCATGTTCGGCAACACTCCCCAGGATCTTACCAGTCCATGTATAAGTCCTGCTAAGATTTGCTTTCCCAAAATGCAGTACCTCGCATTTATCTGAATTAAACTCCATCTGCCACTCCCCAGCCTATTGGTCCATCTGATCAAGATCCTGTTATAATCTGAGGTATCCTTCTTCGCTGTCCACTACACCTCCAATTTTGGCATCATCTGCAGACTTACTAACTATACCTCTTATGCTCACTTCCAAATCATTTATATAAATGACAAAAAGTAGAGGACCCAATGCCAATCCTTGTGGCACTCCACTGGTCACAGGCCTCCAGTCTGAAAAGCAAATCTCCACCACCACCCTCTGTCTTCTATCTTTGTCATGAGGTATGCCAGTGACATCAAGATCATGTGATATGACATTACTTCCTGTGATGATATACACTGCGTCATTAGTGTATCACACAAGCAGATTTAACCCTGTTATCCTACCTAATCTTCAAAATCCTATTGGACATATTACCAGACAGATGGAGTGAGCTAGATGCCGCAGGCATTAATATTCTGGGATTCTATGTAGAGAAGGATACTCACACTTGTTTTGAACATACACAAACAAAAGGTAAGGTGAAGTTCCAATGAAGCCATCTATCATGACTGTCTTGGTTTTAGGGTTTACATGAAGTTTACATTAAGCACTGATTTTCATATCCCCGAACTTCCAAATTCCAAATCGGTTCAACCTTATTTTTGCCATTATAGACTGATCCACAGGTGTAAAATGTTATTGTTTAAGTAGACACTGAGGATAACTTTGTAAATAAAAAGTTGAATTTATGTTTACCTGAAACATAAGCTTGTCCAAAAGTAAATAAAGGCTCGTGGTGATCAAAATGGTAAATGAAACATTCAATTTCTTTTCTTTCTCTGACAATGATACCTTTGTATTTGGACTGATAACTCAGCTTGTCTCAAATATTGACCCCCTGAAGCTAATGTGTAGAGTATTATCCAGGTTGTTCAAAATATTGACCCAGAGGATATGCATTTAAATTTGGAGATGGGTAGACTTTGTAGAAAACTGATATCTTGCAAATATGTCTCTTGAATAAAAGTACAGAAATATGCAGAATCTGCTGGGAATTCAATGTGTGACAGGAAATAGGAATAGGCAGATGGGAAACGAAAATTGCTCACAATATTGCTTGGTGCTAGCTGTTACTCCGTACTGTTACTGCTGAGCCAGAAATTTGTGGATTCATGTGAGACAAACTCAAAGTTGATAATTCAAGGCAGTGCTGAGGGGCAACACTGAGAGGTGATGCCAACTTTTGGGGAATATGTTAAACTGAAGTCCCATGTGCCCACCCAGAAGAACGGAAAAAACCCAGGGGCACTGTTTCAGAAAAGAAGTGGACAGTTATTCCCAGCATTATGCTTGATATGTATCCATCAATCAACATTACAAAAAATATATAATCTAGTCATTACCGCATTGATATTTGTGGGAGCTTACTGTGCTGTGTTTCTTACATTTCAAAAGTGACTATGTTTCACAATAACCTTCTGGTCATAAAGCACTTGGAGAAATTCTACCCTGCAGCTATGTTAAGTGCGACATAACTGCAAATCTTTTTGTGGAATTGGATGAGCATGTGCTCAGGTGGTGGAGGGATCACTACCTAAACTTGATAGCCTACAACACTCAATGGTCTTTCATACCATAATTAAAGAAGCAGATTTAGACTCCATTGTATTGGATGCCATCATTCACCATGGAATATGGCTGATTCAGTACATCTTTGGCCTTAAACCTTTGGAAATGAATGTACTGGAGATCCTTGTGATGAAGAAACAATAGAGATGCAACATGGTTGGATGGCAAAACCTCAATCAGTATTTCATATAAACCTTTGCAACCCATATGTAAAGGTGCAATTGAGTAGCCCGACTGCTCCATCCTCACTTCCATGATTTTACAATTACTTCATACATAAATAGCTCCTTAACTAGACACCTTTAGCTTTCTCATTGGCATAATCCTGCAATCTGTAACTAAAGCCAAGGAGCAATGAGGAGCAGATACATATATAACTAAGCCAACCTGCTTTCGGTCAGAAAATAAAATACAACCACCACGTTATTACATTGTATTAGTCCTTCCATTGCTAATTAGCATGACAACTTTATGATGTTGTCTGTTACAGCTTAAACAACTTACAGACAATTCCGACCAGAATGTTATAAATGAATTTGCCCAGGTGTCCCACAATACCGAAGTGGTCGAATCAATATGAACATAAGTCGATACCAAAGCAAAACAATCCCACTTTAGTAGAACAAAATTACGGTAATCTTTACTACTCAACATACTATCCCTAATCCCATTTGGCTCCTTAAGGTTATAATACTTTCTGAGTCTCTTTCAGATTTACGCAGTCACTCTCTCTGTGGCTCTGTCTCTGGGTCTGTGAAGCTGCTTTCTTCCTCTCTCTCTCTGGATGGTCAGCTGATCTCTGCCTCTTGCCTTGCTGGTCTCCGTAGAAGGCCTCAGATGATTCCAGAGATCCCGTGTGATTCCAAGAGAGGTCTGCAGGTGAACCCACGTTTTTATACCTTTTAGATGGTTTTCTGGAAGTTCTATAATTCTGGCCAATCAGAGAGATGCAGTTAATAGGTTGAAACAAGAGTCAAACATTTAGATGGCATGCTACTGTCAGTTTGGTTGTGTAGCAGGACCCAGTACCTTTCTGTCTGGGCCCTCCTGTTTAGTGGATAAATTGTTGGGGCATGTGTCTGTTGCCTTGCACGTTATGCTAATTTCATCAGCACCTGGCTACTGTGTTTGTACTGTGCCTGGTGGGTGGGTTTTGTGATCTCAGAGTTTCACTTGGCCAATGTATCCAGAATCCCTTGCTGTTTGGTCAAGTTAGCGATCTACAGAGGAACCTCGATTATCCAAACGAGGTGGGAGGGCACTATTTCTTTCAGATAATTGATTATTCGGTTAATTGATTTCCTCTGGGACTTGGGGTTTTCTTGTAAGTCTGCTCTCTGTTTAGGAGTCTAGGCAGCAGCACATCACCCGCGAGCCCCCCCAACCCCGTCCGTCCCCCCTGCCC
>NC_057713.1:85656679-85659620 GCF_004010195.1 Chiloscyllium plagiosum | reverse complement strand
CCACCTCACCCCTCTGCCTTACCCCAACCCAACCCACCCCCCAACGCCGCACCCCTGGGCAACCCCTCCCCACCCCCCGGGCAGCTGAACTGGGCACCCAAAGTAAGGCTGCTGCTGTCTTTGTGGGGTAATTCTCCAAATAGTGCATGGACACACACACACACAATGTTTTACTGCAACCTTTTGACAGGTTCCACCTCTGCCCTGTGCAGGACAATGCTGGAGAGATTATCTGGGGAAGGGGGGGTGTACGGTACACCCCTGTGTAGAACTCCAGGGAAAGTATGGGTGGAGAGAGAGAGAGAGAGAGAGAGAGAGGGCATGATATCAATCATTTGGAGACGGTGCCTGGACTGTCCAGGACTGTTCTCGGCAGCATTTCAGTGAGCCGAGTTCATTTTTTAATCATTGTACCTGTAAGCAAAAGACGCAATCAGGGTTGAAACAGCTCTTTGATGTAATGTTTCTATGAGGACCTTGAGATAACCTTCGGATGATCTGAAATTCGGATAATTGATTTTCGGATAATCGAAGTTCCTCTGTATTTGTGTTTTAGCAGCCAGGAGACTGCTACAATAGTGACCAAATAAACAAACATTATATTTTTATTGCAGTGATTACAGGATTTTCATGCATGCTTTGGGAATTGAAGGCTGCAATTCTTTCTATTTTAAACTGCAAAACATGCAAACTGGTGGCCTTGTTAATTTGGGGCTCGGAACTGTTGACTATGTGGAGGAAATCTGTACACTTGGGAGATGCTAATTGTAGTTTCTGACTCCTTTGACCTTTTGATTCAGCTGTGGGAAATCTCTCTTCCTCTTTTTGCCTTCCTTGTGAGATCCACTCTTTGCTTATCCAGGGGCTTTGTAATCAAAGAGTCTGCCAAGAAAGCAGCTTTGAGTTACAGAAAACACACAAATTAATCACAAGGAACAGTGAAAGCTAGGATAATAAAAGGAGTTCCTTTGTATTCCAATTTTCCACTTAGCTCTGTGAAGATTATTTTTTGGGGATAAGGACACACATCTGATATGGTATCATCAGGATATAATTAAGAATTCATGGTAAAACAGTAGAGAAATTGTTTTCATTACATTAGATTTTAGTTTTGCATTTAACCGAATCTCTTGATATTTCTGCATTAAAGTAGAAACTTACATACAAAAATCATGCAAATACTTTCTTCAGATGAAGAGAATAAGGGGGAATATGCCTTCACAGGACAGTGGGAGCAGGAGCAACACAATTGATCTATTTGAAAGAAAAAAAGAGTTTTCAAAATGTGGGCTAAGAAACAGTTTATCTCTCAACCTTCCACTCTGTGCCAGCAGTTAAACTCTTATAGAGCTTAATGCAGATCGGTCACATGTTTAAATTTCTTCTGTGCTGACCTGAACTCACAGGAGTGAGTGACCCCATCTCAACTCCCAGTGAAACAGCATAGAATTTCCAGAGCAGCCCTCCTTCTGGCCTTTCTCCACAAAAGTAGTCAATTGATCTTGAAGTATGTGAGGTATTACTCTGTGTAGCCTGGAGCCTAATGTAAACCAGTAGCTGTCAAAATCATGAAACTTTCATTCAATCTGCCTTGTCTGAACTTAGGTCTGAACGTAAGTGCTACATTGAATATTATCCTAAACTTCTTGTGTCGCAAATTCAGCTTACTTCTAAGTTTGTACCATCATTTCAAAATTGTACACAGGCAAAAAATTAAAATCACATTCACATGACTTGCCCATACTTAGAGCCTGGGTCATTTTCAAGGCCACACATATATGAATATGATCAGTCACTTCCCAACCATAAATGAAATTCTGAATCTAAAATCTACAAATATGAACTTGTGACCTCAGAAAAGTGAAACCAAGTGCCTTCCGGCTTTGTTTCAAGTTAATTTTCTGATAAGGCGAGCACTTAAGTTTGTTTTAAAAAATGAAAGCCATGCCAGGTACATTCAGAAAAAAGTACTATGAACGACAAGTTACTTTCTGTAGAAGCTTCTACCTATTCTCCATGAAAGGAATCCAGCTATAATCCTAGCGAAGGCAGATTTGTTTGTAAAAAAACCCTAGAGGTAGAATTGATAAACTCCAATAAGCATGGCATTATTGGAGAAAGATTACTTTTATATGTGAAAACAGTCAGCCTCGTTAGTCTATAACAAGCACACTGGAAAGAAAATCCTGCAATATTTAGAGCCTAGATTTAACAGGAACTTCATGAACATGAAATAAAAGACTGGGATTAACTTTAACATTTGGGAATGAGAAGCACTTCTTGAGAGCAAAAGAAATAGAAACACAAACAAAATGGAATGGTCCAACGAGTGGGGGCTGACTGGTAAAGGTTCAATTCTTCTGGAGTGGAGCATGTGGGCCATACTCTCTGCTCAGTCAAGATCTACAATTGCGTCGGGTTACTAACTAAGATGTAAGATCACAATGTGCATATTGTAAGTAAGTTCCCCTGTTGGCTTCTCTTCCCAATTCTGAACTGTTACCTATTGAGTCACCTAAGGATCTATTCTTGGTCCCCTCCTATTTCTCAAAAGCATGTGCTTCTTCTAAAATAACATCGTTCAAAATGAACATCAGTTAAGTACTGTTGATACCCAACTCTACTGCATTATCTCCTTTTGTGATCTTTACCCTCCGCTGATTTGCCTTGGTGCTGGGATAAGCAGAAACATCACTTCATTAAACACTGGGACGTTTAAAATAATTTTCTCTGTTCTTGTCCCAAATTCTATCACCTCTTTGCTGCCCACTGCCTCAGACCACACCAAATTGTTTGGGCGGCATGGTGGCACAGTGGTTAGCACTGCTGCCTCACAGCGCCAGAGACCTGGGTTCAATTCCCGACTCAGGCGACTGACTGTGTGGAGTTTGCACATTCTCCCTGTGTCTGCGTGGGTTTCCTCCGGGTGCTCCGGTTTCCT
>NC_057713.1:85604533-85656639 GCF_004010195.1 Chiloscyllium plagiosum | reverse complement strand
TGGACTTGTTGGGCCGAAGGGCCTGTTTCCACACTGTAAGTAATCTAATCTAATCATGTAAGTAATCTAATCAATCTTTATCCTGAGCTGAGCTTCTGACTTGTAGCCTCTACAGGACCATAAAATTGGGTAAACACAAGGATTACAGATGCTTGAAACCAGAATCTAGATTAGCGTGTTGCTGGAAAAGCATAGCAGGTCAGGCAGCATCCGAGGAGCAGGAAAATCGATGTTTCGGGCAAAAGCCCGTCATCAAGAATAAAGGCAGGGTACCTGCAGAGTGGAGAGATAAATGAGACGGGGGTGGGGGTGGGGAGAAAGTAGCATAGAGTACAATAGGTGAGTTGGGGAGGGGATGAAGATGACAGGTCAGAGAGGAGGGTGGAGTGGATAGGTGGAAAGGATGATAGGCAGGTAGGACAGGTCATGGATATGGTGCTGAGCTGGAAGGTTGGATCTGGGGTGAGGTGGGGGAAGGGGCAATGAGGAAACTGGTGAAATCCACATTGACACCCTGGGGTTGAAGTGTTCTGAGGCGGAAGATGAGGCGTTCTTCCTCCAGGTGTCAGGTGATGAGGGAGCGATGGTGGAGGAGTCCCAGGACCTGCATGTCCTCGGAGGGGGAGTTGAAATGTTGGGCCACAGGGTGGTGTAGTTGATTGGTGCGGGTGTCCCAGAGATGTTCTCTGAAGCGCTCTGCTCGGAGACGTCCAGTCTCCCCAATGTAGAGGAGACCACATCGGGAGCAATGGATACAATAAATGATATTGGTAGATGTGCAGGTAAAACTTTGATGGATGTGGAAGGCTCCTTTAGGGCCTTGGATGGAGGTGAGGGGGGAGGTGTGGGCACAGGCTTTGCAATTCCTGCGGTGGCAGGGGAGTGTGCCAGGAAGGAAGGGTGCGTTGTTGGGGGGCGTGGACCTGACCAGGTAGTCACGGAGGGTACGGTCTTTGCGGAAAGTGGAAACGAGTGGGGAGGGAAATATATCCCTGGTGTTGGGGTCTACTTGGAGGTGAAACGTTGTTGGCTGATGTGCTTTATGCGAAGGTTGGTAGGGTGGAAGGTGAGCACCAGGGGGGTTCTGTCCTTGTTACAGTTGGAGGGGTGGGGTTTGACGGCGGAGGGGCGGGATGTGGACGAGATGCGTTGGAGGGCATCTTTAACCACGTGGGAAGGGAAATTGCGGTCTGTAAAGAAGGAGGCCATCTGGTGTGTTCTGAGGTGGAACTGGTCCTCCTGGGAGCAGATGCAGCAGAGGCGGAGGAATTGGGAATATGGGATGGCATTTTTACAGGAGGTAGGGTGGGAAGAGGTGTAATCCAGGTAGCTGTGGGAGTCGGTGGGTTTGTAAAAAATGCCAGTGTCAAGTCGGTCATCATTAATGGAGATGGAAAGGTCCAGGAAGGGGAGGGAGGTGTTAGAGATGGTCTAGGTGAATTTAAGGTCGGGGTGGAATGTGTTGATGAAGTTGATGAATTGCTCAACCTCCTCATGGGAGCACGAGGTGGCGCCAATGCAGTCATCAATGTAGCAGAGAAAGAGGTGGGGAGTGTGCCGGTGTAACTACGGAAGATGGACTGTTCTACGTAGCCAACATAGACAGGCATAACTGGGGCACACACAGGTGCCCATGGCTACCCCTTGGCCTGGAGGAAGTGGGAGGATTCAAAGGAGAAATTGTTAAGGGTGAGGACCAGTTCAGCCAAATGAATGAGAGTGTCAGTGGAAGGGTACTGTTGGGAACATTGGGAGAGGAAGAAACGGTGGGCTTGGAAGCCCTGGTCATGGTGGATGGAGGTGTAGAGGGATTGGATATCTATGGTGAAGATGAGGCATTGGGGGCCGGGGAAACTGAAGTCTTGGAAGAGGTGGAGTGCGTGGGTGGTGTCTTGAACGTATGTGGGGAGTTCCTGGACTGGGAGGATAGGACAGTGTCGAGGTAGATAGAGATGAGTTCAGTGGGGCATGAGTATGCTGAGACGATGGGTCGGCCAGGGTGGTCAGGCTTGTGGATCTTGGGAAGGAGGTAGAATCAGGTGGTGTGCAGAGTTCCCGGACTATGAGGTTGAAAGCTGTGGGTGGAAGATCTCCTGAGGTGATGAGGTTCTGTATGGTCTGGGAGATGATGGTTTGGTGATGGGGGTGGGGTCATGGTCAATGGGACGGTAGGAGGACGCGTCTTCGAGTTGGCGCCTGGTTTCAGCGGTGTAGATGTGTAGTGGTGTAGAATATTCCCCTGGCCTCTGGAACTGCTCGGACGCCATTTGCCATGCGGCTGCTGCAGCTACCATCCCCACGGTGATAGATGACGTGAAATATGTGAAAGAACTTGCAAAATTAACAGCAAAAGAATTTTTAAAAACATTAAACAATAAAGATGACAAAAAAATTGCAAGCCCATTTTAAAAAGCACACAAAATTATGCTGGATTATAAAGGAATAACAGACTTATTAATCATGTTTTTCATGCTGTTAATTAGAATGGGAGGAGGGTGTTGTTCAATGTAAATGTCAGTAGCAGCCACAAAAACGTAAGAAATAGGAGCGGCGCTACCTCATTTTACTACTCAAGCCTCTGCTCCATAATACGATCATGGCTGCCTCATCTATCCGTCTCCAATAATTCTTGAGTCCTTTGTAAATGAAACATCTGTCTACCTCAAGATTAAATGGCCTAGGCTCCATTGCCCTCTGAGGTAGATCATTTCAAAAAATAATATTTCTATGGGATAAAACAAAATCCACCTCATCTCCATGTTAAATTAAACGTCCGTTAATTTTTAAATGGTATCCCCTAGTTCTAGATATCTTTTCAAAGGGAAACATCCTCTCTGTATCTACTTTGTCAAACCTCCTGAGGGAAGGGAAGAGTCAACCACATTATCATGAGTCTCGAGTCACATGTAGGCCAGACCAGGTAAGGATGGCTGTTTCCCTCCCGAAAGGATATTAGTGAACCAGATGGGTTCATGGTCATCATGGTCATCTCTTAATTCCAGGTTTTTATTGATTTCAAATTCAACTATCTGTCAGGGTGTGAATCGAATTGGGTACCCAGAACATTACCTGGTCTCTGGATTGACAATCCAGTGATGATATCAGGAGAAAATGAGGACTACAGATGCTGGAGATCAGAAATGAGAGAGTGGTGCTCGAAAAGCACAGCAGGTTAGGCAGCATCCGAGGAGCAGGAGAATCGACATTTTGGACTTAAGCCCTTCATCAGGATGCTGCCTGACTTGCTGTACTTTTCTAGCACCACACTCTCAACAGTGATAATATCACTAAGCCATCACATCCCCAAAAAGTAATGATATTACTTTTATGTTCATCCACGTTGCAGTAAAATACATAAAAAAAGTTAGTTTTAATAATTTTTCAAATTTATTTCATGAGATGGGGGCCTGGCTGGTGAGACCAACACTTATTGCCCATCCCCAAATGCTCTGAAGAAGTCAGGGATGAGCTGACATCTTGACCTGTTGCTGTCTGATGACCAACTGTACCTACATGCTAACAGGTTGCTAATCATCTGTCTTCATACAGAGTCTGCTGCATCATTCAATAAGACCATGACTGATCTGATCATCCTCAACTTCACTGTCCTGCCTTTTCCCCATAACCCTCAATTCCCTTTCTGACCAAAAATCTATCTACAGCTGTCTTGAACACATTTCGTGACATAGCCTCAATAGCCCTCTGTGGCAAATAATTGCATAGATTCACAACTTTCTGAGAGAAAAGTTCTTCTGTCTTAAATGGGTGTCCCCTTATTCTGGCATTATGACATCTAGTTTTAACTGTCCTTCAAAGTGAAGCAATCTTTCTACCATTACCCTGTCAAGGTCCTGAAGAATCTTTTATGTTTCAATAAGCTTGCCTCTTATTCTTCTCAGTTCCAATGAGTACAATCCCAAACTATTCAACCTCTTCTCATGAGACAGCGCCTGTATACCTGGATGTGGAGGTGCCAGTGTTGGACTGGGGTGGACAAAGTTAAAAAATCACACAACACCAGGTTATAGTCCAACATAGCTAAACATTTTGTGTCCTATGATCCTGTTCCACTAGCTACCTGACAAAGGAGCAGTGCTCCGAAAGCTTATACTTCCAAATAAACCGGTTGGACTATAATCTGGCGTTGTGTGACTTTTAACTCTATATCTGGAGTCAGACTAGTAAACCTTCTCTAGACTGCATGCAAAACCAATATGTCTTTCCTTAGCTAAGGGGATTAAAACTATTCACAGTATTCCAGCTGCGGTCTGACTGGTGTCTTTTTTTTGGTTTTAGCAAGACTTCCCTACTTTATACTCAACTCCCTTTGAAATAAAGGCCAACATTCCATTTAAATAATATATTGTTTTTCTATTCTTCCTGCTAATGTGGACAACCTAACATTTTTCCACTTTGTAGCCCATTTGCCAATTTCCCCCCACCCATTTAACCCCTTTTTAGACTCTTTTTTCTTGTCATGAGTAGTGCAACCATGAAAATATTACATTGTTTTAAGGCTATATTTTAAAAACATTTGATAAGACTGTTGGCAGTGTCAGTTCCAGCCACTTATGAAATTCATACATCCCTTGTTTAAGGATGGACTGTCAATAGAAAGGACTATAATATAGATTCCATCATGCCTTTCTACTTCACGGATAAAAGAGGTACTGAACTCGTTGACCTCATTGACCTTTCTCAGTATTGTGATTACTCTCAACCCAATATAAATATCTTGGCTGTCTCAAACTGTTAAAGTGTGAAAAACCACAATGCAGGGTGTGCATCAATGCTGTTTAGTGATGGACTTTGAACTTCCATTAGATCACAAGGGTAAGAGAGTCATGTTTGTTATCCACTTTTACAATTAATAGCAGAAGCTGTTCAGGCAGAGAAACCATCTAAAAGCCATCAAATCAGGTACAAGACAACTACATAGCCACAAAAATAAATTAATTATACTTTGAAAGTGGCTGAAGAACTTTCTCCACAATGAATTCTAAATTCAGGTTTCCTCGAGACTCAACATCCTAGTAATTCAACTACAAAATGTTTTGCAGCATACGGTGGATACTACGCTTTTACAAAACCTCCACTGTTTCTGAAATATTAAGTCCTCTAAGAAAATATGAACATGGTATGAAAGGGACCGAAATTTTTTCAAATTAGTTTTTGCGTAAGTGATACAGTGTGCAATTCAAGTGAGTGAAATATTGCATTTCTTCAAATGTCCTGAATAAGTAAGGTATAATAACGAAACTTTCTTATTTTAAATCCTTAACATTGTGCAGCTATAATTACTTAGATTGGGACAAATCACCCTGAAGACACATGAACATGCACACATACGCGCACACACACGCACACACGCGCGTGCACACACACACACCCCTCACATATTAACACCCTCTGATCTCAGACAATTAGAAAATACCTAAATTCTGTTCTTGACACTCTCCTCCTCACACCTAATTTTGTATTAGCAGCAGATTTGGCTATAGTGCACTCAGTTGCTTCAGCCAAGTCACTTATATAGTTTGTAAATAGTTGAGGCCCAGCACTGATCCTGTGACACTCCTCTAGTTACAGTTTACAAAGTTGAAAAAGACCCATTCATTCTGACTCTCTGTTTCCTGCTAATTAGCCAATCCTGCAACCGTGCTAATGTTAGTCATACACTATGTGTAAATATGTTTTGTGCGGCACCTTATGAAATACCTTTATGGAAATCCAAACACATCAGATTTATTGGTTTCCCTTTATCCACTTTTCTTGGTACATCCTCAAAGACTCTAATAAATGGGTGGAACATGACTTTTCTTTCATTGAACCACATTGACTCTGATTGATTGTTTTATGATTTTCTAAACACCCTGCTTCTACTTTCTTCATATTGAATTCCAGTATTTTCCAAATAACAGATGATAAACTAACTAATCTATGGTTTCCTGCTCTCTGTCTCTTGCCTTACATGACCAGAGGTGCTATTTTTTCTGATCTCTAATCCACAGAATGGAGTTTAGTTAGCTGGGTTGCTTGGATGGCTAACATGTGATTCAGAATAACATTGACAATACAGTTTTAATTCCCATTCTGGCTGATAGACTTAGGACCTTCCACTTTGTCCTGTCTTACCTTACTTGGGTAGTGTGCTGAAAATCAAGCCCTGCTATTGCTAGGATCAAGACCAAAATTAAAGAAAACTAAAGAAAATACATTAAATTCTCAAACTATCTCATTTTTAGACCCAGGTTGACAGAAAAAATGAACCAGGCTTGTACTTAATGAGGAATCACTATTTATTAGGTTCTAGCTAAAAGTAACATTTAAACTAAATTAAGGAAGCTCTACAAATTAAAACAGTAAACTCCCTATAAGTTCCACTCTCTCTCTCTCTCCCTCACACACACACACAAAAACGCAGACAGACAAACATAAACAGAGAATAAGAATACATGGATAGAGGGAAAACTGGGAAAACAGTTCTATAGTTTTTGTTCACAAGATATAATAGATTGGCTCCTGCTGATCTAAAGATTTCTCCTCAACTTTTTTCCAAATGCTTCCACTAGTTTACAAAAGACACAGGGTGGCTGGTACACTTGAAAGGTCTTTGACATATTCAATTTAAAGTCACATGTTTCACCATCTGCTCAAGGAAAGATAAGCTAGTTTTCTTCAGATTTAAATTGGCTTACTGCAGAGAACTGAGGGAGACAGAGAAAGCGCGAGAGAGAAAGGTTTTTGTGACTGTTGCAGATCTGCTGGTTTCACTTCTGGTCTGAACTAGCTTCTCTGTTTTACTCATAGTCCAAGATATTCAACTAACTGACAACCAATCGCATAGTTGCTGGCTGGCAGAGGACTTTTGTCATTGATAATTAGTCCATAGTCCACAAAACAATCAGCTTCATTTGTAAGCAACCCCTCAGAAGCAGTTCATCTGTGCATTGCTAGAATCTACCATGACAAAAATGTTCTTTCTCATTTCAGTGCATGATTATGCAAACACTCACAAAAATAAAAAGACACAGCATTTATTGCTCCTGAAAGAATTAAGACAATGACAACTACCACTGATAAAAACATGCCAAACAGGGCCTCACAATAAAGCATGAGCCAACAATGAACTAAAGACCTGCCTTTGGGCAGAGCACATATGAACGTAATGAACGTAATGAACTAACTGTCATCTTTCCACAAAATGGATAATTTTGAAAGATTAAAACCAATTCTTCAATTATCTCTTCCTTTGAGACCCTAAGATGGTGATCATCAGGTACCATAATCTCAATAGTTTTCTTAGTAATGTTCTCTAGTGATAGCAATAATGATAATGATTGTTTCAATATCATCTCTTCCGTTCGTTCTTGACTTTCTATTATCTTAGGGATGCTTTCGTGTCTTCCAGCACAAAACAGATACAAGAAACTTGTTCAAAGTTTCTGCTTTTTCCTTGTTTCCCATTACTAAATCCTCTCGCTTACTTTTTAAAAAATTTATTTTAGCTACTGATTTCCTTTTCAGATGCTTGAAGATGCTACTTCTATCCATTTCCTATTTCTTTTTTTTTAATTCTCAAATTATAATTTCTCCTCTATTATTTGAAAAGTTACCTTTTTGCTGGTTTCTAATTGCTTCCCCCAATTTTCTGGCCTAGCACTTTATATCTGCAGAATTGCACATCTTATCTTTCAATTTGATGCTATCCTTAGCAAAGGATGATGCACAATTCCCACTGAGTTTCAGTTTCATAATTTAATATATCTTTGTTTAGAGTTATGAAATAGTTCCTTGAATGTCAATCATTATTTCTTGACAATCTTACCTTTTATCCTATTTTCTGTGTCCAGTTTAACCAACTCTGTCTTCATAGCTTTACCAATGCCTTTTTACGTTTAAGACACTGGTTTGAACTGCAAATTCTTCTTCTCAAATTGAGTGTGAAATTTTATCATCTCATGATTACTCTTACCTTGAGGATTCTTTACTATGAGGTCATGAATTAATCCTGCCTCATTACACTGTACCAGATTTAAAATGGTCTATCTCCTTGTTTGTTCAAGAACATATTATTCTAAGAATTAGCATGGAAACAGAAATAGTCCACTGAACTTGCTGAGTTTAATTTGCCATTGAATTAGGTCATTTCTATCAACGCTTCTTTCCTGTGATATTTACATTACAGGACATTGGTTAGGCCACTTTTGGAATATTGTATGCAATTCTTGTCTCCCTCCTATTGGAAAGATATTGTGAAACTTGAAAGGGTTCAGAAAATACTTACAAGGATGTTGCCAAGGTTGGAGGACTTGATCTATAGGGAGAGGCTGAATACACGGGGGCTGTTTTCCCTGTAGTGTCGAAGGCTGAGAGGTGCTTTTATAGAGGTTTATAAAATCATGAGGGGCGTGGATAGGATAAATAGGCAAGGTATTTTCCTTGGGGTGGTGGAGTCCAGAACTAGACGGCATAGATTTAGGGTGAGAGGGAAAGATATAAAAGGGACCTAAGGGGTAGCTTTTTCACACAGAGGGTGGTGCATGTATGGAATGAGTGGCCAGAGGAAGTGGTGGAGGCTGGTACAGTTACAATTTTAAAAGGCATCTGGATGGGTATATGAATAGGAAAGGTTTAGAGGGATATCGGCCAAATGCTGGCAAATGGGACTAGATTAGTTTAAGGTATCTGGTTGGCATAGACAGGTTGGACCAAAGAGTCTGTTTCCGTGATATATATCTCAATGACTCTATGACTTTATGACCTGATATCATTAGTGAGCAGGAATTTACCAAAGAACAAAGAATAAGATAAATCTAACTCAGCTATCCAAATATCACCAGTTTGAAATATTTTAAAACCAAGGGTAAATCAAAACACCATCTACTTTCCAACCCCATTACTTTATAATTAATCAAAATCCAGAGAAATTTATTCTCCATCAAATCTGCTGGTTTTATTTAACTGTTTCTTCTCAGTTCCAGTCCTGACTATTCATGCAATATGAGCTTAGACTTCCTGTCTTTATAATCAAACACTCCTAGTCTGGAAATTTCACAAATTGCACTCTTTCACTAAGATAACTAATCTCCTTTTTTGCTCTGACTAATCTCCTTTCTGGGAGAAACTATACTTGTATCTGATCCCAGTTAGGTCTCCTTCAAATTGGCCAGAAACTTGCTGATCTCCAGATTCTTCCAAGCTACAATCAATTCTTGATCAATCTAAACCTAAAAACAAGCCAATGTCTCTCAATGTTTTACCTCTTCAGTCAAAAATTCCCACAATGCAAGTTTCATCAACAATCCAGAATAATGGTTTAAAAGTCATGGTTCTGGAACGACTGGTCTTGCTAATCATGAAATCCTTTCAAAGAAATAGACAGACATGCGCATGCTCCTAGTCTGAAATCCAAATGCTAACAAAAAAAATTACATTAACAGATATACATCACATATCATTCACCATATCATTTTGTTTATGAATCCATAACTCTAAGTTTGTTTACTAACAATCTTTGAACACATGCTCAAGGTTAAATTTGCCAATGTAATTTGTTTAATCTTAATGAAGGTTAAATTGCCCACAATTATGATCAATACTATCTTACAGGTGCCATTGTTAACTAACCCATACAGTATAGTTACTGTGAGGGAGCCTATAAACTAATGCCATGAGTAAATTCTTCCATTTGAAATTTATAATCTCTACCAAACTGATTCAATGATTGTGATTTTCTAGATTTGGAGATGCCGGTGTTGGACTGGGGTGTACAAAGTTAAAAAATCACACAACACCAGGTTATAGTACAACAGGTTTAATTGGAAGCATTAGCTTTCGGAGCACTGCTCCTTCATCAGGTGGTTGTGGAGTATAAGATCATAAGACACAGAGTTTATAGCAAAAGTTTACAGTGTGATGTAACTGAAGTTATATATCAAAAAAGACCTGGATTGTTTGTTAAATCTCTCGTCTTTTAGAATGACTATGTTGGTTTCAGTTCTTTCATATGTAAATTACAGAACTTCTGTAAAAGTTACATTCTCAAGTGAACTTTAGTAATTGGTGTCATGTCGGCCCAGATAATGAATTTAATGTGTGAGCTGCCCTGTGTGAGACTGTCTGAGCCGCAATGTTCAGACTGATTCGAATCTAAAACTGATCAACAACCCCAATCAGGGAACCCCTTTCTTTGAGGCCTACCTGGCTGACCTCGTTACATCCCTCCCTGTCTGAGTCCGAGAGCATAAGCAGATCCTTTTCCTTGGAGAGCCTCCTGGAGTGTTTAGCACTGAGTCAGATTCCTCCTACTCTGCATTGGAGACAGGCAGCATGCTATGTACAGGAGCTCGCCTATTGCGTTAGGAACACTTCAATAGAATTTTACTTTCTTCTTCAAAAGAACAAAGCACAAAGAAAATTACAGCATAGCAACAAGCCCTCCAAGCCTGTGCCAATCCAGATCCACTATCTAAACTTGCCACGTATTTTCTAAGGATCTGTATCCCTTTGCTCCCTGCCCATTCATGTATCTGTCTAGACACATCATAAATGATGCTATTTTCCCACCTCTACCACCTTCGCTGGCAACGTGTTCCAGGCCCCCACCATCCTCTGTGTAAAGAACCTTCCACACATATCTCTTCTAAACCTTTCCCCTCTCACTTTGAATTGATGACCCCAAGTTATTGCATTCCACTCTGGGGAAAAAGCTGCTTGCTATCCACCCTGTTTATACCTCCCATGATTTTGTAGACGTCAATCAGATCCCTTCCTCAACCTCTGTCTTTCTAATGAAAAAAATCCTATTCTATTCACCCTCTCTTCATAGCTAGCATCCTCCATACCAGACAACATTCTGGTGAAGCTCCTCTGCACCCTTTCCAAAATCCTTTTGGTAATGCGGTGACCAGAACTGTATGCAGTATTCCAAATGCAGCCGAACCAAAGTCCTATACACCTGTAACATGACCTGCCAACTCTTGTACTCAATACCCCGTCCAATGAATGAAAGCATGCGTATGCCTTCTTGACCACTTTACTGACCTGCGTTGCCACCTTCGGGGAACAATGGATCTGAACACCCAGATCTCTTATACGTCAATTTTCCATTTACTGTATAGTTTGCTCTGGAATTGCATCTTCCAAAATGCATCACATCTCATTTGTACGGATTGAACTCCAACTGCCATTTCTCTGCCTATCTCTCCAATCTATCTATATCCTGCTGTATTCTCTGACAGTCCCCTACACTATCTACTCCTCCACTAATCTTGGTGTCATCTGCAAACTTGCTAATCAGGCAACCGATACCTTCCTCCAAATCATTTATATATATCACAATCAACAGTGGTCCCAGCACGGACCCCTGTGGAACACCACTGGTCCCAGGTCTCCATTTTGAGAAACTCCCTTCCACTACTACTCTCTGTCTCCTGTTGTCTAGCCAGTTCTCGATCCATCTAGCTAGAACACCCTGGACCGCATACAGCTTCACCTTCGCCATCAGGAACCTTCACGTCATCTCCATCCCTGATTCAGAGGACTCATCAACACTTGATGGAGGGGGTGAACTCATGGATTCCTGTAGCCTTTCTGACTGTTCCAAGAGGCAGGATATGTTTTGCCCCCACACCGTTTACGAATTTGGTAGCTTGCATACAGCCCACATACTTGTTCATGACCATCGCATGTACGTGAACTTTATATGTCACTGGTCCTCACACCTCTTACATGGTAGACCATTCCTGTGGTTCCTACACCACACTTTGTCCACTGTATCAAACTGTCTCTCTCGCTTGGTGGAGTCTTGTGTCCGACATTGGTATTCCTGATGCCATTTCACCCTGCAAACCCTACCCCTATCCAAGTCCAGGAAGATCAGACTTAACCTGGTGCATAGTCTTCTACTCATGAGCAATTCTGCTGGAGCCAGCCCTGCAGTTGCATGGGGGATTATCCAATATTCAAATAGGATCCATACCAATTTTGTATCTAGTGAGGCTGTAGGCTGTTTCTTCAAGACTATCTTTAAAATTTGGACTGCTCTTTCTGCCAGGCTATTGGATGATGGGTAGTCTGGAGTTGACCTTATATGTCGAACCCATTCGACTTTAGGAAATACCTAAATTCCTTGTTGGTAAACAATGGCCAAAAATGGACCAACACTTCTGAGACGATGTCTGTTGAAAATGATGCACGCAGTCTTTCGATTGTCATTTCTGTGTTTGATGAATGAACTCTATGCACGTCCAACCACTTTGAATGGATGTCTACATGACTAAGAACATTGAGCCCATGAAAAGGCCTGAATAGTTGATGTGTAACTGAGTCCAAGGTCTACCTGACCATTCCCACAGATGTGGGGGAGTTTCTGACAATAATTTGTGCCCTTCCTGGCACGCTGAGCACTTTCCCACCAAAACAGCTGAGTCTGCATCCAAACCTGACCACTAGACATAACTTCTCAGCATCTGGCAGCAGTCTTTGCTCAGGACAATCACTCTTGCTCTGTATAACAATATGCTGATCATTATAGTGAACTGGTCTCTAGTTGCAATTTATGTTGAGACGGCCCTTTGGTTTCCTCCATCTTCATCAGTTATTCAGTTTTGACAGGACTGGATCCTTTGGCATCAAAAATCTGATATCAGCTGTGACTGGGACTGTGTCCGGAGAATTTAATACAATTATTGACTCTATTGGGTGTACCATTGCTGGTGTATCTGTTAATGGGAGGTGGCTCAAGGCATCCGCATTTGCTTTTCAGGCTCCCAGTGTTCTATCATGTAACTTTAAACACCTAGTGTTACAGCCCACTGCTGAGTGCAGCCGGTAGCTATGGGCGGCATTGCCTTGTACTCTTTAGGCAGTTCATGTCCAGGTTTGCGATCTGTTATTATCACAATTTTTCATCCATAAAGGTATTGGTGGACCTTCCAAATATGACCATCAATACTTTTTTCTCTAATTGGATTCATTTATGTTCTGCATTAGCCAAGGTCCTAGATGCATACATTATTGGACATTCCTCTCCATTAGGCTACCAATAAGCTAATACCACCCAATGCCATACAGGGAGGCATCGCATGTCAAGACCAGATTTTAGAGCTCTCTTGGAATCATAGTGTACCAACACCTGAGAGGATGATAACTGTTTCTTTATTTCCCTGAAGCATAGGGCTTGACTGTGACCATTTCCAAGCTCTGACATAGGTGAGCGAGCCAGGGCATCTTGGATCGCCCTCACTTTGTATTGCAACATTGTAACCTGGTCTTGTCAACTTTGTAGCCCAAGTAGGTCACTTGAGGGGCCTGGAATACATATTTTTCCTTTCTTAGGCATGTGCCCACCTTGGAAAAGACACCATAGGCCTTAATCTAAGTTTTCTAGTTCCTCTGTATTTGTTTTCCCTAGACAAGTGGTCATCTAGATAAGTGATTACCTGACAAAGACCTTACAAAGTGTTCTCCAAAGACTGCTGAAAAATTGTACAGGCTGATGATACCCCAAATGGCAGTCTCATAAATCGGTACAAGCCCTTATGGGTATTAATTGGGAAGTTGAGTTGGACTTTAGCTAGTAGGCACTTTTGCATAGTTACATCATTAATCCCATTCTCGTCACCACAAAGATAACTCCACAGAGGCCAGTATCCCGTCACCAAGTCACCGTTTATTTACACATGAGAAGTCCTTGACTCTAGTACTGCCTCTTCAGAGTCAGCTCTCAGAGCGTCAGAATATCTTACACTCCCCTTTTATCTGTCAGTCAGATTAACTGCCCCAATCAGGGAACTAATTTTCCATGAGATCCAGCTATCTGACCTTGTTACAATCACTTACAGTAGCTTTAGTACTTTACCTCGATGATCTATAATATAACACAGTACTTATATCTCCATGGTATTAGATTTAACTTCTGCCCAGTTTAGAGAAAAAAAAGAGACACTGTAGAACTTATTCAAAGATTCTGCTTCTGCCACATTTTCAGAAATAGAGCTTCAAAGACTGATGACATTCTGAGAGAAGAAAAACATGCCTCATCTCTATTGTAAAGAAGTGACTCATTACTTTTAAATAGTGACACTTAGTTCTAGATTATCTCACAAAAGACTTTGACCCAAAGAAATGCTGACGTAGCTCGGTTACTTATCCAAACTTCAGACATAGCGATAAATGCAATGGACATTTGAATGGAAAAACCATTAATGATTGAGATGGAAGATTGCAGTAAGGTGTTTTTGAAGATTATGCAATCTAATGTTGCTCAAGAATTATTCTTCCATCTCCATATCCTCTCCTCACATCTACCCACATTGCCATCAAGACTCTTCAGGATCTTACATGTTTCAATTAAATTGCCTTTTAATCTTCCTCATAAGACAACCAGGCCCATAATAGGTATGAGTCAGTAAATGTTCTCTAAATTACTTCAAATGTATTAATATCCTCTTTAAATAAGGCAACTGAGAGTGCACACATATTCCAGATGTAGTCTCATTAGTGCTCTGTATAACTGAAGCATTACTTTCCTACTTTTGTATTCAATTTCCCTTATAACAAGTTATAAAATTCTATTAGCTGTCTTAGTTTCCCGACATGCACACATACTAGCCTTTTGTAATTCAAGCATGAGGACATTGTCTGCATTTCAGTGCTCTGCAATTTCTTACCATACAGGTGATATGGGGGTCAAAAAGTGTCACGCTATAAAAGCGTCTGGCTGCATCCAAGCAGCAGAAGAATCGACGTTTCAGGTATAAGTCCTTCATCAGGAATGTCTCCAACCTCCAGCATCCTTAGTCCACATTTTCTCCATACAGGTAATAGGTTTCTTTTTAATTCTTCCTACCAAAATGGACAATTTCGCATTTTCCCACAAAAGACCCCATTGCCAAATCTTTGTCCACTATTAACTTTTCTACATTGTTATGGAATTCCCTTATGTCCTCTTCACAACTTACTTTTCTATCATTGCGTTGTCTTCAAATTTGGCAACCATACTTTCTATCCTTTTATCAAGTCACTTCTATGAATTGTAAACAGTTGAGGTCCCAGCATTCCATGTGACAAACTGGTCATTACATCCTTCCAAACAGAAAAAGACTCATTTATGCCTATTCACTGCATCCTGTCAGCCAGCCAAGCTTCTATTCATGCCAAATCCTACCCTCTCCACCATGAGCTTTTATTTTCCACTATAACCTATGACGTGGCTTTTAATCAAATATCTTTGGAAATCTAAGTATGGTATAGTCATTTTATAGTCAGCTCAAAGGACTTCATTTGATTGGTTAAGCATGATTTATCTTTTACAAAATTGTGTTGATTTTGCCTGATTCCCTTGAACTTGAACCTTTCTAATTGCCGTGCTACAATGGTTTTATTAATAATTTTTAACATTTTCCCGATGTCAGATGTTCTGCTAACTGGCCTATAGTTTCCTGCTTTCTGTCTCCCTCTCTTTTTTTGAATTAAAAAGTTACGTGTGCTATCTTACAAACTAATGAGACCTTTCCTGAAATTAGGGCGTTCAGGAAAATCCAAACCAAATCTCCGGTGATTGCAATTTTCCTGAGTTTGTCCCTTTCATCCATTTCCTGAGTCTTAGTTGTTTATGGGATGTTCTTTATATTCTCTAAAGTGAAAGGTAATGTGAATTACCATTCCATTCAGCTGACATCTCCTTATTTTTCCATTACTAGTTCTCCACAATCAAATTTTTCAAGATCAATCTTTATTTTGATATTTCTTTTCTTTTTTGAAATATTTATAGAAGCTCTGGCTTTTTAAAAATATTTTTGGGCAACTTCCTCACGTGCTCTAATTTATCCCTTGCCAGTTTTGGAAGGGGTTTAGATTTCATATGTCTGCAGCAGCAATCAGCTCAATTAAATCAAATTCCTACTTGCCCTCTATAGAATAAAGCCAATGCCATCCACTCACATTCACATAACATAAGGTAACTTTCTGCCAAACAGAGAAGATATTAGTAAGACATCACTGCTGATCTGCAGACAGTGGGGCCGTACTCGCTCATCTGCAATTGTTCAGGGTAAGTGAAAGGACCAGAATAGGGAAGGGTTTCCGTGCACCTGATGGTAAAGAAATGAGCAAAATCTAGAACAAGGCATCTCTTGCTTATTCTGCACACAAGCATTGCAAAGAAAAACAGTCACTGAATGCTATTAGATTAGATTACTTACAGTGTGGAAACAGGCCCTTCGGCCCAACAAGTCCACACCGATCCGCCGAAGCGCAACCCACCCATACCCCTACATTTACCCCTTACCTAACAATACGGGCAATTTAGCACGGCCAATTCACCTGACAGACACATCTTTTGGACTGTGGGAGGAAACCGGAGCACCCGGAGGAAACCCACGCAGACACGGGGAGAACGTGCAAACTCCACACAGTCAGTCACCTGAGGCAGGAATTGAACCCGGGTCTCTGGCGCTGTGAGGCAGCAGTGCTAACCACTGTGCCACCATGCCGCCCACATCTTCGGCATCCAGGCAGCTTATACTTTGTGTTCACCTGGAAGGAAAGCCACAATAGCTACTTACTCCAATCAGAGTTCCATTAGCCTGGATGGAACCTGCAGTCCATTCGGATCAAAGTCCCATTTCTCTGTCAGTTGTAAAGGCATAACATAATATTCCTTTAGACAGTGATTACAGGCAATTCTGCACAAAATGACATTGTCTATCGTGTTGACTATAATTACAGGAATGTAAGTCAATGAACTAATAATTATTGTATTTGGGGTGATTTTTTTGGAGTTGGGATAAGGCATTTTATGGTTTGTTATGAATCTTTTCATTCAATGAATGACCAGAGAGTGTCTGATACTGACACTCATTCAACATGTGAAATGAGGGAAAGAATTTAATTTAGAACATAAATCTGAAATGAGAAGTGTGGCAATAAAACATATTAACGGCCTCTTATAAATTAAGTGCTTGGCTTGAAGTATTGTTGAATAAAGCCGTTTTGTCCACATTCTCAAACATTTGACTCAGAATACCTCTGGTAGCAACAGAAAAATGCCAAGTGACACATTTGCCAGAATGAACACTATACTAAAAAAATTATTGATATTGAAAATTAATGATGTTTGTACTCATTCTGATAAACATTAGACTGTCATACTTTAGGCCCGTAATAAATGAATGGGGCTAGTAAATGGTCATTCTACTTCTCCACAGACCATATATCAACTGATTTAAAGAGAAATTATAGGTGAATCTCTGAAGGACGTGCTTCATCAGCAAGGTGCAGTAAAGCACAAGCTATTCAGAACGTGCAGGAGATGTCATTTGCATGTTTGGAGTGGATGAAACCTCCTAGAAGAGAGTATTCAGCATGGCCTGAGAGTATGGTGCTGGAGAAGCACAGCAGGTCAGGCAGCACCCGAGGAGCAGGAAAATCGACAATTTGGGCCGGAACCCTTCACCAGGAACGATGCAATCCTGATCATTCACAGAGACAATGTACAAAATTAGTTTGAACATTCTTGTGCTATCAATGGAGGCCTGAATGGATTCATCAGGCACTGTTGCAATGAACGTTTTGCTCCAAACATAAACATCCAGCCAGTTTTGAACTAATGGTGGTACAATGGATTTGCTTGAAATGAGCCAGTCTTGCTAACTGTCAGAGTGCTGGGTATTAAGTTTCAGGAGTATGTAATTTCTGGGGGAAAGCACATGGATATTTCTATACCGCACCTTACTTTGTGACACTGAGGAGTAGGGTCCTGCATGACAACATGCAAATTATCAGAGAGCTTTTACCTTGGGGCATCTGGACAGGATAGGTACTGGGAAGTCCAGTGTTAGAGCAGATTTTCCACAGAGAAATACATGAGTTGGCTGGCTCAACAGAATAAGGCTTATCTAGGAGCAGCAAGTTGAGAGTTTTGACAGCCATGCCTTGATCTATCACCCATGAGTTAAAGGTAGCTGCTATCTTGATAACCAATGAAAGGACCTGTGTCCTATAATCAATTTCCAGATCCTTAATTTTTTGCTGCATTCTGTCCTTTCCAGCATGGTTTCTTTTGTGCAACAGAATATCCAGCAAGTGGTGACAGTGACAGAGGGTACTGAGAGGGGATTTGAACAGTTGAATGGACACTTTCTGGAAGAAATGGTTTCTTTTAGTGAAGGATGCCTCATGGGGAGAAAAATCAGAAAAACAAAAGATTTCATTAATCAAACATAAACCATGGGCTTAATTCCATGTAAATACTGTGTCTTCCTTTTTCAACCTTCATTTCATGCATGTTTGTAGTAACCTGATGACAGTGGAATAAAGAATCCTTGCTTCATGACCTTTGGGCTGTCTGTTTGTTCAAATCCCATGTTATTCTGGGAAGTCAGTCTCCGCACAGATTCCTTTCAGCAGGTATAAATCTCAACCATAAACCTGGCTAATAGTGTTAAGACAGGTCCAAAACAACAATTCAAGGCATGGAAAATACCTTTACAGCATATACTGTTTCCTCCACAATCTGCTCAGAGGCATAGCTAAAGATCTTGGATGGCACACAAAAAAAGAAAAATAATATCCTGGTTTAAGATGTTTTCAATTATTTCTGGAAAGAAGAAAAGCTACAAGAAGTGTTTAACATAAACAGTAAAGAATTAGGTGGAAAACTTTCTTAAAATCATTTGGAAAGAAATGAGGCACCTGGAGAGGAATTTAGAGGAAACTCTCTCAACCTTGTGCTTACTTGAACTGGGTTGTTGATATTGAGAGTGCTGAGAAGGTGCAATAGTCAGAAATTTCCCCCAAACTACTCTCCCTTCTTTATCATCATTTTGCTGAAGTACTTGGTGTGAGGTGGCAACCACATAACTGAGAACCTCTGAGGAAAGTCTTCACCACAATAAGTCTGTCTTTAATATCTCCATAATATAAAAGGTGTGCAAACTTTCAATGGCACTGATATTTCAGGACCACATCATAATCCACTCTCCATAATAAGCTCTGAGTCAGATACAAGCTTTTGAAACCGATATTGAAACAGGCAGCACTAATTTGCAACCTGCACTGAAACTGCTAAATAGTGCATTGTTGGTAATTATCAGGTAAATGCTATCTAAACCCAGAATCACGAATTGATATAACAGAAGATTGAGCCTTCTAGATCTTAGCTCCATCACACAAGTTTAATACCTATTAAATTTATCCTTAGTCACACCAAATAGAGTGTACATAATACTTAGGCTCAAAAAAAATTAAAAGGTACTCTCAATGACAGAAGATTCATATGGAGAAAATAAATGACCCTTTAAACTTATGGTTGGACTTTTATTTTCATATATTACAGCACCAAATTGAGGTATTTAGCCATTCTCTTCATCCTAAATGCCAATTCTCTTTAACTTTGACATCACTATCAATGTTACCAGCTCTACATTTCAGTAGAAAAATCTGCCACATTTCATGTTTTGTTAAAAATCCCATAACACCAGGTTATAGTCCAACAGGTTTATTTGGGAGCACTAGCTTTCGGAGTGCTGCTCCCTCATCAGGTGGTTGTGCAGCTGAAAGTGCAGCGTTCCAAAAGCTAGTGGTAAATCTGTTGGACTATAACCTGGTGTTGTGTGATTTTTAACTTTGTTCACCCCAGTCCAACACCAGCACCTCCAAATTATTCCTGTTTTGTGTCATTGTCCAGTGCCACCTGAGGGAAATTACACTGAAGGAACATGCAATTTTTCTCTTTTTTTAATTCATTCATGGGGTGTGAGCACTGTTATGTGATATTTATTGCTTAGCCAGAGTTGCCCTTGAGGAGGTAGAGCTGCGCTGCCTTTTTGAACTGCTGTAGTCATTGTGCTTTACTTGCCCTGCAGTCACATTAGAGAGGGAGTTCCAGGACCTTGACCCAGTGACAATGAGAAAATGGTGTTGCACTTCTAAGTCAGGATGGTGTAAGAATGGATCAGAGACAAAAACAGAAATAGCTGGAAAAACTCAGCAGATCTGGCAACATGTGCAGTGAGAACTCAGAGCTAACATTTCAGGTTGAGTGACCTTTCCTCAGAAAGGAAAATGGATCATTCTGTTCTGTGAGAATGGATCAGTTCTACAAAACCTAGGAGACCCATTTTCTGATGCTATTAAGGTGAAAATATCCTCTTCTGAGTTCAGAAAAAGAGGGGATGTGTAAGGGAAGTTCTGTGACCAGAGGAGACAAATACTGAAAAGCATTTGAAAAGGCCCCATCTTCCCAGATGTGCAAAGCACACTTCTTAATGTCTTTGGAAATAGAAATGTATTGTCTCCTGAGGTGCTCCAACATTTGGTTGCATGGAACTTACTTAGGGCAGCTAAAGATTGGGATATTGTGAAATCGTAGGAATGATTTTAAAAAAAACACAGAGCGATCTCATTCACATAAAAAATTGTAAGACAACAACCTGTAAGTGTTTTGAGGAAAGCATCAGGAAGCTTCTCATGTAGAAGGTTGAAGGCAAGGATTGCAAGCATATTATTAGTGCAACTGCTTTACTTGGGAGGAGGAGCCAGACACTGCTCTTATTAATTTAAAGATTTAAAGTCATTTTGTTCCTCTGTTATTTGTTGTGCATTTTTGGTAGCAGAACACATTCATCAGCTGCTAATGTTGTGGTTTATGTGTTGCGATTTGAAATGGGTGTGGAAAATACTCTTGCATTTGAAGTGTAAAGTTGCCACATTTATATGAAAAGAAGATATGAGAGGCATGATTTCTCATAAATCAGCCAAATATAGTTTCCCTTTGCCTGGTCACCACCGTTTTAATTGTAAGTTCACTTTTGAAAGTAGGAAGTTGTATTGGGCGTTAATTTATAATAAAATAGTACTCACTATTCACAATTCAAGCAGCAAATTCAGACAAGTGCATAGCTAAATGTGAGAATCCAGAACTTGCTGCCTGAGGTATTCCACTCTGCCATCTGACTTCCTGCTTCTCCATACAAAAAGTAATGAAGAGCCTTACATCACTGATGATGAACAAACTCACAACAGAAAGTTGAACTCATCAATTTCAGTCGAAGTACCCTGTTTAAAGCTGTGATAATTCCAAATTACTGTCAAACAATTCTTTTACTTTCTAAATGGATTTTTATAAGCATAGAGGGTTGCTTTTTGACAGGAGGCCAGAGACCAGCAGTGTAACACAAGGATTGATCCTGGGTCGACTGATATTCATCAGTTGTATAAACGATTTGGATGAGAATTTAGGAGGTATGATAAGTAAGGATGACACCAAGATTGGTGGACAGTGAAGAAGGTTATCTGGGAATGCAGCGAGATCTTGGTCAACTGGACCAGTCGGCTAAGGAATGGCAGGTAGAGTTTAGTTGAGATAAATGTGAGGTATTGCGTTTTGGTGGGTCAAACCAGGGCAGGACTTACACAGTCAATGGCAGGGCCCTGGGGAATATTATGGAACAAAGAGATCTCAGGGCACAGATTCATAGCTCCTTGAAAATGAAGTCACAGGTAGACAGGGTGGTGAAGAAAGCTTTCAGCAAGCTTGCTTTCATCAGTCAGAGCATTGGATATAGGAATTGGGGCATCTTGTAGCAGCTATATAAAACATTAGTGAGGCAACATTTAGAATACTGCATGCAGCTCTGATTGCCCTTCTAGAGAAAATATACCATTAAACTAGCAAGAGTGCAGAAAAGATTTATTAGGATGCTACCTAGACTGGAAGTTTTGAGTTATAAGGAGAGGTTGGATCGACTGGGACTTTTTTCTGTGGAGCATAGGAGACCGAGGAACGGCCTTTTAGATGTGTCAATAAAATCATAAGAAGCATAGAAAAGGTAAATAGCCAATAGCTTTTCCCCATTGTAAAGGGGTCTAAAACAGGAGGAGATTAGTTTAAGGAGAGAGGGAAAGATACAAAAGGATCCAGAGGAGGAATTTTTTCACACAGAGGCTGGAACAAGCTGCCAGATGTAGCGGTAGAAGTGAGCACAATTTTGTCATTTAAGAAACATTTAGACAGGTACATGGATACAAAGGTATGGAGAGATATGGATGAAATGCAGACAAATGGGATTAGGTTAATTGTGTAAACGGGGTGGCATGGGCAAGTTGTGCTGAAGGGCCTGTTTCCATGCTCTAGACCTCTCTGATTCTATGACTATGACCCTGCAGACCCTCATTTTATCAGACCCTTTATTAGAAATATTCCATTTTCTTTTTGTCTTTTCCTTCTGTCTTATTTTAGCTCTCCCTACAACCAATCACCCTTTCCCTCTTTTTAAAAAAAATTCTGTACCTGATTTGACCTTGATTCACTGCTGTATCTCACACATGTTCACACTTCTGGTTCACACTTTACACTGGTCATTAATACATCTTTCACTACAATTAGCTTTGTGATCCCCTGAATGCCTTGAGGAGAGTGTCACGTCATTTTAATCTCCCACTTGCTGAAAATGGTCTTGCAGAAAACTCATAGGAACTGAAATGGGTCGGGGAAGTCTCCCAAATGACAGACGCCATACGTTCACTGCATGTAGCATGTTCCATTATTTTACTGTACTCCACGACTGCCAAATGTCTAAAAGCTGCTGCAAAAGGACTGAACCATATTAACTGGATAGACAGACCCCAGGTTCAGTTATCAATTGGTGGTGTGTTAAATTCTGCCAGTTATTTGGGCCCTCACTTTCCATCTACAGTCTGACAGCCAAACATGAATGAGATCTGATCCTCAAAATCTAAACTGCTTTTTCATCTGGGCTGTTAGGTGGTTGTACAATAAAATATAAAACAAGACCCTATATTCCCTCACTGGTGGATGCCTGACAGACAATGATCTTCTTCTTACATCCTACCTAATGATTATCCTTTAACCAATGTCACTGAACCAAATAATCTGATAACTATTCACTGCTGTTTGTGGAAGCTTGCTGTTTATGTACATTACAAAGCTGGTATGGATGAAATGCACTTCTATGGCCATACATTGCTTTGAGAACTTCAGGCTTGTAAAAGCTACTGTGTACAGTTGATTCAATTTTTTCTTTCTCCCTCCTTTCTCTGTCATCTCAGAGCACAATGGAGTTAATCTGACATTGTATACCTCTGGAGTGCCAGGCCATGCTGATAGGAGACAGTGAGGTCTGCAGATGCTGGAGATCAGAGTTGAGAGCGTGTTGCTGGAAAAGCACAGCAGGTCAGGCAGCATCCGAGGAGCAGGAGAGAACACAGTTAGTGAGAAAACACAAAGTATTAAGGAGCTAATCCACTTTAACAAATACAACCTCACTCATGAAACTGTGCTTCAACAAATACCCTTTCTGCACGTTATTAGCTATAGACTACCTAGGCATGAATATATCTGCACTAGCACTTACCACTGTTGGACGTCTTGATGTAGCATGCTTTAAGCACTTGAATGAAGTCCAAAATTGGATTTGAATAAAACCGGTTATTGGATTCGAATAAAGCCGGTTATTGGATTCAGATGTTTCTTTCTTGTGCACAACTAAAGGAGCGGAAGAGGAAAATTGTCATCGTGTAGACGCTTTGTTTTTATTTGCTCACTGGATGTGGGCATTGCTGGCTGGGCCAGAATTTATTGCCCATCCCTAGTTGCCCTTAAAAAGGGGACGATGAGCTGCTTTCATGAACTGCTGCAGTCCGTGTGCAGTAGATTGACATACAATATTCTTACGGAGGGAATTCCAAGATATTGACCCAATGACACTAAAGGAATAGTGCTATATTTCCAAGTCAGGATGATGAGTGGTTTGCAGGGTAACTTGCCGGTGGTGACATTCCCATGTATCTGTTGCGCTTGTCCTTCTAGATGGAAGTGGTCAGATGTTTTGAACATGCTATCTAAGGATCATTTGTGAATTTGTACTGTGCATCTTATTGATAACATACCCTGTAACTACTGAGCATTGAAGGTCTGGTGAGTGGATGCTTGTGGATGTGGTTCCAATCAAGCGGGTTGCTTTATCCTGGATGATATCAAACTTCTTGAGTGTTGTAGGAGCTGCACCCATCCAGACACATATTCCACAACACTCCTGACTTGTGCCTTGTAGATGGTGGACAGGCTTTAGGGTGTCAAGAGGTGAGTTAAATGCCACAATCTTCCTCACATCTGTCCTGCTCTTGAAGCCACTGTGTTTATGTGGCAAGTTCAATTACCCATGTGTATGGTAATGATGCGGTGAGTGAATTAGGAGATAAAGAATAAAAATCGAAGAACATTATTAGCCGTGAGCTTGGTGGAAGTCTCTGGTCAAGCTTTCTTTTCTGCCCATGTCCTCTTTGTTACATCCAGAACCTAATCTACATAATGAGTCAAGGATTGGGTAAGTCCCTTAAATCTACATGTCTTGTTACCTGTTGAGGCTCTGCGTTTTTACATTCGCTCATGTGATGTGGCTATTACTGGCTCATCCTGTTTCTAGTTAGCCTTGAGAAGGCAGATCACCCATACCTTCTCAAGGGCAACTAGGGGTGAATAATAAATCCTGATCCAGTCAGCGATGACCACATCCCGTGAGTTTTACTTTAAAAAAGATATATACAAAGCAACTTGAAAAGAACTACCGAGTATTAGAATTACCCTTGTGCCCAATCACTCTGTTAACAACCTAATAAATACAAATTAGGAGCAGGACTCAACAGTTCAGCTCTTTCGCATCTGCTCCTTCATGTAATGAGATCATGGCTGACCTGAAAATCGCCTCAAATTCACTTTTCCACTTATCCCGATAACCTTTATCCCGATAACCTTTATCCCGATAACCTTTGACTCCCTTTCGCTCAAGAATCTACCTACTCCCGTCTTAAAAATATTTAATGACCCTGCCTTCACCATGTTCAGAGGAAGTCCATTCCAAAGATTCTTGAGTCTCTGACAGAAAAATATTGCTTCTTATCGCCATCTTAAATGGGTGACCTCCTCAATTTTAAGTCTCCTAGATTTAGTCTGTCCAAGGAGAGTCAGTCCTTGTCAATTCCCCTCAAGATCTTATATGTTTCAAAAATGATGTTGCTGGTAGTTATTACTGCACTCAGTTGGCCACAGGGAAAATATGTTATTGAAACAACTTTGTGGTCAGGTGGAAATCACGTGATCGATTATCAGAATATTTTTTGACCTCCATTTGTTAAGAAATATGTTTTACCAGAATTGCCAATTAAACAAGATATGAGCAGTATATACTGTGATTTACTTCCAAATGTTTGCAGTTTCTTCAATGGCTGTTAGGAAGTCTATGGCAAGAAAGCATACCCATCAAATTCAGACCAGGTTATTGAGGGGAGAGGATAGGAAACACAATTGACAGGAATTGTAAGAAGCATTGAACTTCTTCCTACCTGAAGCAGTAGATGTGTGATAGAACGACTTTTGCTGGTCAGGGTTATGATGGGATAGGCAGCTGAGTTGGGGTAAATTGGATTAGGATGCAGCTCAATCATGATCTCATGAAATGGTGGAAGGGTCTTGAGTGTTTGAATGTCCTACACTTGGTCTTCTGCTCCATACAACCCTAACAATATGCAGCAGCTCTTTCTGAGCTGTTGTGCCAGTCCTCTCACTCCCAGCATTTCACTGTGTTATGATGTCAACTCATGATCAATCTCTTGCATTCAGATCCATATAGTGCTCAGATGTAGTACTGGCCTCTGTAACTGGCTGAAACCTCATTGGCTATTTAAAATGAATTCCTGAACACAGCAGGCTTGTCCCTAACCAGTTAGTGCCTCTCTGCATCTATGTGAATGATGGTGTTTGACCATTTGACCAGAGACCTGAATGGACCACATCCCCTCATGGGATGCACGTTAACTATATAGAGCTGGTCCAAAGGATGGCTTTGTAACTGCAATCCAGTACCCTTGCTTCTTAAAGATATGCAGCCATGAAAATTTTATACAAAAAACAGATTTCTCTCCAACTCATAGCTGTGAGCTGCACAGGTTATCATGATAGAAATGAGCTGGAGCGTATGCCTGTCGATGGGAGTTTGTGGCACTTTGGGCACACTGTCTTCATCTGGTAACCAGCGTTGGAGGAAGCAGAGAACAGCATAGCTACTTATGCCAGGAAGGTACCACTCTCACCACCTAGTTGCCATTCCCCTCATGTCCCTGAGCCAGCACCCTGCAACACCTCCACCATTCCCTCCCCTGGTAGTCTTCTGCCTCTCTAGTGGAGGACACAACAGACTGGTAAAACTCTGGGTCAGCGGTGGAATAGCTGGCTTGTATTGGTACTGAATATGATAGCAAAAGCAGCTTAAGAAACAGACACAGATGCCCGCAGAGATTCTTAATCCTCTTAATAAATGTTGGTACAGGACGCTAAAGCTTAAATACGCTGCTGCTTATGCTGAGGCTAGTGAATGAGCAGACCAACTCATTCACGGGGCAATGGGGGTTTGGCAATTTCTAAACAAGTTTTCTCAGCATGTCAGTGCACTCTGCCATGTGGTAGACCAAGCCTAACAAATGAGAATGACTGCTAGTTTGATCTCTGAACTTTTAAGCTAGCTAATTTCGACCAGAGATCGGCTGCAGCTTCAGCAATTAGTTACATGCTGATCCTTCTCAGGTTATCCAGCTGGGCAGATGGCCACTCCTGACTCCTGTGCTAGAAAGTGTTGGCAAGTGTTGGCTGTATCTGAGGCCATCATGGTTGGACACTGATGTTTAATGAAATAAGCTCACACATGGAGAATGGTCACCATTCCCTGGGATGGGGCACCGAAGAGTCTCTGGTTTTGCTTCTGTGTTAGTATATTATTGCTAAAATAAATGAGATGGAAACTAAGCACAACTGGGGGAAGGAAAGGTGGCAGTTGGCAGTTGCAAGTATGTTGCACTCGGTCTGTGTTTTTAGGATGTGACTCAGCTTCAAGATTTATCCACAATAAAGAAGCATTTGATGTTAATCCAGCCTTCATCGATTCTTCCCTCTAGGCATTGCCACCATGGGACTAGTTGCCTTTGTTGTGTTCCCGACATAAAATAAAAGTGTTTACAGCACTTTATAAAGTTCTGACCAGGGAAACAATTGAGGTTTACAAACCCATTTGTGCTGTGACATATAGCTAAATATTGCACAATGATTCAACTATTTAAACCTTCCCAGGTGATCAAACGGTGTGAGTAAAGTGTCAACAGCTGAATAACAAGTGAAGGGATGATGTATGATCTGATTAATTGAGGCAGAGACATAATTATACAAAATTAAAAATAAGATGGTCAAGGACATTCAGCCTCTGATCTTCAGGTAAACATCCTCCAGCGTGGCCTTTGAGATCCATAACAACGCAGAATCGGTGAGCAGACACTGATAGTCAAGTTCCATACCCATCGAGATGGCCATATCCTTGATCTTGGGTTCATGTCGCACTACATGTAACCCCATTACACTCTTCTGTATCTGTAAAATCTTCCTTACTGTCCTGTTTTGACACCATCACCTTGATAATGTGTTATGATCGCTCTACCTTAATAAGTTTGTATAGTTTTGGATTACTTGTTACTTCGGTTAGGCCCTCAGCATGTGACTCATCTTCCTTACTGTCCTGTTTTGACACCATGTGTTATGATCGCTCTACCTTAATAAGTTTGTATAGTTTTGGATTACTTGTTACTTCGGTTAGGCCCTCAGCATGTGACTCTTGTAGCTATCATTCCAGCCGTTTGGTTTGTCTCCAGCACAATCTTAGTTTTAGTTTTGTGTAATTATCTCTCTGCCTCAGTGGATCATCCGTTCACTTGCTATTCAGCTGTTGACACTTTACTCACACTATCTGACACTTTTGATCACCTATAGAGATTTATTATTCAGCCTGTCGACACTCCACTCACATCATTTGTAGGATTTTTTGATCTCTCTGCCTTTAAATTCTGTGCCTGTGCAGTTCTGTTCATTTCACCTGATGAAGGAGCAGCACTTCAAAAGCTTGTGATTTCAAATAAACCTGTTAGACTAAAACCTGGTGTCGTGTGACTTCCGACCTCGAGGAGAAAGTGAGGTCTGCAGATGCTGGAGATCAAAGTTGAAACTTTATTGCTGGAACAGCACAGCAGGTCAGGCAGCATCCAGGGAACAGGAGATTCGACGTTTCGGGCACAGGCCCTTCTTCAGGAATCCTGTGCCCGAAACGTCGAATCTCCTGTTCCCTGGATGCTGCCTGACCTGCTATGCTGTTCCAGCAATAAAGTTTCAAAACTGACTTCCGACCTCGTCCACCCCAGTCCAACATGGCAGCTGCACATCATATTTAAACCTGTTTACTCTATATAAATGAGTTAAAACCATCTGAACACTTAGCATTGCTTGTAGAATAGCATAAAATGGATTAACTGAACATGATTGTGAATTTGGTTATTGACAGAACAAACACATACAATTGAATCACGTATTGTGCTTTCAACACATTTTTCCGATTCTTTCATGGGATGTTGTCACTGACAAACCCAGCATTGGTTGCACAGCCTCAATTACCCTTGAATGGATTGGATTGCTAGACCATTTCAGAGGGCAGTTAAGAGTCAAGCACATTGCTCTGGAGTCACATGTAGGATTTACCAGATTATAATACCCATAACCTTCCATTAAGAAAGAACATGATTTGGTTTGAGCAATGATAATTATCATGATCACCATAATGGAGACCAGATTTAGTGACAAAATTGAAATTCCAGCTCTCATGGTGGGACTTGAACCATCTATCAGTTGGACCTCAAGATTACTTGCTCAGTGACATTACCTGCTCAGTGACATTACCACAATGTCACAAGGGTCCAACAATAATTTTTCTCTTTTTTTAATAATTCTTTCCCACATGCAGGTTCCTTGATCACGGATAACCCTAAGTTACCTGACCCTAAAAGCTCATACTTCACATGTGAAGCATGATAGTGATTGCTGGGATGGGATGGAGTCTTGTTGCAACACAATTTCATGAATGCTATCACGAGTAGCCATTCTTTGAAAGTGAAGGCTCCCATGTAACTGTCCATGTCCTACAAGAGAGTAGAGCTTTGGAAGGTGCTGTTAAAGGAGCCTGGATGAGTTGCTGCATTGCATCTTGTAGATGGTACACACTGCTGCAACTGAGCATCACTGGACAAGTGAATGAATGATAATCTGATATGGTCCAGCTATTCATATTGATCTGGAAATGGAAATGCTTCCACAACTTGATCAGGACATTTCTGCATCATGTCCCCTTCCACACAGTTCAGTCATCACCATCCTGCTCCTACCTGACTGGTAGTTAATGCAGCAGACAGGCCCTAATCTTTTCATAGTCTAATCTTCTCATGGTCTCAGCCTGCAATGCTACTGAGTGCATGCTGTATACTCCAGTAAGTGCAACATTTAATGAATGGATGCACCCATCTCTTTTATACAGGAACTATGAAAAGCAAGAGTGGGGTCTGTTCAGTGTGTTTGATCAATATGAGTGACAAGGGGATGAAGTGAGATGTGGTAAGGAGGATAAAACTACAAGGGGCAGGAGTGGATGGGAGCAATGCAAAGGGAAAGCATCCAATAGGGAGTAATAAAGATTTTATCAAGGGAATAAATGGATCACCAAGGGAACTGAGGTCATGCTAATTAAGTTTGCAGACAATACAAAGATTGGTAGAGGGACAGGTAGCATTGGGGAGGCAGGGAGGCTGCAGAAGGATTTGGACAGGTTAGGAGAGTTGACAAAGAAGTGGCAGATGAAGAACAATGTGGGGAAGTATGAGATCATGCACTTGTTTGGAAGAATAGAAGCATGGACTATTTTCTAAATGGGGAGAAAATTCAGAAATCTGAAGTTCAGTTTTGGGAATACTAGTTCAGATTCTCTCAAGGTAAACTTGCAGGTTGAGTCTGTAGTTAGGAAGGCAAATGCAGTGATGGCATTCATTTTAAGAGGACTTGAATATAAAAGCAGGGGTGTACTTCTGAGGCTCCAAAAGGCTCTGATTAGACCACATTGGGAGTATTGTGGGCTGTTTTGGGGCCCATATTTCAGGAAAGATGTACTGGCCCTGGAGAGTGTTCAGAGGAGGTTCATGAGAATGCTCTCAGGAAATGAAAAGCTTAACATAAGAGGAATGTTTGAGGACTCTGGGTTTATATTTGATGGAATTTAGAAGGATGAGGGGGGATTTAATTGAAACTGAATGGCCTGGACAGAGTGCTCATTGGGAAGATGTTTTATTGGCAGGAGAGACTTAGACCCGAGGGCATAGCCTTAGAGTAAAGGGAAGACATTTTAGAATGGAGATAAGGAGAAGCTTCTTCAGACAGAGAGTGGTGGATCTATGGAATTCATTGCTGCAGAAGGCTGTGGAGGCCAGGTCATTGAGCATATTTAAGACTGAGATAAAAAGTTCTTGAACATCAAAGGGATCAAGGCTTACGGAGAGAAAGTGGGAGAATGGGGTTGAGAAACGTATCAGCCATGATTGAATGGTGGAGTTGACCTGATGGGCTGAATGGTCTCATTTCTGCTCCTGTGTCTTATGGTTTTATGGTCTAAATAGAGGCTGTCTGACAGGGAAATAGCAGGGGCAGTGTGTTAGGGGAACAAGGAGGTGGCATTGACAGGGGAAGTGGGGAGAGTGTGTCAGGGGAACAAGGAGGTAATGCCAGGAGAGCAAACAGTGTTCCAGGAGAGCAGCGCAGCATGCCAGAGGAACATAGGGAGTGACAAAGGAACAAATGGTCAGGATGGCAGAGAAGGAAGAGAATGCAATATGAGGAGAGGGCAGACAAGCATGGCAGGAGGAAGAGCTTGTAGCCACAGAAAGAGGGAAGGTTTAGGAATGGAGAAGGGGAAATGGAGTAGGTCGATGGCAATGAAGGAGAGAAGGAAGAGAGAGAACAATAAATGAGTGAAGTAAGGAGGAAAGAGAAATCTATCGTAATGAAGGGAGGGGAAAAGGGGCAAGAACCAATGCTTTTTAATGAGTGGTGTCACTCAATATGAGGAATTCCTCCCTCTATTTTTGACCACCCACTGACCAATGGGTGTATTACAATTTCAGATTACTTACATATGTGACTTTTCTCTTCATTTTAGAAGAATGAGGTGGGTCAAATTCCAACAGGACTGGACCGGATAAATGCAGGAAGGATGTTCCCAAGTTCCAGGGAGTTTTTAATATTATTTTATGGGATGTGGATATCACTGGCTGGGCCAACATTTATTGCCCATCCCTAATTGCCCAGAAGGCAGACAAGAGTCAATCACATTGCTGTGGGTCTAGAGTCACATGAAGGCCAGAATGAGTAAGGATGGCAGTTTCCTTCCTTGAAGGACATTAATGAGCCAGTTAGGTTTATCCAACAATTGGCAATGGGTTTGTCACCATCAGTAGACTCTTGACTCCAGACTTTTAACGATTTCAAATTCCACCATCTGCCGTAGCAGGATTTGAACCCAGACCCCCAGAACATTACCTGGGGCTGTAGATTTACAGTCCAGCGATAATATTACTGGGCCATCGCCGCGAGCAGGAAGGATGTTCCTGAGGACCAGGGAGTCCAGAACCAGGGTCACACTGTAAGGATATGGGGCAGACCATTTAGGCTCGAAAGAAACAGAAACCTCCTCAGCCATAGAGTGGCAAGTCTCTGCCACAGAAAGCAGGTTGAGGCTAAAACAATGAATATTACAAGAAGAGTGAGATATAGTTTTTCTTTAGGGCTAATGGATAAGGTACAGGGTATTGAGTGGAATGACCAGTCATGATCATATTTGATGATACGGCAGGTCTTGAAGGGCCAAATAGTCTACTCTGACTTTCTATGTTTCACACTCCAAGAAGAGAACATTTTGAACCATCACTTGTGGAGGTCAGCGCGGCTAACTGAGTGCCCCCTTTTTAATCACTAATGTATTGTACTGGCCAAGGAGGGCTCAAGGAAGAAGCACTAAACTTCAGACTCAATAGGCTCCAAGTCTAGAGACCGAGCCTGTATACAGTGTGAATGCATTTTATAACTCACTGCAATTGAGAGAGAAAAATGTAGTGTCTACCCTGAAATACTTCAAAGACATACAGAGCAATCAGATACATCCAATTTCTAGAATTTCTCTGCTGTGAACTCAAGTTTCAGATGGCTAAATATATGCAATGTGTATTTAATTCAATGAAATGATTTTGATTTTTCATGAATTTATCACCAAAAGAAGTCAGGACTGCAATTGCAGGCTTCTCGATGCTTCTTCCTCACTCTCCTTAAAGAATGTTGCTGCCGGCTGCTCTCAGTGCTGACAGCTGGACGCTAATTGTTTCCGAACCTTCCCAACCATTCCTCCCCCAATTCCCTGTTGTGAGCTGCACTTCCTGTGAGGTCTGAAACGGACTGGAGAGGCCCTTTGTTGCTACCATTAAGGAGGGAATGATTATCAGATGGAAACTTTATCAGATCCTCAGTGGGGCTAGTTCTAACATGGATCCAAACCTTATCTTATCAGATTAGCAACAACTCACCAGTGATTCAGACTGGTGCCCACATTAGAAAAAAGAGCATGTATAAAATAAGCCAAATTTGAAATTGTTTATTTTGTTTTACTTAAAGATTGCATTTAGAAGCCAAACTCAGCAGGAAATGGGACCGTGTGGATTTTAAATGTGTTGATGGATTTTCTGAATGTTACTGTAATTGCTGTATGAAACTGGGACAAAACGGTACCTCACCAACAATAATGACTTGCATTTATATGACACCTTTTTACAGAACAAACACTCCAGAGATACTTCACTTGACTAAGGTGACACCAAGCCACAAACAAGGCAATATTATGTCAGAGGACCAAAAGCTTGATCAAGAAGTTAGGTTTCAAGGATTGTCTTACAGGAATAAAGGGATGGGGAGGGAATTCTTGAGCTTAGGAACTAGGCATCTAAAGATACAGCCAGAGTAGTGGAGAGAGTAAAATCAAGGATGTCCAATGGGCCAGAATTTGAGGAGCACAAGGACATGAGAGGTTTGAGACTGGTAGATATTACAGAGAAAGGGAGTGGCAATTAAGATCACAGATGGATTTGAAAAACAAGAATGAGAATTTTAATATCATGGCATTGCGTGATAGGGTGTCAATGTAGGTCAGAATGCACCAGGATGATAGATCATTGAGACTTGCTACATATTTTGACAAAGGCAGCAGTGTCATTGATGACCTCAAGTTTACAGAAGAACTTAGGAGATTAGTCAGGAGTGCATTGGAATTGTTGCATCTATAGGTAACAAGGGCATAAATGAGGGTTCCTGCAGGGGATGAGCTAAGTCAGGGAAAACACTGGCCAAAGTTATGAAGGTTTGAGACTTAGTGATGGCAAGAATAAATAAATTTATGCTGGTGTAGCATTCTCAATAGCAATTTAAAGACTTTCTCCACTGTAAATATCTGGGACAAAGTCTAGCATGGCAGGGATGTACATCAGAAATCTAGGGGGATATATTAACTTGTTTGTATGACATCCGGTCTATTCACTTGTATGGGCAAGATATTAAGCGGGGTCTGTTATATTCCTCAGTCTGAAATCTCAATTTATGTCCCTGCTGTAGAAACATTTGGCCCAAGAATATTATATCAGAAAAGGATATCTGAGACAATTTTGAAGTGTTTTGATCAAAATGTTCACACCACCCAGCCTTAACTTGCCCAAATTTACTCCTTATTCCTCTGAACCCACCAGTCCCTCTTTATGATTCTTGACTCTGATTTTTCACACCCTACTGTATTTCTTCCTTAATCCACATATCAAAATCCAAAAGTTTCTTTTACAGTTTGATATTATGTATTAATTTCAATAGGAGCAGGGTCATTTTAGACCTCAGAGAGTTTCTCTTCTCAGTCAGGCTCAGGGCCATGAATCACGGTCAATAGCAGATCTGGTGGGTACTTGGTGGTGACGGTGGAAGAGCTGGAATCTCAAGGGACAGAGTCTGCTTACAGGTAGAGGATCCCTCAGGACCAGGACTTATGTTTCCTTGAAGAAGAAGATAGAAAACTACTTCAAATGTTCTTTGCCCTGGCTGTGTTGCTCACTGATATTGAAACTGTAAGGTCCCTGTAAGTGACTGAAGATGACAATTCCATAAGGCTGAGAGAAATGGATAGGTCACAGCTTCCTGTGGAAGTTTTGTCTGTAGCTTCCACCAATCTCCTAAATTAACATAGCCTGACATAGGTTGGCTTGACAACATACCAGGAACGCTGAATGTTAAAGACTGACAGGACAAGGAGTTAAGGGTGATGTGAAGAAATAAAAATACACACACAGCAAGTATTTAGGGTAGGAAATGTGCTGGTTGGAAATCTGATACAGGCTAGTTCAATTGAGATGTTCAAGACGACATTTGATGGATATTTGAGAAACAATAGTGCGCATGGATATGGGAAAAGGCAGAAGATTGACACTAGATAACGGATTTGGGGTAGAAATGATGGGCAGATCGGCCTCCTGTACCATAATAATTGTGCGATTTAAAATTTGACTCTAGTTGTCTTGGTCTGAATTGCTCGCTGTTTCAGCTTACAGTGGTGTTACAATTATCTCGGGGTCAGCAGTTTTCTTTGTCTTTGTTTTTTGGCCAATGAGGCAATAAGGCCTAGGCAAGCATCCAATTAGTGAAGAGGAAGCTCTTCCAGCGAAGTCACCCAGTGCATGGCTTCCTTCCTTTGAAATGTTCCCTCTGCAATTTCTCCCGTACTCTTTCAGAGAGCACTGCTTCAGTAATGTTGGTGCTTTGTTGATAGTGGGGTCTTTTTACCATAGGAAGTGAGAAAAAGGAAACAGGCTTGAGTTTATACAGCGCCTTTTACAACATGAGGGTCTCCGAGAGTACTTTACAATCAATGAAGCTTTCTGGAAGTGTAGACATTATTGTAAAATTGGAAATGTCCATTGGAAGCTGACATGAACAACAGTGAAATAACTAAATGGGTCATCTCATTTCATTGGGTGTTGTTATCAGAGGTAAATTCTGGGTAAAAACACTCCGCTGATATTCTTTGAATAAGGTGATAGGATATTTTCAGTTTACCTGAAAGATCTGACAAGGCATCAGTATAATTTGTCATTCCAAGGCACAGCAACTTCAACAATGCAGCACTCCCTAGATAGGTTTTGAGTTTTGTCAGGATTTGAGACTGTTTGCCTCAGAGGCAAGAGTGAAGGCTTATGGGAAGCTATTCCTTCAGAAGGAAGAAGACAGCTGACCCTGATCCCCTACCTTCAAATGATTCTGCGCTTGGGACTCAATGTATGTCCTTACCTATGAGATTTATCGTTTACAAACTATCTGACTGCTACAGTTTAGAGTGGGGAATTTTCTGTTGAGATTTTGAAAAGCAGTTGGGATGAAGTACCACCTGATTTTCTCAGGGCCCAGTTTGCAGGCTTCCTGGTCTCAAAGTCGCCGACATTGTGTTTCAGTGAGACCAATTATGGGGATGGGAAGTGACAATGCGCTAAGCTAGAAAGTGTGTTAACAAGTTATGTCATATTGAATTGAAAGCCATCAAATGGACTTGGATACGATGTAGCTGCACTCCAAACCCTCGAGATTGTTGTCAGCAAAGTGACCTTTGGTACCTCCTTGATTATTCCTCCTTTTTTTCTCTCTCATCTGCGGAATTCCTTGCACAGTTTGAGTTGCCAGCTCCCAAAGAACTTGTCCCTTCAGTATCAGAGTGAGTGCTTACACTCCATTCAGGCTTTGTCTTGCTAATGTAGTTGAGGCGAATAAAGCTTCCAAAAGTCTTTTCTGTTTCTGTCTCGGCAAGGGACTGATTTGAGACAGTGGGAGAGGTAACAGATTATAATGGGGTCTTGGGGACTCCTCTTGTGAAGGGCACCCGGGGTCAGCGGCAGCGCTACACTAACAGTGTGGACGTTCTTGTTTGGGCCTGACAATGGGAAAATGCTTGAGACAGAGGACACAATCAGATGAAAGCATTCTCTGAAGCCATTAAACTGTGAGGAAATGATGACCATGAATTGTGACAGACACAGAATTAATAGCCGTGACGTGGATGCCTCAGTCAATGATGCTTCAGCAGCGCCAACATTATTTGGCTGGTAACAATTTCCATTCGGAAAACCTTTAAAGAATTATTTTACAAAGCTCCATTTAAATTGCATTTACATTCAAATGAAAGAGACGCACTTTGCACAGTTTTCCATTCAAATGAAGCAGTATTTGTGCCCCAGGTATGGATGGCGAGTTCTCACAGCAGAGAGAGAGAGGGCACAAACTGTTTTAAGATGTGAATAACTCTTAGGGACCTATAATTTCCACAAAATGAGTTATAACCCATTCTGTTCTTGTCAAATAAAGATTAAGTTGCATTCACCAATGAACTCTGAGGGAATTATGCACAAACTGTCTGAGCCTGCTCATTGGTGCAAATGTTGAAGGTAAACATTGAGTTAAACAAATGCAGGCAGGACAAGTTACCTGGGAGTCTCTCAGAAACCTTTCGACACAACATGGCCAGCATCCCTCAAAAACAGACTTTGAGTATCATTCAAATAAAAGGAAGCCATCTGGCTATATCACCCCACTTTCTAATTGCTAGATTACATGTCATGTGATCATACAAAACCTGAGTATTGCTAGAGAGAGAGATTCACGTGCTGAAGCTTTTCACCAGGTCCTCATCAGACCTAACACATGAATTACAGATTTCAAGTGAACACAGCAATTTAATGGGTAGTTGAAAAAGTCTGTTTAGTTGGCAAGTTTGCTCTTATTGGCTGAGGCACTGCTACAGACAAGGCGTTGGATATTGAATCAAACTGAACGTTCCTTCAGTTGTTTGCAACAGGCAGAGTAGAAAGCATTCTATAAAAGCCAAAACTAATTGTTTGACTATCAAATGTGATTCCACAATTGACTAGCATTTGGTGAACATATTGAGTGTGATAATAGCTAGACTAATGCTCAAGTTAAGGTAGCCAGGCTCACAACATGACTCATTTTGTTTACTAGCTGTGGGACGGGGGCATCGCTGGCTGACAGTCCCCGTCTTCTTCAACTGTTGCAGTCTATGATTAGATTGCTTACAGTGTGGAAACAGACCCTTCAGCCCAACCAGTCCACACTGACCCTCTGAAGAGAAACCAACCCAGACCCATTTCCCTCTGACTAATGCATCCAACACTATGGGCAATTTAGCATGGCGAATTCAGCTGACCTGCACATCTTTGGATTGTGGGAGGAAACCAGAGCACCCAGAGAAAACCCATGCAGACAATATGCAAACTCCACACAGGCAGTCACCCAAGGCTGGGATCGAACCTCGGACCCTGCTGCTGTGAGGCAGTAGTGCTAATCACTGAGCTATAGGTAGACCGAGGATGCTGCTAGAAGAGACACATGTTCATTCACAGGGTCCTGTTCTATGCAAACAAAAGCATTATGTTCAAACTTTGAACCTTTCAAATTACCCAAGAGCTTGGAGTGCCTATAGTTACCTTTGTTTTCTCTATGGCAATGCATAAGTAAGTCATGTCACAAGATCGATTGATTACCATAGATCAAAAATCGAACAGCTGTAAACACACTTATGATTGTTCAGCAAGTGCTACCTAATCATTGCATTTGAAAGCAGGGAGAAAAAGATAGAATTGTGGAATCAAGCAAAGAAAACATTCCACAGGAACTCAGACTTCAGACAGATGCACTGTGAAGACCACTGCAGTAAATGTAGACTTGAAAGACAAATTGAAAAAGATGTTACACTTTTCACTATCTCAGGGATTCCCAAATCATTTCACAGTTAATAAAACATTTTTGAAAATAAAGTACTGCAGTCAGGTGGGATTGTGGGTTAAGTCAGCTTTGCTTCAACCTACTTCATGGTGATCCCATCCAAGATTGTGGTAGTAGAGAAAGCCATACCTGTGAATCTCTGACTATCCTGGAAACCTGATGATCTTCCTGACTCCATGTGTAGCAGGCCCATGGCAAGTGCAGGTGTACATAGGCAGAACACCAAAGAATTTCTTTAAAACTTTCCCAAGGACTGTTCCACCTAAACACCTCTAATTTCCTTGTGAATGTTGTATAAAGTAATGGTTCTCCAGGAGTTAATGTTCATGTTGCATTTAATACACCCCATCAACTGCTGTTACACATGATGCAATAAAGATCAACATGAGGTTCCAAAGGGAGCATATGTATTCTGCACAATTTCTGATTGTTTTTAATAATTATGCTTCTCAAGTTTATATAAACTACAATGTAAACTGTACTTATTGTGGTGTTAGAACTCTCACTAATTTTTCATTAGTTTTGTTTCTTTTTTTAACCAGCTTTGGTTTGGAGCAGTGAACTGGGAACTGTGAGCTAAAGATGGCTTTTGGACTGTGAGCAGGAAAAGAGACCAAACAAGCTTTTGTTTATTTGTGAGGCCAGGCCTGGATGGTAATTGCAGGTTGATTTCTGATCAAGGGCTCTATAGAAACTTCATCATCAGGAAAGAGTATTGTCTTTAAACAAATCACACAATCTGGCTATTAATGAGGTCAATACCTAGGAATTGGGTCCAGCACATCTGGAAAGTACCTTACCTCAACTCAGTATTGAATTGCAACTATGAAAGAAATGGTCAGTCAATCGGGGGGCGGTCACAATTAGAATCAGGTTTGGACTGTATTTTCTGTAAAAATGAATCTGGCAGTTGATTGATTTGAAAGCTCCCTTAACCTCTCGTTAACAGTTCTTGACTATATCATAAGTATTACTAAACAAAAATAAAACCACATCTGAAACATACATAGAGATAGTTGGAGAAACTCAGCAGATCTGGCAGCCTCTGTGGAGAGAGAGCAGAGTTAATGTTTATACCTTCAGGGTCACTGGACCTGAAACGTTGATTCTGCTTTCTTTCAACAGATACTGACCAGCTGAGTTTCTCTCGCAATTTCTGCTTTTGTTATAAATATTACTGATTGACATTTACAGAAACCATTACCTATGGTTCTGGAACAATGCATCATGAAAACTATTTAAGTAATCTGGCCAGTTTTGTTATTTTCTTTTATTCTTCCCCTCACAGTGTTTATTTGTCTATCTTTTGTGACAGTGAGGCTGAATACAAAGGTTTTTGGGTTTATAGCATTGATTAATTAGATTACTGTGTTGTTTAGTTTTGCTCTATTAAAGTTATTGTTTTATAACTTTATAAATTGCAAATTATTTTATTTGAGCTACAAACCAGGGTCAAGAATTTATTATTTAACTTTTATAATCAATAATATATTATTATTTGAGTCTGGGATTAGTTAAATCCCAGCAAAAACTTTGGTTAGGAACCAAAGGGATCTATTTTGAGTGACTTTGAAGGTTGTAATTTTACTGTGTTGCAAATACAGAGGTTGAAATGTTGTTTTGGTTCAACAGTCTGTCACCATGTTGTAACACTGTCACTATGTTATAACACTAGTATGCAGTGAACTATCTTGTAATATGAGACAGATGTCTCAACTGTTTAGACTCACAAGTGGTCTGTCCTCTATCACTAATAATTATAGATGTCCCAGTCTCAGCATTGAGGAATGAGGATTGTTGCGTCAAACTATCCAAATCAGACTATGACATAGTGACATAAAGAATCTATTAGACCATGAAAAAAGAAGAAACATTTTTGAACTAATTTTAACAATTATCGCTTTAAGAGCAGTCACACTTTACGAAGGCACAGACAGTCAATCAGCGGCTGAAATACAAAACCAACAAGTAAACTATCTCCACTAGCCTCAGGGAGCAGAAACAGGGTAAGTCAGCACTCCAAAGACAAATCTTCACCAAAAAGCTGGTAAGAGGCACAATGATGAGTGTGGGTTAGGAAACTAGAAAAACCACAACCACAAAAATAACAGACCTCTCAGTGAATAAGGTTCTGTAAGCAGCCAGTGGATGTTCCGGGGTGATATTACTTAATTCAAAGTGAAAGGGTGATAAACTTTATGAAAGTGGTACAATGATCAGAAGGAAAGGCAAGAGAGTAAGAAATAAAGTTCTTACCTCTCAAAGATGAACGTTCACGAGGCACAGTTGCAAATATCAGTGAAAGAGTCAGAAACATAATTTATATCACAGCTGATGTCTTGGGAAATCCTTAGAATTAAGTTGAGAGGCAGCTGCAAACATAGAGAAAGATTTAAAAATAAAACAACCAGACAACTTTATTTAATAACTTTCCTTGCTGTCCATCTCTATGACTTTATGAAAACTGCACCTTGGCAGCAGTGACAGGAAAACCCCTAAGAAAGGAGTTGAACCACTGAACTTCTCCCCTTCCTGCTCCCCAAGGCTATTGGAGGTAGTTCATGCAATTTTGCATTTCAGCTGCTGATTGACTGTTTGTTGATCTGCTCCTGCTGAACATCAAACATAGAACATTACAGTGCAGTACAGGCCCTTTGGCCCTCAACGTTTCGTTTCCCTGTGAAACCAATCCAAAACTGGAAATATGTTGCTGGAAAAGCGCAGCAGGTCAGGCAGCATCCAGGGAACAGGAGAATCAACGTTTCGGGCATAAGCCCTTCTTCAGGAACCAATCCAAAACTCATCCAGCCTACACTATTCCATTCTCGTCCATATGCCTGTCCAATGACCATTTAAATGTCTGTAAAGTTGGCGAGTCTACAACTGTTGCAGGCAGTGCGTTCCTTGCCCCCACTACTCCCTGAATAACAAAACTACCTCAGATGGAAATCGTGGATTTTAACTCCGATCCTGTGAGAGACGTATCTTGAGAAGCCGCCAGATTAAATGCCATAAAGGTGTGAATCTGTGGTAACAGAGGTCCCTGACCTTGATGGCAGTCTTTCCAAGCCGTGGCGAGAGCTAGAACAGACATCCCGAGGTGGCAGTGGGGATGCGTTTGAGGTCTTAGAGTCATAGAGGTGTACAGCACAGAAACAGACTCTTTGGTACAACACGTCCATGCTGACCAGATATCCTAACCTAATCTAGTCCCATTTTCCAGCACTTGGCCCATATCCCTCTAAACCCTTCCTTTTCATGTACCCATTCAGATGCTTTTTGATGCATCTGACCGCTTTCTCTGGCAGCTCATTCCATACACGTACCACTCTCTGCATGAAAACGTTGTCCCTTAGGTCCCTTTTCTATATTTCCCCTCTTACCCTAAACCTATTTCCTCTACTTCTGGTCTCCCCTACCCCAGGGAAAAGACCTTGTCTACTTGTCCTATCTATGCCCCTCATGATTTTATAAACCACTGTAAGGTCACCCCTCAGCCTCCGACACTCCAGGGAAAACAATCCCAGCCTATTCAGCCTCTCCCTATACCTCAAATCCTCCAACCATGACAACATCCTTGTAAATCTTTTCTGAACACTGTCAAGTTACACAACATCCTTCCAAGAGGAAGGAGACCAGAATTACACACAATATTCCAAGAGTGGCCTAATCAATGTCCTGTACAGCTGCAACATGACCTCCCAGCCCCTATACTCAATGCTCTTCTGAGGAGAGCAAACCTAGCTTGGCTATGTAGTTACGGACTGTGATGTTGAACTATTAACTGTGTTGCTTTGTTTTCCTAAGTTTTAGTAAGAAGAACTGTAATGTTTAATTTCTTAACTTGCTTTCTTTCTGTTTGTGCCTTGTTACCAACATTCTGTGCCGAGATACACTTGTACCTAAGTTTGCCCCATTAGTGGCAGCTTGTAAATGTTTCACTGTACTCATGTGAGTGAGTACATGTGACAATAAAGCTAATTCAAAAATTCAATTCAATTCAAAAACCACCAAGTCACTGGCTTGGTTTTGAAAAATGTGTGAAATCTCAGTAAACAGTAGAGTCAGTGTTTCGTTGAAATAGAATGTAAAACTTTGAAAACAGTAAATCATTACAGATCAACATTTAACAGAGTTTACAGCGCTATTTGAAAGTTTGATGCAATATTAATACAATGCAAAGTTCAAAAGGACTGGTGCACAAAGAAATCACAGGTTGTTCTGTTATAATGCACATTTTGTCAACGCAAATTCAGTGTAATGCAATTGACGAATTGGGGTTGCTGCTTCTAAAGTGCAAACTTTTAAAATGTATGTTGGCTGCAACACGATTACAGCGCCAACACTTTAAACGTGTTTCTGTAGCATAATTTTTATAACAGGGGTTGCACAAGAACAAAAGCATCCCCTTATAAAAGAACTGACTGCACAGCAAAATTATTGCAATACAGAGCCCAATGAACTTTCCAGTAACAAAATGTAAATGGTGTTAACTGAAAGCAAGAATTCAAGCTTAAAGACAGTAGGTTACAACTAGCATTAAGATGATACATATTTAAAAAAGCTTTACATGAATAAGAATCTGTAACCACATTAAGAGAAAATAAAAGAGATGAGTCCATGTTAACATTGTAGATCCACAGTCCTTCACAAGCACAGACAATGTCTAGTAGTGACAGAAGAATGGGCGGCACGGTGGCACAGTGGTTAGCACTGCTGCCTCGCAGCGCCCGAGATCCGGGTTCAATTCCCGCCTCAGGCGACTGACTGTGTGGAGTTTGCACATTCTCCCCGTGTCTGCGTGGGTTTCCTCCGGGTGCTCCGGTTTCCTCCCACAGGCCAAAGATGTGCAGGTCAGGTGAATTGGCCATGCTAAATTGCCCATAGTGTTAGGTAAGGGGTAAATGTAGGGGTAGGGGTGTGGGTGGTTTGCGCTTCGGCGGGGCGGTGTGGACTTGTTGGGCCGAAGGGCCTGTTTCCACACTGTAAAGTAATCTAAAAATCTAAAATGCTACATGTCTAAGACTGTTGGTCACTTCCAGAGAATGTGCAGCAGCAGGACAGTTACAGAACTGCAAACAATTGAAGGTCTTATGCAAAAACCTCAACATGGTCGAGCAATCTCCTTTAGAACTGATACCTGAGACAGAAATATATTATCCCCATGGTTTCACAGAACATTTTTATGTCAATGGATGTCTGGTTATTTTTAGTCTTGATATAAGTGCAAGTGTCACAATCCAATTGCCTAAATTGGGGTGGCACGGTGGCTCAATGGTTAGTACTACTGCCTCACAGCGCCAGGGACTCAGGTTCGATTCCAGTGTTGGGAAACTGTCTGTGTGCAGTTTGCACATTCTCCCCATGTCTGCGTGGGTTTCCTCCCACAGTCCAAAGATGTGCAGGCCAGGTGAATTAGCCATGCTAAATTGTTAGGTACATCAATCACAGGGAAATGGGTCTGGGTGGGTTACTCTTCGGAGGGTCAGTGTGGACTTGTTGGGTCAAATAGCCTGTTTCCACATTGTAGGGAATCTAATATCAAGTACCATGTCTTAAGGGTCGAACATTACAGGAGAAATGAGTAACGGAATAACTGTCAATGTGCCGAAGAGAATTGAAAGCATTCACACAGTTTGCAAAAATACTCTTCATGCTTGAAGGATTTTGACCACCTCCCAGAGAAAAGGAGGTGCAGAAACAGTCATCAAAAATTTGTTCCAGAAGCAAGAAAGGAAGTTGCTAAGCCGCTGGCAAAGATCTTTGCTTTCTCACTCTCCACAAGAGTTGTATCGAAGGATTGGAGGGAGACGAAGGCTGTCCCTCTTTTCACAAAGGGGAATAGGGAAATCCCTGGCAATTACAGACAAGTCAGTCTTACGTCTGTGGTCAGCAAGGTTTTGGAAAGAATTCTGAGGGATAGGATTTATGACAATTTGGAAGAGCATAGCGTGATTAAAGGCAGTCAGCATGGCTTTGTGAGGGGCAGGTCATGCCTCACAGATCTTATTGAGTTCATTGAGGAGGTGATGAGACAGGTCGACAAAGGTCGACCAGTGGATGTGGTGTATATGGACTTCAGCAAGGCATTTGATAAGGTTTCCCATAGTAGGACCATTCATAAAGTCAGGAGCTATGAGATACAGGATTCAGGATTGGTTGGCTGACCGAAGACAGAGAGTGGTTGTAGATGGAAAGCATTCTGCCTGGAGGTCAATTGGGAGTGGTGTCCCGTAGGGCTCTGTTCTTGTGCCTCTGCTGTTTGTAGTTTTTATAAATGACTTGGAAGAGGAAGTTGAGGGGTAGGTTAGTAAATTTGCTGATGACACAAAGGTTGGAGGTGCCATTGGTAGTATCGAGGAATACTGCAGGCTGCAGCGTGACATAGACAGGATGCAGAGCTGGGCTGAGAAATAGCAGATGGATTCAACCAGGATAAATGAGAAGTGATGCATTTTGGAAGGTTGAACTTGAATGTTGAATATAGGATTAAAGACAGGATTTTTGGCAGTGTGGAGGAACCTTGGTGTTCAAGTGCGTAGATTCCTCAAAGTTGCCACCCAAGTGGATAGGGTTGTTAAGAAAGCATATGGTGTTTTGGCTTTCATTAACAGGCAGATCGAGTTTAAGAGCTGTGAGGTTTTGCTACAGCTCTACAAGTCCCTGGTGAGACCACACTTGGAATATTGTGTCCAGTTCTGGTCGCCCTATTATAGGAAAGATATGGAGGATTTGGAGAGGGTGCAAAGAAGGTTTATCAGGATGCTGCTTGGACTGGAGGGCTTGTCTTGCGAAGAGAGGTTGACTAAGCTCAGACTTTTCTCTCTGGAGAGAAGGAGGAAGAGAGGTGACCTGATCGAGGTACACAAGGTAACAAGAGGCATGAATAGAGTCAATAGCAAGAGACTTTTCCCCAGGCAGGATTGACTGGCACGAGGAGTCATAGTTTTAAGATGTGGAGGAAGGTATAGAGGAAGTGTCAGAGATAGTTTCTTTACGCAGAGAGTTGTGAATGCATGGAATGCATTGCCAGTGGTGGTGGTGGAAGCAGAGTCATTAGGGACATTTAAGCGACTGCTGGACATGCACATGGACAGAAGTGAATTGACAGGTGTGTAGGTTAGGTTATTTTATTTTAGATTAGTAATAATCCTCAGCACAACATTATAAGCCGAACGGCCTGTCCTAGGCTGTACTTTTCTATGTTCTATGTTCTATGTTCTAAACAAGTAGTTGGCAACCAACCGGACCCCACTTGGAGGATCATATTGAGCTTGTTAGGCTCAAGGAAAAGCATTTAAAAAATTGAATCTGTTGAGAGAATCGTCATTTAAAAAAAAAGTTTCACACAGCCAAGATGAAATAGTAGTCAGCAGGTCAAGAAGTTTTGTATTTAAGGAATGCCAGACACCAACACCTGGCCGAGAACACATAACCTTAGCTCCAACAGCATTTCACAGTCATAGAACTTTAATCATGATTCCCTTCCCTTGCCGCCGCAAGAGGTGTAAAACTGGGCCCACACCTCACCCCTCACCTCTCCCCAGGCCCCAGATGATCTTTTCATACCTGGCAGAGACTTTCCTGCACATCTACCCACCTCATCTATTGTGTCTGTTGCTCTCGATGTGGAGTCCTCCACATCGGGGAGGCAGGATACCAACTCACGGAGAGTTTCAGGGAACATCTCTGGGACAATTGCACCCAGCAACCCCACTGACCCGTGGCCAACCAATTCAACTCCCCCTCCCATTCCATTAAGGACATGCAAGTCCTCGGCCTCCTCCACCACCAAATCCAAGCCACCCGACGCCTGGAGGAAAGACGCCTCATCTTCTGCCTTGAAACCTTTCAACCACTTGACATTAACATCGACTTCACTAGTTTCCCAACCTTATCCCAGATCCAACCCTCCAACTTGGCCGCACCTTCTTGAACTGTCCTGCTTGTCCATCTTTCTTCCCACCAATCCACTCCACCCTCCCCTACGACCTATCACAATCACACCCCACCTGCATCTACTTATCACTTTCCCAGTTACCTTCCTCCCAGCCTCACCCCCATCCTCCTATTTATCTCTCAGTCCCTTTTCCATGCTCCACATTCCTGATTAGATTAGATTAGATTAGATTACTTACAGTGTGGAAACAGGCCCTTCGGCCCAACAAGTCCACACCGACCCGCCGAAGCGTAACCCACCCAGACCCATTCTCCTACATTTACCCCTTCACCTAACACTACGGGCAATTTAGCATGGCCAATTCACCTAACCTGCACATTTTTGGACTGTGGGAGGAAACAGGAGCACCCGGAGGAAACCCACGCAGACACGGGGAGAACGTGCAAACTCCACACAGACAGTCGCCTGAGGCGGGAATTGAACCCGGGTCTCTGGCGCTGTGAGGCAGCAGTGCTAACCACTGTGCCACCGTGCCACCCACCATGTCGGGCTTATGCCTGAAACATTGACTTTCCTACTCCTTGGATGACCTGCTGTGCTTTTCCAGTGCCAGACTTGTCAATTCTGACTCTCCAGTATCTGCAGTCCTCACTTTCTCTCACTCACGATTGACAGAAGACTAGCAATTCTAGCTTCTCTTTGGGAAGAATTCTTGGAAAGCTGATACACTGGAGATACTTAGACATCGGCAAGTGAATAACCACAGCTTAGTCAGTGGTACAGTGACCAGAGATCTCAAAAGAGTTTGAAGATCACATAACTCATTGTGAAATATGTGATGATATAGAATTGCCATGTCTGGAAAACACTCCTGTCATCACTGAAGCAGATCAGTAGATGAAACTTAGCCAAGCTTGTGAAAAGAAGCAAGAGCTGAGAAGAAGAGTGAGCAACACAGGGAACTTGCTCAGGGATTTTTAATGGCATTCAGAAGCAGAACAGTGTTGTGAATAAACTAATACAATAGAATTGCCCTAACAATGACAAAGAGAATGCGAAGAGAGCAGCAATATTCCAATGACACAACCGAGGGTTTGAGAGAAGTTAATTCAGCAGTCAAACAACCACAGGACCAAGTGAATATGTCCAATTGAATCAATAGGTTGAAGTAAAAAAGATTGGACACATTAACCCAGATGCTGAAACAGGCTGAGAGCCCTGCTTTGCTTGAAAAACAAGGCCATGGAATCCAGACCAATGTCCATAGATTCATGACATGGTCAAAAAGAGAAATTGTTCAGTATAAACATTCTGGAGGTGTGAAAAAGAGAGTATCTGTTCCAATGAGAAAGATATTACCTGGTGTGGAAATCCAGAATACTACAAGGAAGAAAGTAATTGTTTCCACAGGGTAGCTGCCCTCCAAGGTCCCTCAGCTAATGTTATGGGGCAACTTCCTGTGTTACCAAGTAAGACATTCTCTGAGAAGGGAATTAGGGGATTTGGGGTCCTCCAGATAATGTTATGAATCAATAACCACCAGGAATCTTATCCTTCACAAAGAATATAAAAGAGACAAAAGACTCTCCAGAAATAGCTGAACCAATCAGAATTGAGGCCAACAATCCTCAAGCAGAAAACCTACCTTTCATCCAAGTCTGATGAGAGGGCATTCTGGGATAGTTGTGAGGTATTCAGACCATGTGCAATTGTGAAGTTAGAGACTTGAGAGAATTAAGGTCGAGGTAAATGTAATATATATATAATGGTTAACTGTGGTGAAAAAACTTGACCTACTTACTCCAGGTATGGATCTATTAAACCTCCTCTGGACAGACTCCAATGCATTTACAGTCTTCTTTGAATAAAGAAAATCAAAACTGCACACAGTATTTGAGATGTATTTTTATCATTGTCCTCTATAACTGATGTATACCATCCTTACTTTTTTTTGCTCAATCTCTCTCATTATAAAGGTTAGCCTTCTTAAGAACTTGCTATATCAGCACCCTAACATTTTGTACCTAGGTCCCTCTACATCTCAGAATTGTGCGGTTGCTCTTTGTCTGGATAATACTATGCTTGTTTTTATTACCCCTGCTAAAATACACAAGTTCCAATATTATACTCCATCAGCCAGGCTTTATTCAATCTGATGGTCTCATCAGTGAAGATCTACATGAGTTCCAAAGAGAAGCAGCTATGTTCTGCACAATTCTTAATAGTCCTTTACAATTACATCTAGCTGTAAACTGTGTATATTGCTATCAATCAATGGCCTCATTATGCTTGGTCTGTAGTTTATAGTCCAGTCACAGATGCGAAGAATGAAGAGGAATAAATCTTTGATGAAATCATACACAGGTACAAACATTACAGAATACTCATAATGGAGGAGATTATTTATCTGAAGGTAAACTGGAATAGTGGTAGTGTTAAGGGCAGAGAGGGGCAAATATTTAGAGGTTGCGTTTAAGAGAATGTTTGACAACTATAGATGTCCAGATCTATGGGAAAGAGACATGTTAGGCTGTTTCTTCAGAATGAGTTGGGTAACATAGCTCATGTGTCAGTGGAGGAAAATTTAGGGGACAATAATCATTGCATCTTAAGTGTGAAGGTGACAGTAGAAAGAAACAATGAACAATCCAGAATAAGAATAATAAACTAGAATAAGCCGACCTCAATAGGGAAGGCCAAACCTGGGCTGGCTAGACTAGGGACACGTTTGGGCAGGTGTTGGAGCTGCCCATGGCTGAAGGTAACATAAAATGGGTGCCTGTAGTTTTTAGCTGACATAAGATGGCTGAAGAGAATTGATAGCCTCAGGCAGTAGTTTTCACAGTAAGAATCATGGCCTTTGTACACACCGCAACCAGATAAGATAGCAAAATGTCTCGTGGGAATCACAACAGGGTCTTAATGAGAAGAAGTGAAGGAACGTAGACATTGAGACATTTCTGATAAGCAAAACTTGGATGGAAGTCTTTTAGAAAGCTAATTTGAAGTTTGCTGTTTACTATGGAATTGAAGGAAAACTCGACACTCACTCCACCCGCCTTAGTTAAGACCCTGTAGATAATTAAAGTTACACATATGTGTACGCACATATATATTCATACGACAATAGTAGTAGCTTCAGATTTAGTATATTCGACATCGGAGAATTTAATTAGATTCCTGCAGACAGTCAGCTGTAGGCACAGAAACAGTCTGAATACAGACACCCTTGAAAAAAAAGCCATTCTGCTAGGACGGGGTGCAAATATCAGTATTACATGTCAATGTTACGAAAGCCAAAGGATAGGTGATAAAGATGTCTGATGAGCATCAAGAGATTTTGAGAAGACATAGGTTGTCATACAATTATCCAACATTGACAGTGCAGACACAGGATTAGATGCATGTGTCAGAAGGGAGGTGGTAAGTTTTGATCTCAATTTTGATTGTCACACAAATATGTCAATGTATTGTACCTGATCAGGCGAGCCATGCTTCTCCCATGCTGTGTTGGTCATCGAAATTTGGACTCAAAATTTCTCTTTGAAATCTCTCCCCAGTAGCATGACAAGTTGTTACTGATCTTGTCATGCTACTGGCCCATCTTCAAAGTAGAAATGGTTCAGGCACAGGCAAGGTATATTCCTTCAAAAGGGAATCAAATCCAGAGATTCCTGAATGAGAAAAGAGATATAAATTAAGATAGAGGTGAAAACATGTGCTTATGACAGGTATCAGGTGGGAAATACAAGTGAGGACCACACTGACTACTTAAGATTCCAAAAGGAGAGAAATATTAGATGCAAAGAAGGATTTTTGAAAAGATACTGGCAGCTAATATAAAAGAGAATCCCAAAGTCTTCTAGTTTAGATTAGATTCCCTACAGTGTGGAAACAGGCCCTTCAGCCCAAACCAACCCTCCAAAGATTAGATTAGATTAGATTAGATTACTTACAGTGTGGAAACAGGCCCTTCGGCCCAACAAGTCCACACCGACCCGCCAAAGCGCAACCCACCCATACCCCTACATTTACCCCTTTAACCTAACACTACGGGCAATTTAGCATGGCCAATTCACCTGACCTGCACATCTTTGGACTGTGGGAGGAAACCGGAGCACCCGAGTAACCCACTCAGACCCATTTCCCTCTGACTAATACACCTACCACTATGACCTGCACATTTTTGGAGGGTGGGAGGAAGCCCACACAGTCACGGGGAGAACACCACACCACACAGTTGCCCAAGGCTGCAATTGAACCTGGGACCCTGGTGCTGTGAGGCAGCAGTGCTAACCACTGAGCCACCGTGCTGCCCAGGCACATAAATGGCAAAAAGGTGGTAAAAGGAGGAGCAGGGCCAATTAGGGACCAGAAAGGGAATTTGCACATGGAAACAGGGGCCATTGTTGTGGTATTAAATCAATATTCAGAGGAAGAAAAAGAAAAGTAATACTGGACTCAAAATGTTAACTTTGTTTCCGTCTCCATGGATGCTGGCAGAACAGTTGAGTTTCTCCAATTGTGTCTGGTTTTACAAAATAAGTTATTTACTTATAATAAGCAACTGGAAGAAAAACAGATCAATCAACATTCCTACAATGAAAAATGAGTCTGCTAATGAAAAACACATTATGGTGTGAATAAATGAGCATCAGACATCAAAAGTAAAATACTTGAATGAGAACATAAATGTCTCAACAATAAACTCACTGGAACAAGCTCAACAAAGTTAGAATATAAACTTGATAAGCTGCAGTGTCAGGAGTTTCTCATGAAAAAATTTGGAATTGCTGATGAATTACAACAGTCAATTGAGTGCAGAATTAAAATCAAAGACTGAAAACTATCAGAGCTTCTTTGCAGAAGTTTTAAACTTTGATAGAACTCTGGAAATGAAGAAAAATGAGATGTGCAGTATTGAGGAGCAGATTCAGGCTTTATTGGGTGGCAAGGTGGCTTAGTGGTTAGCACTGTTGCCTCACAGCGCCAGGGACCCGGGTTTGATTCCAGCCTCACGCAACTGTCTGTGTGGAGTTTGCACATTCCCCCCCCCCGAGTCTGAGTGGTTTCCTCCCACAATCCAAAGATGTGCAAGTTAGGTGAATTGACCATGCTAAATTGCCCATAGTGTTGGGTGCATTAGTTAGGGGTAATAGTAGGGTAGGGGGATGGGTTACTCTTCGGAGGGTTGGTATAGACCTAACGGGCCAAATGGCTTGTTTCCATGCTGTACAAAATCTAATCTAAAAAGAAGGGCTAAAGGGTGCACAGCTCCTTTGGTGCAGGCCTATTCATTTGCAGTGAATCAAAACAATGAAATGACAATATCTGTTACGGAGGAAGTGAGTAACGACATTAATTTGAATCTGCTTGTCAATCAGAAATGAATGCTGTCTATTGCAAACTTAAGTGTTCCATTGAAAACTCTTTTTATCTTAAGAGGAGAAGACTAATGGGAAACCCCAAGAGGGTTGGAAATATGTGGTTGATGAATTGCATGGAACACTGAGAGTATTGGAAAGAAAAATTCGAAAGAAAGAGAAAGTGCTGATGTTGAGTAAATGCTGTGAAGCTTGAAACAGCCAATTGAACTTGGTATATATATTTACATTTCATAATTTTGTAAATATAATATATGCAAGTATGTAAATGAAAGTGTTATCTGTATTATTGATAATAAGTTATTTCTTATATGTTTATGACAAAACTTGTCTTTTTAAAGACATTGAATAGAAAAATTTATTATCGAGAAATTTCTTTCAAGTGAAAAGCTGTGAAGAATTTTTGTATGGATTTTTATGCTGTAAGAGCTAGAAATTTAGTGAAATTGTAACATTCATTTCCAAGAGATTGACACATTTAGCTAATTAGAAAAAGTTAGGAATTTTTAACTTTTCTCCCAAGAAAGCGTGAGGTTTATTGCAAGTTTACAAAAGAACACTCCGAGCAGTTCAAGGATAGCCAACTGGCATGTCATGTGAGCAATGGAGGCTCAGAAAAAGTCAGATGCTACTAATGGTCCCATGGGCATGGGTGAATAAAACACACAAAGAATTATTGTTTTTCATAGTTGATTTGAGTTCTGGAAAAAAGAACAAAGGACTTCACTTGCTTGCAATCTCTACAGTGTGGAAACAGGCCATTTGGCCCAGCAAGTCCACAGCAGCCCTCCAAGGATTAATAAATCCAGACCCATTCCCCTAGCCTATATTTACTCCTCTCTAATGCACCAAACATGATGGGCAATTTAGCATGGCCAATTCACCTAACCTGCACGTCTTTGGACTGTGGGGGGAAACCCACGCAAACAGAGGGACAATGGGAAAACTCCACACATACAGGGTGGGAACTGAACCCAGGTCACTGGCACTGTGAGGCAGCAGTGCTAACTACTGAGCCACC
>NC_057713.1:85563787-85600495 GCF_004010195.1 Chiloscyllium plagiosum | reverse complement strand
CTAACCTGCACGTCTTTGGACTGTGGGGGGAAACCCACGCAAACAGAGGGACAATGGGAAAACTCCACACATACAGGGTGGGAACTGAACCCAGGTCACTGGCACTGTGAGGCAGCAGTGCTAACTACTGAGCCACCGTGCCACCATTGGTGAACCTTTCTGTGAAAAAGTTACCGTCTGTGAGTAGGTGCTGGAATGCAGACTTTGAAAATGAGAGAAATCTTGGCCCAGAAATGGAAACTGAACAACCAGCAGTCATTGATTTAGCCTACAATGAAGTGAAGTCCGAGGGCATTTCAAAGCCAGTTCATCACAAACAAAGAATAATGATGCATGTGAAGTTTTATTGAGATTTTCTGACCTGCCATCTCATTAAGATTTGGGGTGCTTGCTGCAAAATCTGTGGGATCTGCTTCAACCAGAATTCCAGTTTGGCATATTCTGTTGGGTATCAACCGTGGTTATCCACGCAATATTTGTCTCATATTAAGTTTGAAATATTAAAATATAAGTTATGTCTACCTTTGCATAATCCAAATGTTCTTTATTAATTAATTCATTTATTGATATTTCTTCTTTGGATGGACACTGACATATTTCAAACAGATTCTCACAAGGAACGGACACCTTCAAGAGATCAGCAGAATGTCTAGGAAAAATATTAAAAATTATGGCAGAAAACTAATTTCTATAGAAGTTAACAAAACTTGTAGCTCTGAAGATAAGAAGGTAACATTATCCATTTTGCAATGCAATAAAACTGTGAATGCACAAAGGTTACCTTAGTGGTAAAATCATAAAATATTATAATTGGGACATTACAATGACTGCAAGGTTTGTGAAGGTTTGTAGCTCAGGTTGAGGTTTAGGGTGTAGGTTTGCTCGCTGAGCTGTAGGTTTGATATCCAGACGTTTCATTACCTGGCTAGGTAACATCGTCAGTGGCAACCTCCAAGTGAAAAGAAGCTGTTGTCTCCTGCTTTCTATTATATGTTTCATAAAACATATAAATAGAAAGCAAGAGACAACAGCTTTGCTTCACTTGGAGGTCGCCACTGATGATGTTACCTAGCCAGGTAATGAAACGTCTGGATATCAAGCCTACACCCTAAATTACAATGACTGTTGTTTAATATTAATGCATGAATGAGAATGTACTCATTGCTTTCCATTCAGGAAGTTTGCCAATTCAAACAAATCCAATTGCTTTTGAATCTCGGGCTAGGTTTCTTCTGAATAATTGCTTTCGATTCAGTGCAATTTATAAAAATCTGCAAGAATGATGAATGGAAATATTTTCTAGGAATTCCTTCAGGGAACAAAAATTGTTGTGGATCTTGTCGGAAGTGAATTGGTTCAGCTCACTCAATCTTTTTCCTCTGAGTCCTGCAACTCATGGAATTCCCTGGATATAGAACTTCTATGAACGGTAGCCATTACTACTCAGATATAGTGACAATACCTGATTGAAATGTGAATGATGTCAATTAAAAATATAATTAGTAGGATCCCTACTTAGTACATACTTTTAGAATGCCTTGCATAATGTTAGTTATTTGTTTGCAAGTCCTGACTTTCCCTTTGCTGGGGGTTGGGGAAGTGGCTTTCTTTGACAATCTATTTCTGGGGCAAACTTCATTGTGGTTCTTTGGCGAGAGACTGTAGAGATGAGAATACCTCTGTCATTATGTTGCTGACAGCATCTGGTATTACATGGCCCGTATACTTTATCTTGGCAATGAAAGTGCTAAAATGAAAACAAAAATGAAAGGGAATTGAAACAAGCTGAAGACTTACTGAGATCAAGATGGACAGATAATGTTATTATAAGAAACTTGATTGCTTACCACTGTTATCTATACCAATGTAAATGAAAGTGTAAACAAACTATTTTCCAATAGCTGGTTAGCAACAAAAACAATGTGTCTTTATGTAGTGCTTAAAATGTATTAAAACAAGGTGCTTCATAAGACCAGTGTCAAAGAAAATTTGACACCAGGCCACACAAGGAGATATGATGATCAGTAGCTTGCTCAAAGAGGTTGATTTGATATTATCTTAAAGGAGGGAAGAGGAGGACAGTGATAGAGATGTTTAAGAAGGAAATTCCAGACCCTAGGGCATTGGAACTGAAGACAGAGCCTCTAATGATGAAGCAAATAAAATTCAGAATAACCAAGAAGCCAGAATTGAAGGGTCACAGATACCTTAAATGTTTTCATAGGACTGGAAAGGATGGAGCAATTGGAAAACAAGGACGAGAATTTTAAAATTGAGATGTAGCTTAAACAGGACCAAGATCTTTGTGAACAGGGGTAATGGTAGCAAAGGACTTGGCATGAATTAGGACATGAGATAGAAGCAGGAAGGAGGGAGGTAGGAGATCTCCAGGGAGATCAAAATTCAGAATTCACACGACTGGACGAACACTGGCATTAAAGTCCTCTGAACGTCATGACACCAAGAGTCAGGAGGCTTTTATGCATGAGTTCTCATCCCATGAATGCTCACTGAAAGGCCTGCTCACCAAAATTCATTGTTCCTTCTCAATTAAGTTCTCTCCAATTGAACAAAACATACTTTGAGATAGCCAATGGTAAATAAGAGTCCTAATGTGGTAGACTTCTTCGTGGACCTCAGAGTTGGTAATTGCTGATTTGTCCTTTTTTTTGTCGCTAATGGCTTTGTTTGAGTTCGGGTGTTGGTACGCCAACCTGAGTGAAACTGCAGAAAGGAAGGAGAAAGGGTCATGGGGGAAGACTGGGTGAGGGCTTCCAAGGTGGGGGCCACACAGTCCAAGGTGAGACAGTGTCAAGGGAGCAGTAGGACTCTGTCCAGAGAGATGAGGGATGTTCAGCTAAGAATGGGAGGACAAACATGGAAACACCTGCTTTCCTGTAGAGGGGATAGGTTGGCAGAGTAGATGACAGGCAGATGGGTATAAAGGACATGGGCAACGCCTTTGAGAACCAAGTCCTGAGGATCATAATGAGGATAATGGCAGGGAGAGGATATAATCATGGTGAAGGAGGCAGTTAGATATGATCAAGAGGTAGTTTAAGGGTCATGGGTGGGTATTAGCTGGTCTAATGTTTCGGATGCTTATTAAATGTCTGAATGCTTGTTACTTTGAGGACAGGAGCATGAGTATGTCAACATTTTGGGGCTCAGAATAGAGGTAGAATAGAACTATCCACATATACAAGGAGGGGATCAACGGCTATGGGAGTAGATTCAAGGTGATCAGTGTGGAAAGGAATGACAAGGCAGTGCAGGTGAATGATTATGCAGGCTTGATAAGTAACAAGGGGAGGGTCAGAAGTGTTGGAGGAAACTGGGACAGGGGGCATTCTGTCAAAGTTCACCAATGGTGCAAAGTTAGGCAGTAAGGCAGGCAGTACAGAGGAGGTGGGGAGGCTGCAGAAAGATTTAGACAGTTTATGAGAGTGATCCAGAAAATGGTTGATGAAATTCAACATGAGCAAGTGCGAGGTCTTACACTTTGGAAAAAAGAATACAGACATGGACTGTTTTTGAAACAGTGAGAAAATTCATAAAGCCAAATTACAAAGGGATCTGGGAGTGCTAGTTTAGGATTCTCTAAAGGTTGATTTGCAGGTTGAGTCCGTGATTAAGAAAGCAAATGTAATGTTGTCATTTACCTCAAGAGGGATGGAATATAAAAGCAATGATATGCTCCTGAGACTTTATAAAGCTCTAGCTAGGCCCCATTTAGAATACTGTGTCCAATTTTGGGCCCCAGAACTCAGGAAGGACACACTGGCACTGGACCGTGTCCAGCGGAGATTCACACGGATGATCCCTGGAATGGTAGGCCCAACACATGATGATCGGCTGAGGATCCTGGGATTGTATTCATTAGAGTTTAGAAGGTTGAGGAGAGATTTAATAGAAACTTGCAAGATAATACATGGCTTAGAAAGGGTGGATACTGGGAAGTTGTTTCCATTAGGCGGGGAGACTAGGACCTATGGGCATAGCCCTAGAGGAGGTCAATTTAGAATGGAAATGAGGGGACATTTCTTCAGCCAGAGAGTGGTGGGACTGTGGAATTCATTGCCATGGAGTGCAGTGGAGGCTAGGACGTTGTATGTCTTCAAGGCAGAGATTGATAAATTCTTGATCTCGCAAGGAATCAAGAGCTACGGGGAGAGTGCGGGTAAGTGGAATCGAAACACCCATCAGCCATGACTAAATGGCGGAGTGGATTCAATGAGTTGAATGGCCTTGTTTCCACTTCTATGTCTTATGGTCTTATGGTAAATCTCACAGCCTTGCGAGCATGCACCACCAATCACAGGCACTGATAAAAAGACAGCACCCAGATTGGGGGAGGCTTTGGGTGAACAGAGATAATCATAGAATAATAGAATTTACAGTACAGAAGGAGGCCATTCAACCCATTGTCTGTTTACTGGCTCCGAACAGAGCCTGCTAGCTAGTTTCATTCTCCAGCTCTATCTTCATCACTTTCAAATATATATCCAACTCTTTTTGAATGGAATTTGCTTCCTCCACTCTCCCAGGCAGTTCATTCAAAATCCTAACAATTCTTTGAGTAAATAAGTTTTTTCCTCATCTCACTCCTAGTTCTCTTGCTGACATTGTGACCCCTAGTTACTGATACCAACTAGTGGAAACAGAATGTCCTTCTTTACCCTTGCAAAAATTGTTTATAATTGTGAATAAGATCACCTCCCAATCCTCTCTGATGTAAGGGGAAGAAGTCCAATTTGAAAGTTTAAATTGTTGGCATCCTATTCATTTTGGGTCAAATGAATAGATAACCATACTCTTCCAACACCCCAGAAATCTACGCCAGATCTCAAGGGACACATTCGAATGAAATCCTGTTGAGGCTTGGACCCATTTTACATTGTGCTCTGAGTGACATCTAGTGAGGTCTGAGGTATGGACGAAGCCATGGAGAAACAGAGAGAGCTGCAAGCTTTAAGTGGCTCAGGTTGGAGAGATCCAAGACTGGAACCTACAATTTCCCTGCTGTGTAGATCACATGCTTATAATGGCTACAATAACATGGCGAGGCAAGCATGATTGTGAAGTAAAGTGACACAGTCATGCTTCAATTAACCCAGTCAAAGCACAATGTCTTCACACACATGAATGCCCTGTCACAAGGTGATTTCCCCCTCAATGACCCCACAGGATATGCACAGTGTTCATGGCATATGTGGAAGAGGCCAGTGGAGGAAAGATGTCATCTACAGGGATTATCAGGGGCTTAAAGGATCAGCTTAGGATGGAAAATATCAAAGAATATTCTGACTTGATGGATCGATGCACTCTATCTGCAGAGCACCTGCAGCATTTACTTGTGTGACACTGGACAACCTGACCCTTCTCCTGACCTTGGGATTGCTGAGGAGGTGCTGGAAAAGCACAGCCAGTCAGGCATGAGGAATGATGAAGACTTTATGCTCAAAACGTTGACTCTCCTGCTCCTCGGATGTTGCCTGACCCCCTGTGCTTTTCCAACACCACACTTTTTGACTCTGATCTCCAGAATCTGTAGTCCTCACTTTCTCCTAATGCTGAGGTGTTGCTGGTGCAGAGGTAGCATCAGCAGTGTCAACACAGGGGCCACGGAGCAAAGGGTTAAAGTCTCACCTGCTCTAATGGTGTATAAGGACATCTCTGAATAGGGCTGATAAAGAAATTTTCAATACCCTAAACTTCAGCGCATTTCGAAGAAATCCGTCTTCCAATTCTTCCAAGTCAACATTGCTTTCTAGTGGCTTTTTGTCCAAAACTGAAACAATGAGTGGAACCTTTACAGTTCTCCCCCTTCTTCCTCAGATAGAACTCCAGCTATTTTTTGTGGAAGTGGGACCTGCTTAGGAGCATGAAAAATCAAGCTGGTGGCTAACCTGCCACATTATCACCTACCATCGTTGTTCCCTGTAATATAGGGGGTGGGTGAGATGTCAGCTTTATTACACCCACCCCTCTCTCAGAGCTATTAACATTAACAAAACAGTTAATGGATACTAAAGCATCCAAAAAAAATTAATATTTTGAGTAAGTTATATCTCAACAAATTTGGGTTCTTTTTATTCATTAATGGGATGTGGGTATCACTAATAATTACTTTTTATCGTCATCCCACAGCTTCTAAAAAAGTGAGGGAAAGCCAACTACTTGAATATAACTGAATGAGTGATTTTTCTCATTTGTTCATGGGATGTGGACATTTCTGACTTGTCTCGCTTTTATTCCCCATCCCTAATGTCCTGGCAAGCTGCCTTCTTAAACTGCTGCAGTTCTTTGGACAAAGCAACACAGTGCACTCATGGTGCTGTTAGGAAGGCAGTTTCAGGTTTCTGACCAAGTGACAATGAAGGAACAGCAATATTGTTCCAAGGTAGGATGGTTTCTGATTTTGAGGGGAACTTGTATTTCTGTGCTAGGTGATTGAGGTGGTAGATTTGAGAAATGCCATGGAAGGAAACTTGGATTTTTATTAGTGGTTGTGAGGACATTTCCAAGGGCGGTCACATCATTATTCATTTAGAGTTATATACATGAGAGAGTGAGGACTGCAGATGCTGGAGAGTCAGAGTTGAAAAGTGTGGCACTGGAAAAGCACAGCAGGTCAGGTAGAATCCAAGGAGCAGGAGAGTCAACGCTTTAGGCGTAAGCTCTTCATCCCTTATTCCTGATGAAGGGCTTATGCCCAAAATGTTGAGTCTGTTGCTCCTCAGACACTGCCTGATCTGCTGTGCTTTTCTAGTGCCACACTTTTTGACTTAGAGTCACATACAGACCAGACTGCGTAGGGCTGGAGAATTTCTTTCCCTAAAGGGCATGAGTGAAGAAGTTAGATTTTTTGCAACGACTTTGTCATTTAATGGTCCCCATTACAGTGACCAGCTTTTTATTCCAGATTTACTCAGTCAATTGAATTGAATTTTCAAAGTTCTAGTCATGGAATTTGAGCTCAATAATGGATACTGATGGTGTAGCTGGAGGGAAAGAGCTGACTGAGTATTTTGGGGCGAGGGGGCACATTCTAAAAATTAGAAGCAGTCTTTTTGGCAGTATTCAGAAAATAAAGGCAGAAAGTTAAAAAAAATTAAGAAGGGACTAAATCAAGATGATGGAAACCTGTCAGAGGTAACACTTTTGCTCCAGTGAATATTTGCTCTGATCAGTTTTGGCTGAGTGGGGGTGTTGGACATAAAAGTGGGTGTATATATCTGAATGTTAGTGGAGGCGGATGCATATTGTCTTTGGAGTTGATGGCAAGTACTTGAATGTCATTTCCTCACTACATTGGGTATGAGGTTTCAGGTGGGCCTGTAAAGGGACAGCACGGAAGGTTATTTGTGGGAGTATTGTTGTTTATCAGTTTGATGAAGGAAGTCCAAGTGAAGATACAAACCACAATAATGCAAGTCTTTGCCCAGTCATACAGCATGAGATATTGTTTCCACTTCAGAGATGTTAATGTTTCATAAACAACTGCAAGTCCTCCCACCATGATGTGCATGGAATCAAAGAATCAGACATGCAGGCCCACCTGAAACCTCAGAATTTGACCGGCTAAGACAGTGAAGGGGCAATCATACAAGTGCTAACTCTTCAAAAAGCTAACCAGTTTATCTCGCCCACCTGGTCTTCTCCTATAACTATTTGTTATATCTTTTGCTTTGGAGAAATTAGACCAATTGTTTCATTTTAAAATCCGCACAATAACTGATGCTTTCATTCACTGAAGAAAATCGTTACATTTGGAATTTTTTCAATCTGTTTTTCTTTCTAATTTACTTTTTTGGAAATCAACATTTTATAAGAATTATAAAAGACAGAAAGTGTGAATTATGAACTTTGTGTGACATATGGTTTCTGCATAGCCCAGAAGGAAAAGCCAGTAAAATTTGTGAATGACACATACTGGACTAACTCGCCTAGTATACCTCAGAACAATGCCCCAGTATGACTAGTGCATTCATTTCTAAGTGTTACTGAGTTTAAAGGGGTGGGGTGTCAAGGGCAGGGGAACATGGAAGCATGTGGAAGTGAGAAAAAGGATAGTGATAGGGGAGCTCAAGTTGTATGGGGAAGGGTAGATGGAACAGTATTGGAAGGCATAATAGACTATAGGATGGGATTATTGGCAGTGATCACCACTATGGGAAGCATAGGGCACTGAGATGGGCATCAATAAGGTGTAACTTTTGTTCGGGGGTGTAGTGGGGAATCATTAGAGGCAAGGTTCAACATGGCGTGTCTTCAACTGAGGCAATGGGTGGAAATAAGCTGCTGGAGTAGTGCAAGGTGAGAGGGCACATGGAGGCTCTGCAGGAAGAGGGGCAGTACCTGGTGACCGGGTGGAACCTGGTACGGCCAGTGGCCACAGTGAGTTGAGTTACCCGTCATCACTTGCTGTTCACTGGATGTGAAATGTAATTGAAAAATGCCAAAGCCCAAAAGCATGGGCAGAGTTAGCATCAATTTCAGTTTGACCAGCTAAGACAGTGAAGGGGCAAATATATAAAGCAATGCTTTTACAAACTCCAGCTACATTTAATTTACGATAATTTCTTAATCCATTTGCAATGCATGCAGAATAAACATGCTGAGGGTTCAAATGCTGGTCAAAGGTAGGGATTTGCACCATGCCAATCTATCAGTGCCATTCCAATGATGCAGAAGTTGCAACAATGATTTGAAAAGATGTAAACGCTGGGCTCACTGCATCACATGTGGAACTTCCATGGCTACTATGGGACTAGGAGAACATTGTTCCATTGTCTGCCATTTAAGTGTGGTGATGGACTCTACTAAATGCTACATGTACAATACATTCTCTCGTCCTTATCATTGGCTAACGACCAGGCCACACAGTTTACCTGCTCTTAGCTAGATCATACTTAGAGAGTCACCTCTACTCTGTCCTCAATGCTCAGTAGAGACCCACCGCTGGTCATTATCCAAGAGGGGAACATCACATATACTAGCAACTGGACAACTCCAACCATGAGCTTTTATTTACACACAGCAAAAGTGAATGCAAACAAAAGCAACAGAGGCTGCACTTCACCCCCACAATGCAAATGAAATGCTGGTATCATGATCAGCGACTATTTTACAGTCTATGATGATCTGCTGCATCCAGCTCCCAACAACTGGAACCAAATGTCAATCAGGTATTTTCAGGCTTGTAGCATTCAAAGCAGCTGAGCTCTGTTATCCACAAGGAGAATTTCCTGCTCCCCAGTGTTCTCATCCTTATCCTTGGCCAACTGTTCCTATTCCCCCATGTTCCTCGCATCATCTCTACTCCAATTATGCAGAGCACAGTACACCAGGATAATGCAGCACACTCTGCCTGGTTTATACTGAAGGAACCACCACCCCCACCACGGACTGGGCTGAGAAGAGGAACCATCTCCTCAGCAGCTCCATCCTTTGCTGTACCTTGGTCCTGATCATAGCATGAGCTGAAAAATGTGTTGCTGGAAAAGCGCAGCAGGTCAGGCAGCATCCAAGGAGCAAGAGCATAGCATGCGCACTAATTTGGTGAAGGTGCCACACTGGCCAAGTAACGAACATATAACACTGAAAAGAGAGTGTCTGCTGTGTTCTGACTTCCTTTGTATCCCAGACCCACATCAATCATTCAATAGAACCCATGGGATACAAAAATGGAAGCAAGCTACAAACCAGTACTGCCAGTACTGTTGCCAGAAGTAGGAGCGCTGAAGTGCAGGATAGGTGCAGCTAGTTGCCAGAGCCTGTTGGGTAGACACAAGTGAGTCAAGTTTGGACAGCAATCGGCAGGACACTGCTGGTGATTCAGCTGGGGCAGTCCCTTTCTGCTGATGGGTCCTCTGAGGAGCGGAGGATGCCTGAAAAGGAGGACCCCTCTCCCTCAAAGGCCCATAGTCAGGCCTCCAGAGTATACCACGCTATGTGAGGTGTGCATTCCCTGCCACAGGTAAAATTATTCCCAGTCACCGCCCATTTTAATTCCCCTTCCCACTCCCTTTCCGACATGACCATCCTTGGCCTCCTCCATTGCTACAATGAATCAAACTGTAAAGTTGGAGGAAAAACGCCTCATCTTCAGCCAACACCCCGGAGGACTCAACATTGAGTTCTCCAATTTCAAACCTCACTTCCCATCACCCAACATCCTTCCCAGCCCCTTCCTCTCCCTTCCATTCCTCTCATCGACCCTACCTTCTAGCCACCAAATGGAGTCATTCCTCCCATCGACCAATCAGGCCGTGCCCTCTACCTGTCTTCACCTGTCCCCACCTCACCACCCTGCCCCCCCAATGCCTTTATTTGCAGCTCCCCTTACACCTACCCCCAGTCCTGAAGGAAAGCCTGATTTGCTGTGTTCTTCCCACTGCCTGCTTGTCTAGCATGGGTTCCAGTTTAATTTTGTCTCTAAACAGGTAAAATCCAGCCACATCCCCAACTGCCTGCACACTTCTGGTCTGGGAGAAGATGTAAAACCCAGCCAATAATTCTAACACATTACTGAGATGTTGCTGTCCAGCTCCAAAAATTAAAAGATGAGGTATTTCTTCTTACCTCTCAGTGAAGCCATGCTACTTGAAGGAGCCAAGAAACATTGTTCTGTATTTGGGCCATGCTGCATATATTCTGGATCATCTCTTTGATACTGACATCGTGTGAAAAGACAAAGTAGAAGACAAATGTGAGGTATTAATGTTTGGCTTCACCTTTGCCCTCTTCTAATTCACTAATAGCTGTTGTCAGTCATGATCAGAAAGATTAATGTCAATGATCAACAGTTTCAAGGTTCTTGAAGTTTAGTTCTGAGAGCTTCTTTGGCATTCAAAAGAAATGATTGTTTTTATTCATTCACAGGATGTGGATGTCAATGGCTAGGCCAGCATTTATTGCCCATACCTAATTGCCCAATTAAGAGGCAACCCCAGACTGGTATAGGAGAGCAGATCTCCTTTCCTAAAGGGACATTAGTGAAGCAGATTTTTTAAAAGAAACAATGATTGCCACTGACCAGCTTTTTATCAAATTGCAGATTTTATTGAGTTCAAAGTTCACCATTTGCCATGGTGGGTTTCCACTCGCAGACCATTAAAATTTAGCATTCTGGATTACTAGTCCAGTGAAATTGCCACTACAACACAGCCTCCCCTGACTTACAGTTTGCATTTGTGTAGCATCTTTCATCATCTCAGGATGTACTCAAACATTTTATAGTCAATTGGATACTTTTTGAAATTTAATCACCATTGTAATGTAGAGAAAGCACCAGTCAATCTGTACACTGCAAATTCCCATAAATACCATAATTGACCAATTAATTTTGCTTTTGTGATTGAGACATCAATAATTGTCAGATTCTTACATCGTGTTAAGTTTTTCCAAAAAAAACTGATGGGAAGTGCCCCAGAGAAGAGAGAATTAATGAGCGAGCTCAATAAGGAGGAAGTGGGATTTGTAGCACCACACATAGATGATAAGGTGGCAGGCAGCATTAGAATTCATGCCAATTTCCAAGTGTATTTTAAACAGTTGAGGGAAATTAATGGCTTGCTTAACAATGCCAGGACTTAGCCTAGGTTATGAAGATTACATGTTGTTCCTCTGTGCAGGTCAAGTAATCAGCTGCAGATACGGATCCCACCCTCACAAGTTACCTCACTTACCCCATTCCTTTTGCAGCCATTCTTCTCAACATTGTCACTCTCCACATTGATTACAATGACAGAGAGTGGTCTTTTGCGAGTGGTTTTCGGCCTCAATGTTAACATGCCACTGAGAGTATCAATGTCACCTTTCTCGGTGCCCATTCTGTCCTTCCTCAGGTCATCATCCAACTATATATGCTTTCACACGTAATTCCCAGGAATGGAGGCAATGGGAAGGCCTACTCCTTTGAGCAACCTGACCTGCCAGCACCAGCTCTCACTTGTTCAGACATCTGATTGATGGACATATGTGTCCTTGACCAAGACAGTTTTCCTCCAGACAGAGCAATGGGTACCCCATGGACTTCAGTGCACAGACTGAAATTTTTTAAAACATCTTAAAAGTCTTCGGGGAGTAGTAATTTTATTTTCTGCAGATGCTGTGTATTTAGCACACGCACTGAGACGTGGTGGTACAGGTGCTGGACTAACATGGCGCACTGATGTAAGGCAAGCTGTATATGTCCTTATATAGTCACAGAATCCCTACAGTGTGGAAACAGACCATTTGGCCAAACAAGTCCACACCAACCCTCTGAAAACTGAGGATTGCTGCATAGTCTTGCCATCCACCTGGTTCTGCAACTGTGCCAATGGCCAAGAAAAGACACAGCAGAGCAAGGCAAGGCATGCATGCTCTGGGCACACTGGGTAAATGCGTACTGAGAGAACAACAGAGCACACTGGTAGACAACATGTAATTGGATTCCTTTCCCTGTGCAGTTCCTGTGCCTGATGCTGCCGTAGACTGCTGGTTGTCAGTGTGCCCTCCTACACCAGTCTGTCCGTGCAGGGTGCAATGCCAATTGGAGGATGTTGTAATGATGGCAATGCCTTCCTGAAAGTGGAGTGTTGATGTCTGTGATAGAAGTGTATGTATGGCTGGTGCTGGGGAGTTGTGCCATACTCTGCAGTTTGACCTTTGACAATATGGAGGTCTTATGGAGCAAGAAGAAAGTTGAACCCCACCAAGAGCATGCTCTGGTTTATATGTTGAGTTTTCCTGATAATTAGTTTGAACACTGAGTTTGGTAAGATTACAACCCATGATGAATTGGACTGTTACAAGGTGTTTGACAAGCAATATTTTGGAACTTACTAACGGGACTAACAGAAATATCACCAAACTGCTTGAAAAAAGTATCAGGACATTTCAAAGCGATCTTACGTCAAGGTGGACCTCACTGAATATTTCAACTGATTCTGTCACTCATAGCCCATGCCATTCTGAGCATGGTAAGATTCTACCCTTAGAATTGTGCATCCCTGAGCTGAGAACTTGAGTTATCATTTGCAATTGAATAGGCCTCACTCAGGGCAATGAGTAAGCAGTGCTGTTGAGTTCTAATATCGCTTCAGGCCCAGGATTCAATTAAATCTTAAACTTCCTTTTATGAGCAGATATTACCCAATGCACACCATCCCTTTCAAGGTATGTTCCAATAATTTAAACTACAGATTGAATTGTAGCTAGATGGAGTAAACTGGAATGTGAAAATGCAGTTTGCAAATTGGATCTGGAATTCCAATTTACCTCACCACGTTCGTCTGTTATGGTGCTTACGGAGATTTCCGGAACTGACATCACCATCTCCTGTTTTGAAGAAGTCAATTTGGACTGGAAACATTAGCCCTGTTTCTCTTGCCACAGGTGTTGTCAGATTGCTGGCAGTTTCTCCAGCATCTTCTATGCTTGCTTTGTTTTACTATCTCCTCTCCAACGGAAATTAGGAACTCTTACAAAAAGAATATTGTGTGAAATGTGAGAATAACTAAATTGTCAAAGTGTTCTGCCATATTCTTTCCAAGTTAGTTATTTTGCAATATATTCATAATGGAGTGATTATAATCTTTAGTTGAAGATTTATGTGATTTGCCATGATTTTTCCTTTATGTACATCCTGTTATCACACTGGACTATTTTAGTGAAATATTTTACAAGCATTCCCTTCTTTAAAGGATGTCCCATTCCTATAGCTTACTAAAGGCATCCAGACTCCTTGAATGTTCTGCAGCATACACAGGTACAAGGTAATGCCATCTGTGCTGTGTGTGCTTCTCTCTGTCAGAGTGTTCACCAAAATTTAGTTCAAGGAAATGGTAGATTAACTTTGTCTGGCATTATCAACAGTTGAGCTTTAAGAAGTTATAACAAAGTTCAATAATGTGGAAAATCCATAGCTCAGTCATTTAACAGCACTGGCGTCTGACAGAAACATTGGCTGTTTTTCCAGCTTTTTTTGTTGGTTCCTGAACATAAGTACATACACTCCCACAGGAAAGCTATCAGCTGAATTCTTAGCTGGGCTTGCACAGTGTGTTCTGCAAGTCGCCAAACACGTGTACGAATCAGCAAGTTCACGAATCCTCTTTGTGTTGGCTGCCATTCAGAAATTCCAGTGCACCTCAGGACAGACTATATCCCATTGACTTTTCCCTCTTCTCACCCAGTAATTGATACATGGTGGACATATGGGCTCAATGCCCAGTACTGCTAGCACTCATTAGACCTATATGCACATTCTGTACCCATGTCTAGGGCCATTTTACTACCGATAAAAGGCTTCTTTATTTAAATTTAACCAGACAGCCTATAATTTCAGTCTAGCTTGTATTTCGGGCATTTGGTTGCGTATGAAAGATGACCTATTTTGAATAAAATCATGTGGCTCAAAAAAAGGAGTGTATGATTTTATAGCATATAACTGCAGCCCAATGGAATTTCCAGGCACTTTGCCATCAGCATGAACATCTGATGACTACTTTCAAAAACAGTTCAGTCATCTTGAAGAGACATCTTCTCCATTGGGAGGGGCATAAATAACTTACAGTGAAATGCGGAAAAACTCACATGTTGCTGTTTTCCAATGACAAATACAGGAGGCAATGTTGATTTGTTGCTGAATCTTTAAGTGGATAATGCATAAGGTATAATAAGGGTGAGGTAGAAGTCATCCACATCTTGTTGGTGCCAAATAAGAGATGCATTACGCAAATTATGACACCACTGACTTCATCGAAGATTACATTCGTAAATAAATACATTGCAAGACAATAATAATCCATTGTGGAAATAAAAATATGTTCGTTCCAATCATAACATGCAAAGGAGTACAAACTGAAACTCTTTCACTGAATGGTAATGCTAATATTACTTGGTGTATGATTTCATGGTTTAAATGTGGCTAATTATTTAAACTGCGATTTTAAAGGAGTCCATTTGCAGTATGATTTTAAGGGTAATGCCTGGCAGAAGATTGCAATGGAAATAAATCAACAGCAGGTCTTAGGCACATGGGAACAACAAAAAAAGCTTTATTCCTTATAACCCAGTTATCTTTGTTTTGCTAAATGCAATGGATTAAGTAGCAAAGAAAAGCATGAAATACCAATAATGACTGGAAGATTGGCTGACATCCTTGAAAAATAGCAGATGAATAAACAGAAAAGGAACTCACTTGAAACAGTCCAACAAACAACTTAATAGCAGAATCCTTCTTAATGCTGCAGTAAAGGACCCACCTGATGAATGTATAACCTGGTGTGTTAATTTAAAATGCATAGCACTCTGAAATCTGGCTACTAGTCTGTGTCGTTGGTTTGGGTACTATTGTTGAAATGAGTCAATTTTCCCATTCCCAATAAATATCTCTCAGGTCAGAAGGTAAGAATCAGCCAGCAGTCCCATTCCTGATGGCTATCTAGTGACCCCTGTTGGTAAGTGCCCCTTTAAAGAGAGTGGGAGACCAGAGATCTCAGCAAAGCCATGATCTTACTTCTGGTCAAATATCCTAACTACACACTGCCGAGGCTTTACTTGATATTAAAAGTATAATTTAGAGCATAATATATTTAAGGAAATGTTACAGGGCTAGATAGTGACTTTGCATGATAGTGTAAAACAGGTGAATTCAAATCAGCAGCACATTTCACTTTTCTGTGTTACTCTCTCCCTCTTTTATGCCCACAAATATAAAATCAGCTGATAACTCACTATTAATTGTCTTACACTAGTGTAAGTCACAGTTGATCTTGAGGTGGGATACTGGATCACTTGAACATGGCAGAATGGACCTGGTGATGAGAGATTTTTACAAATGTTTGTGATTTAAGGTAGGCACAGATTTTAGTCATAAGAATCTCTTCAGTTTCAGATAGAGTATGCCAAAGGACCCTTCAAACTAAATTACCCAACAGTCTGTTGCCTTGCTTATTTTTAGAATTCAGTCACATAATGTGCACCATGTAAATCTAATGGAATTTCTGGGAGTTTCCTAGTTTTGATTGATTCATTGAATGAAAGAAAATCTCTTGTTGTATGTGCACACTCTTCCCCACTTAAGGGGAGAGGTACATAAGTGGGAGAACACGGCATGAAATGGTCAAAAACTTGTGCTCATTGATTGGTCACTGACGGTAATCATTTATGTACAAATACTGTGAAGTACTTGGCTCCGGTGAGTTGCACTTAAAGACTAGACTCTCTGTTAAAGTGCCAGAATGACTGAAGCAGACTCCCTGATGTTGTGGGAGTGTGGTGCCAGTCAGGCCGACAGCATTCAATATTTCAGAAGGAGATCAAGGTACAGTGCTCAGAAAAGTAGAGCAAGTGACTGTGGAAAGTGTGACAAGAAGCTAGTTCTTTAGTACCAAAGTTCCCTGTCAGAAAAGATAATGTTTTATTGAAAAAAGCACTGTTTTACAGCATCATAACACTTCTTGCATATGCAATGGCATTTAATGGATTTACATCATACAGTAGGTTGCTTGTATGCTAAGTGTAAAAGTATATGAGAGTTCTTCCTGTCTTCAATGTTGCTAAAGACTGATTTATTTACAAAGTTTCCAGCCAGGTTTGTATGATTTTACAGTGCGGAACTACAGTCCACTGGAACTTTCTGGCATTCTGCCATTCCAGAAGCAGTGATGACTATTTTCAGAAATGAAATACAGTTAGGTCCCCTTAAAGAGACTATGATTCCAGACAACATTATATATATGTGAATGGTTACAAGGTATGAATGTTTTAGAAATGAGCTAACTGTCTTACTATCAGCAATCAATAGGAAAGGAAGGCATTCAATCAAAATATTCCAAAGACAAATTTCACAGGATTTTACACCTCAAAAGTCAACCACATACTTGTGCTGATTCGCAGAGACACAGCAGGTCATTCCCCTGACCTGCATTCTACCTTGAACTTCCATTTTCCAAGGTTAACACATAGGCTAAAGGAGAAAGGAGTTGCAGACAAACATGTCAATGTCAATGTTATGGTGTTGTTTTGGGGTCATTCATTTATTAAAGATTCTGTTCCAAGCTAAATGATGAGAAGAGGTAAAATTGAGACTGCAGGACAGGACAGAATGATGTGCATAGTCTCATATTAAATTAAATTCAGCAGCCAATTAAGCACTATTAAATATTGGCCCATTGTGCAAAAATACAAATATTTAGCATTCTCAAAACAAACCCAAATGTTTCAAATTGTTTTAGATTTGTACAAAAAATATAGTGTGTGTGCTATAATACGGGGAGAAGCAAACAAATGTGAAATAACCTTAAATCTTGCATTATAGCTTGTAGGATAGAGTACTTCCAGTGCCCAGCACCAGTTAAATCTCCTCACTGACCAGGGAGTCAATATTGACTATGTGTGATGGTCTCAATATTGTTATTGGAAAATGGGGAGAGAAGTCGAAGATCTGTCAACTCATCATCACTCATTGTATAGCATCACACAAAACAAAGATCTATCCACATAGCTTCCCTGACCAGTGATAACATAATTTCCTTCAGCTGGATGTAGGATTAGTACAGAATTGGTTTGGATCTGCCAATACAAGAAGGGAGCAAAAATGATAAAGTTTATGTGAATGTAGCATGAAGTTTGTACACTGTATGTATTCTTAATATTCATGGAAAGGATTTCCCAGTCACTGAGGTAGTAACAATAGTGTCAAGAATGATGACTTACTCAGAAAAGAGCCCAAAAATCAGATTCAGGCCATTGAGAAAACCTCATGCAATTTGCTTTCTCCGACTGAGGTGGCAAGATTAGATTAGATTCCTTACAGAGTGGAAACAGGCCTTTTGGCTCAACAAGTCCACACCAACCCTCCGAAGAGTAACTCACCCAGATCCATTCCCCTCCATTTACCCCTGATTAATGTACCTAACAGCATGGGCAATTTAGCATGGCCAATTCACTTGACCTGCACTTCTTTGGAATATGGGAGAAAACACACGCAGATGCAGTGAGATTGCGCAAACTCCACACAGACAGTTGCCCAAGGCTGGAATCGAACCCATGTCCCTGGCGCAGTGAGGCAGCGGTGCTAACCGCTGAGCCACTAAGCTACCCAATAGCTCAACTTCCCACCACATCATGGCAAGAAGAGTGTTTGGGCGTATTTGCATCTTAAAAATTTCATAACATGCTGTATTTACTTCCCCATCCTGATAAATGTCTCTCCTGTTGAAAAACTTGATGTTTCAGAAAGTCAACAAGTAAGACTGAGTAGGTACCTGTTCAGATCAATCCACAGAATCAGGGCTGGTTGAGTTTCCAGCTGTAGCATCTGTCTGCCTTTACTTAATCTGAAACCATTTCAATTACAGAAGCTGCCTCCGCAGTCAATCGACACAACTGAGCAATGGCAACACATCAGCCTCAAAACCATTGAGCAAGCTCAGGCATTACTTGTTGCCCTAGAGTTAACATTAGAAGACATGGGCAATCAGGCGTTTTCTGGTTTTTAGCGATTACTTTAGCACAGATGGACGGACAGGAAGTGATAGTGGCTTTGAGATAGTGGTTTAGCACAAAGGGAGGAGCAGTAAGCTTGTGGCTCTAGGGAATAGTGAAAGTTCTAAAGGGGCTGGTCATTGGTTGTTGTGGCACGATGTTGCACTAAAACTGGAGCTGTAGCATGTGCCACCAGTTTATGAGTCATTCTGACATGAAGGGAATGGTGGCATGTGGACGTCAAAAGAAGTTTATAGTGGGAAATGAGTGGATCTCAGTCAGTCAAGATAGTACGGCCACAGTCAGTATAGTGACTGGACCATTTCTACTCCAGCGTCAGTCAATCACTTGATCCAATGCAAATCTGGGGACCTGTGCATATGAAGTCAGGATTTTGAGTCACAGACAGACCTGGAAATCAAGTAAAAGCAGTCAGAGATTTGTTTCTCTGTCTGCCAGAGTGTTATTGTAAAATCAGTTTGGTCTAGGCTACAATCAGTCCCTTGGGAGGGTAAGGGACCCACAATGCAGGGCCTTTTCAGAGCTCAGTCCATGGCATTGCCAAGACTGCGGGCAGCTCAACTCCAGGGACTGGTCTCATGATGCCAGGTCTCTGAGGAAATGGTCAAAGTGATAGGGGACAGCTGAAAAGAATACGGTGAGACCTGATAGTGTATCAAAGGTTGTGGTCTCAAAGGGAGTTTAAGGCAAGTTAAGGCCACTCTGGCCTCAAATTTGGGGGAGGGCCAGTAAGGGCATAGGAACCTCAAGAGCTCCGGGAGTAAAGAGGGTATATGAATGGTAATATAAATGGGCTTCACAGAAATGAGGGGAAGGTGAAGGGTCATCGGTGATTGAATGGCAACAGAAAAGACAACATGAAGGATGGGGTGGCACACGGTGTGCTGCAGGCAGAGCCTGCAATTCATTCATAGAAACATAAAGTGTGGCCCCCAGTATTGATTCAAAAATCAACACGTAATAAGATTTGAAACTGGAATTAACTGTGTGCAAAGTGGATGGAGTAAGTACTGTTTCTTCAAAAGACCAGTCTGTAGTGCTGCAATGTGATCTAACTGCATTCATTATTATTCAAACGAATAAACAATTCTAGCCCTCAGCCTTCCAATCATTGTTAATCTATAAATCAACATTCTTCAAGTAATCCATTTCTGACAGCAATGATAAGGGCTTATTGGGAAGACATTGTGCTACTGATTGCTATGTTGTTATCCATGGCTCAATAGCACTGATTGTAACAAGGCACTTTTCATCATCATCTTAAATGGCTAAAACACACAAACCTATGGATTTGAAACCTTCTTATTACAGCTGCTATAATTAACAGCAAGAATTCTATGACGTTATTACTGAGGTGAAATGGGAGGAGGGAGGGGCAGTTTGCTCAGGTCAAGGGCAAATGCAGAGACTGTTGAATGACTTTAAATACTTAAAGGCTAAGTGTTTAAAATTCTTAATCAGAGCAGAATGTTGGTTCTTTAGCACAGCTTCAACATGTGAGGTTACAATGTTCAAATTCATTGAATATAATGCTGTAATTTGTTGCACTTTTCTCACAGACCTGTCGAGGTTAATTCAGCCATTGACCTGACCATACTATTTCTCAGATGAGACAGACACAGAAGGTAGCAGAGGGAAGAGATTGTGCAGGCTCAGGAGGAACAGCAAGTGCCAGTGGCTGGCCCTCAGCCTCCAGAGAGAAAAGGAATAGGAGATCATCATCAAAGAAGTGTAGAGATGTGGCAATGAATCACATCTGCAAACGTTCTTGAAGGTATCTGCAAATGTTGAAGATCCAAAGCCAACTTATGTGAAGAATGTCCTGAGCCATTATGTCAAAACAGATGTCAGCTGATGGATGAGGATTTGCATTCACAAGGAATATCTGCCAATCCCATGCTGGTATCCCTCAAGGTCTGTGGCATCTCGCAGTTGTTCACTGTACATTTGGGATTTAACGTTTGCCTCTGAAGCTGTCAGTTAAGCATCTTGGGTGTCAGGTTTCCATGGCATCACTACCTTCCCACAGATGCAAGATGCTATTGGTTTTCCCCACATGGTTTTCAGAGCACATATCATGAACAGAGAAGGATTCCACTGCTTAATGTTAAAATGAGTTGTGCCCATATGAGTCACATTTTGTTGTTCTGCACTACATATCCATCGAATTGACATGACTTGTAATTACTGGAGTATTCACATTTACTAGCAGATTTCAAGACTTTTGGCCCAAACCATGGTGGTTGCTGGGTGTTAATGGGTTGCCATCCAAACCTAGCTCATGATACCTCTAAGAAATTGTCAGACTGTTGAAGGGGTCAATGTGCAACAGGCTACATAAGAAAACGAGTAGGCCATTCAGCCCATTGCACCTGCCACTCAGTTAGATCATGCTGGTCTTCAACCTTAATGGCAATATTATATATTATCTCCATACTCTCCAATGTTGTTAGTCTCCAGAAACCTATTGATTTCTCTCTTGAGGGTGCTCAATTGTTGGGTTTCCATAGATCTCTGAGGCACAGATTTCCAAATATTTCCCAATGTCAGAGTGAAGAAATTCCTCCTCATTTCCATCTTAAATTCCACCATATCCTGAGATTTTTCTGGGTTTTAGAATCATAAGTTGGAAAAACATTCTATCAACATCCATTCTGCATTGCTCTGTAAGAGTTTTATCTGACTCAATGAGATCATTTTTCATTTTTCAAAACTGTAAAGTTTATTCAATTTCTCCTCAGAAGACTATCCTGCCATCCCAGTTGTTAATCTGGTAAACCTGTGTTGAATTGTTTCTTTGGCAAGTATATTCTTCCTTGCATCAAAACTGTACATTAATATTCCATTTGCGGTCTTACCAAGGCTCTACATACTGCAACATGACATCCTTATTTCTGTACCCATGTCCCCTTGACACGAGTGTCATCATACTGTTTGCCTTTCTCATTCTTTCTGTACCTATATGTTAGCTTTTCATGACTCATGGACACTTTGATCCCTTTGGATAGCCATTCTTTCCATCCTCTCCCCATTTAAGAAATATGCTGTTTCTCTTTTTTTTCTACGAAGTGAACAATTCCATCTTACTTACATTACACTCCATTTGCCATGTCCTAGCCCATTCCCTTAGCCTTTCCAAAGCATTTTGAAGGTCTTTGTACACTCCTCACAATTTACCTTTCGTCTCAGTTTGGTGTCATCAGCAAATTTAGAAATATTACAACTGGTCTCCATATCCAAATCATCCATATAGATTGTGGACAGTTGTGGACTTAGCACTCACCTTTACAGTACCCCACCAGTGGCTTATGCCCGAAACGTCGATTCTCCTGCTCCTTGGATGCTGCCTGACCTGCTGCACTTTTCCAGCAACATAGTTTCAGCTCTGATCTCCAGCATCTGCAGCCCTCACTTTCTCCCCACCAGTAACAGCCAATCATCCTTTGAATGATCCATTTACGCATGGTTCCTGATTTATGAAAGTTTGACTTATGAATGCTTATGTTTGTGAATGAGATTTTATACAAAGGTAAATTGATATTACTGTTAATTTTAAAAATCATACATGCAAACATTTCCTTGTATATACAGGGGCTATTTTATATTGTGCTTCATTGTACCCGAACTTGCGTACAAATTCACTTGAGAAAGTACTCCAGAATGGAACCTGTTTGCAACTTGGGAACTACCTGCATTCCTATTCTCTGCTTTCTGTCCATTAGCCAATTGTCAATACATACTAGTATATTCTCCCTGGTCTTGTGTACTCTGATTATATTTAATAACCTCTTGTTAATTCAACAAAGGCCTTCTGCAAATCTCAACACACCACATGAAAATCTCAATACACCTCCTTCATCTCTGCTACAAGGAACATTTTCAAAAAACTTCCAAAATGCAAACATAATTTTGTCAACCATGATTTCCCTTTCATAAATCTATGTTGTCTCTGCCCAGTTTTATGTTTGCTGATGATGAGTTTCTGATGCCTAGACTAGCCAGGAGAAACCATGAACACCTATTTAGAATGTTCTGCATGGGACTAAGCAGCTGTCTAGTCTCTGGCACCTCTCTGAGTATCAGACACCTCGGACCTTTCTTTTTCCACTGGATATGGACACTTCAAATGGCATCTCGATGGGTATATCAATAGGAAGGATTTCGTAGAAGTCATAGAATCCCTACAGTGTGGAAACAGGCCATTTGGCCCAACAAGTCCACATTGTCCCTCCGAAAAGTAACCCACCCAGACCCATTCCCCTACCCTATTACATTTACCCCTGATTAATGCAACTAACTGACACATCCCTGAACACTATGGGCAATTTAGCATGGCCAATTCACCTAACCGGTACATCTTTGGACTGTGGGAGGAAACCAGAGCACCCGGAGAAACCCACGCAGACACACGGAGAATGTGCAAACTCTACGAAGTCAATCGCCTGAGGCTGGAATCGAATCTGGGTCCCTGGCACTGAGAGGCAGCAGTGTATAGAACAGAATTACTCATATCATAACATTGGCTACTATGTTAGAGATGCTGCTGATCCCAAGTAGAATCACAAGATGGCTTTATATTTCGCCCCAATGCCGGACATTAACACTGTGTGACTGAAACTTGCCTGTGTTTCGATGTCGAGCTGAGCTTGAATATGGCACCACTTTTCCCTCACTCTTGGTAAAACTGTAGGGTTATGCTCATACTTCAGCTTTGCATGTCATGGCGCCATGTTCTGATGCTCAGGAATGTTTGTGTAATGCAGTAGAAAATGACACTTTTGGCGAGGAGTCATCGCCTTTCACAAAGGAGAAAAGAAAACTGCAGGAGGGGGGCATATGACAAATTCTTTTTATTTAATTCATTCATAAATGTGAGCATCGCAGTCTAGCATTTATTGCCCATCCCTAATTGCTTAGATGGCATTTAAGAGTTGATTGATTCACTGTGGGTCTGATTTCACATGTAGGCTTCCTTCCCCATGACATGAATGAACTAAATGCATTTTATGCCAGTTGACAATGGTTACACAGTTGCCATTATGCCAGCTCTCTCTTCCAGATTTTCTTGAACTCAAATTTCACCATCTGCCATGGTGGAATTAAAGCCTATGTTATATTGGCCTGGGAGGTTTGGATTACTCCTGACATTACCACCACTCCATCATCTTCCAAATGTTTGATATATCATTAGCAGGTTGAACTATATCTCCATAAATGGATAGGATACTATTAACAGTAATAATAGTCAGAGTTTCAATTTATAACCACTGTTGAGAGAAAACTACCTCCAAATTACTTCAATGATTCCAAAGATCTGTAGTATCATACTGTTGATGAATGGTACCTTAAAATTTTGAAATATTCGACAAAATTTTATTGTCTCTATTTGCTGTGCTCATTGATGATAAATGAGTTCAGTGTGTGTGACATAACAGATATGTTTGATCGCAGTGAGAAAGTGAAGAGTACGAAGCATTTGGCTGCCTGCCCAGTTGAACTCAATAATAACCTGTGAGTAACACATCAGAATTTATATTAAAAAAACACATCAAAATTCCATGCTGCATTATTGTGTAATGAAAGACACATCTCCCCTTGCCTCATCCTCTATCACTCACTCAGGAATGCAAATAAAACAAATCTGACAGAATCCTGTTACTGTAGCTCATCTCACTCGCAAACTTCTGTGAGCCATCTCTGAGCTGCCAAGCTCCAGAAGTGAATTTCAGTGAGATTACTGCAGCCCAGGAGTTTAACTATTCCTTCAACCACTGAAGGGTCCTCAACATGTTAGTGAAATTTAAAGGGGGCTACAGTTTCAATGAAATAGTTACATTTAATTTCATTGAAAGAAACAAAGGCAGGGTTGAAAAGTTGAAGTTACAACATTTTGGTAAATCTATGAGATTTTGGGTGTCTTAAAACAAGGTTAGATAATGCATCATAATCATGAGTCCCGCTTAAAAAAAATCAGTACCTATCACTAGAAGTGTGAAGTATGATGCGTTTTAGGCTAGAAGACCACAGTGCTATTTTGTGCTTTGTTCAAAACTAATACTAAAGTAAGGGCAGGCACTCCAATGGTTTTCAAAGTGTTTGTGGCTTCCCTCCAATGCATTGGAAGGTGGTGCATGCTATGTTTGTCTTGCTGTCTGGAGATGCAGATTGGACATGCTTTTAGAGTCATCCAGTGACACTAATAGGACTATTTCTGATTTATTTTTATTTATTCATGGGAGGAGGGCATCACTGACTAGACCTGGATTTATTGTCCATCCCTAATTTCCCAGAGGGAACTTAAGCGTCAATCACATTGATGTGGATCTGAAGTGAGATGTAGGCCAGACCGAGTAAGAAAGGCAGTTTCCTTCCCCAAAGGACATTAATGAACCAAATGGTTTTTTTTCCTCAAAATTGACAATCATGAATTAATTCATGGTCATCATTAGATTCTTAATTCAAGACTTTTTGTTGAATTCAAATTCCACCATCTACCATGGCAGGATTCAAACACTGGTCTGTCGAATATTATGTGGGTCTTTGGATTAACAATCCAATGATAATATCACGAGGCTATTATCTCCCCAGATTTTCCATAACACAGCAGTGTTGATTTTATTCTTCACTGTCCGAGTAATACCCAGAGCTGGACAGTAAGTCACTTGTTCGGATATTGACCAGTGTTTATAAGGAGGTCAGAAGAGGAAGCCTGGCAGTAGGAATCATGAACTACTTGGTTACCCCTCCAATGAAAATACTGGAAGGGAGGGACAACCAGTCAGCTCTGAATGCAATCCTCCCTCCACGTATTTGTTGTGGCACACACAGGTGGTAAAACTAAAATGTACCCTCGCATATTGCCATGATTGTCTGAATAACATAAATAGCCTGGCAGATAAGAAACTGTCAGCACTTCACTCCAGATCTCGCAGCAATCTCCTTGTCTCTCTTTTCATTCTCATTGCCTCAGCTTCAAGCTTCTTCCATAAGATAGCGGAGCACAGTTAGGTCATTTGGCCTATCAAATCCACCATTCGATCATGGCTGCTACATTTTAGATATCCTACAGTATGGAAAGAACCTTCAGCCCAACGAGTCCATACTGCCTCTCTGAAAAATAACCCACCCAGACCCAATCCCCATATTCACCCCTGACTATGGGCAATTTAGCATGACCAATTCACCTAACCTGCACATCTTTGGATTGTGGGAGGAAACTGGAGCACCGGGAGGAAACCCACACAGACACAGGGAGAATGTGCAAACTCCACACAGTCAGTCATCCAAGGCAGGAATCAAACCTGGGTCCCTGATGCTGAGAGGCAGCAGTGCTAACCACTGAGCCACTGTGCCGCCCTTTGTTTTCCTAACTTATCAAGAACCTATCTATCTCTTTTAAGTACACTCATTGACATAACCTCAACAGCCTTCTGTGGAAATATGTTCCACAGACTCACCACTCTCTGACTGAAAAAATTCCTCCTCATTTCAGTTCTAAAGGGTTGTCCCTTCACCCTGAGGCTATGCCTTTGGATTATAGTCTCTCCTACAAGTGGAAACATCTTCTCTACGTCCAGTCTATCTAGGCCTCTCAGTATTCTGTAAGTTTCAATAAGATTCCCTTTATCTTTCTATATTTCATTGAGTATAGCCCCAGAGTCCTCAACTGCCCTGCATATGGCAAGCCCTTCATCCCCAGGATCATTTCTGTAAACCTCTTCTGGACACCCTCCAACACCAGCATATCCTTCCTTAGATACGGGGTCCAAAACTGCTCACAACATTCCAAATATAGTCTGATCAAGTCTTTTTCAGTCTCAGTAGTACATTCATGTACTTCTATTGTAGCCCTCTTTAAATAAATGCCTACATTGCATTTACCTTCTTAACTGCCAATTGAACCTGCATGTTAACAGTAAAACAATCCAAAATTGGGATTCTGAAGTCCCTTTATGCTTCAGATTTCTGAAGTCTTTCCCTTTTTAGAAAATATGCTTTTATTCCTCATATCAAAGGACAGAAGCTCACACTTACCCACATTTTATTCCATCTGACACTCCTTTGACCTCTCTCCTAGCTTGTCTAAGTTTTTCTGCTGCTTCCTCACCTTTTCAACACTACCTGTCCTGCCACTTATCTTTGTCACATCTGCAAACTAAGCAGCAATGTGTTCAGTTCCTTTGTTAAGGTTGTTAATGTATACAGTGAATGGTTGTGGCACCAACAGTGACCCCTGTAGAACTCTACAGTCACCATATGCCATCCTGGAAAAGGCCCCTTTATCCCCAGTCTCTGCCCTCTGTCAGTCAGCCAATCCTCTATCCACACCATGGAGATGGCACTGACCCAGGTAGCAATCACAGACCAGATTTTAAGGGTCTGGTGTGGAGTCCTCCTCTGCCAGTTCTCCAGGAAGAGGCCAAGTCTCCTTTGCACCATCCCAACCACTGGGTTCCCCAGGTCCCTAGCACCTTCCCCTTCTCCAAAATGTTCAAATTCTGTCCATGACAGACCAGGACATATTAGAATGAGACAGACACCAGAAATGCTGTCTTAGGACACATATCTGATGAGTGGTGAATTGTTGCAAGATGGCCTATGGTAAGATGAAGTGGAAATCAGAGCTGAATTGGCAGCATAGGGGCAGGGTAGGTAATTAGTGTGGTAAGTTTGGTAAAATATAGCAAGAAAATTTGCTAGACTTCATGGCCAAAACCCCCTCCCCTAGAAACCTCACATAATGCAGGTTTAGCCAGAAAAATGTAAGATTCAGATTGCTAACCATTTTACTTCCATTCCAAAACATCACCATTCACATCTTACTAAAATATCTCTCTCATCTATCTCTTCAATCTTTTCCAGCTCCCATTATCTCCAAATAAAGAACTGGGATGCTAAAAGTCTGAAACACAACAAAAATAGAAATTGCTGGAAAAACTCAACAGTCTGGCACCCTCTGTAGAGAGAAAACAGAGTTAACATTTTGAGTCTCATGACCTTTCGTCAAACCCTCAGAACTACATAGTTAGCAACACAGTGCCTTGGGTTGTAAGTTGCAGTTCCCCTTGCTGGTTTATATTTTTGAAAATTACTCTCTGCAGCTTTATGGGTTCTGTTTAAGAGGTGTGATATTTCAGTGGAAGCATCACTGTCTCTAAGCCATAGATTCTAGGTTTGAGTCCTACTTGATAACCAAGGAGGTGCATTCATAATGTGGCCAACCATATGTACCTGTAAATCTTTCTGACATTTGCCAATGGCAGGCAGTATGGGCCAGAGAGATTGCAATATGAAGGAGAGAATGCTGGAGCCTTTATCATCTCATTCCTGATGAAGGGCTTTTGCCCGAAACGTCGATTTTGCTGCTCGTCGGATGCTGCCTGAATTGCTGTGCTCTTCCAGCACCACTAATCCAGAATCTGGTTTCCAGCATCTGCAGTCATTGTTTTTACCCCTTTACCATCTCTATCCACAGGTCTAGACTACTGTGTGTATGTGCAGTAAGTTGGATTCCCTGAGGGAGCTGGACAATTTCAGCCAAAATGAACAAAAGTAGCTTTGAACAGATCTCAGATTTGGTGTTCTCCAAAAATGCAAAACAAATGTAGTGATGCATATTTAGGCAATGAGAATGCCTAATTACTTTTTTGTATGCGAGCTGTACATTAAAATGCCAGTCACCACTCATCAGATTCATGTCCGTGTCAGCAAATATTCACTTCCCATTGTAAATCTCATGTGGAGATTGACTTGCTTTACATTTATGTTTGAGGAAACATCCATCACCAAATCCTTTTAGACTTTGCAAGTATGGTGCCATGTAATAGCATTTGCTATATCACTGAACTTAAATATTCCATGAGTGAATAGCTATGGTTTTTAAGGGAATTTCTCTGTGGTTAATTGAAGACACAGTCCCTATCCAACAGTTAAGTCCTTATGTATAGCAAAAGAAACAAATGGGTACAAGGTACAGGTCTTATAGTGTGCTTCAAAAAAAAGCTCTCAATTTCTTCCTAATCTCAGGAGAATGAGTTCATATTTTTCCTCTGTAACACCTGTTGCTTATTGTTGTTTGTGGGAGTTGTTTTACACAGATTGTTCATGACCATCTTTCCTATATCACAGTTGTGACTACAAATCAAAAGTACTTTATTGTTTGTGCACTGCTTTGGGCCACCCTAAGGTCATGGAAGGTTATATATAAATGAAAGAATTTCACTATTTCTTTCTAGAAATTCATAAAAACATCAACTTAACTCAATTGGGTAGGAATCTTCTCTTTGAACCATAACGGTTTGATTGGATGCACTCTAACTTGAGCCTTGTGCTCATTACATTGTCAAAGACATGGCCTTACAAATGAGACCTTAATCCAAACAAAACTTGATGCATTGGAGAGAGCAGCAGAAGATGTTTACTTATTGGTTCCAGGGATGAAAGACCTTAGCGATGGGGAGAGAGATTGGACAAGTTAGGACTGTTCTCCTTAAACAGATGAATGCTAAGAGGAGATTTGATGGAAGTTCACAAAACAAGTTGAGAGACCTGGACAAAGTAGATATGAAGAAAGTGTACCAACTTTAAAAAAAAATAAGAATATATGGATTTAAACTAATTTGCAAAAGAACCAGAATATAAGGGAAAAATGCCTGAGCATTAAGGTTCCGGAATATATGGAGTGTGGTGGTGGCAGGTTCAGTCGAGATATTCCAGAACACATCAAATGATTCTTCCAATAGAAACAATGTGCAGGGTTATTGAAGTAAAGGTAGGAGAATGGCATAATTTTGTGATGATCATTTTAAAGACTTATGCAGACACAATGTGCTAAATGGCTTCCTCCTGCAAACTAATGATTCCGTGAATCTACAAAGTGTGTGCATGCAGCCTCTTTATCCACAGACAAAAGGGTGTGATCCTATAGTCAGAATCAAATGAATACAGCCACATCAGCCACTTAGTTAGTAAAGCAGTAAACACAATAAAGAAAGACTTGCATTCATATAGTGTCTTTTATTGCCTCAGGACATCCAGACCTGGTTTAAATTTGCTTGTTATCAATTTTTTCCAAAAGATTGCACTGCATTTTTGTAAAGGAAATTAACTTCAGTGTGTTGCTGTCAAACTGGTTCACAGACTTGATAGTATGGGCTGAGTATTTGGGAGGACATGGAGGAATGGGTTAGGAAGTAGAGTATGCCAAAAAATTGCTATAAAGGGCAAGGGGTGAGGTACCAGTTGCCTTCCTATACTTCTGCCAGTGGCAAAGAAGGAGAAGTCCAGAGACCAACTGTATCACCTAAATGGCTAATTAAGGACATTTTGCTGCCACTGCTGGCATTTAACAAGTGCCAAGTTGCCCTCTCAAAGGGAGGCCCAGTAAGAGGCATAATGCCCCCCTACCCCACCCTCACGCCAATTGCCATACTCAATGGAATATTCCCCCCCGATCAATCCTCACCCCTCCCAGGCCCACCTTACTGGCTCTGGTAACCACCTCACCCACAGCATCCATGTTACTCCTCCTAGCTGACTGTACACCCCAGCAGTGGCCACCACTCTCAGTGGCATTGGTGGGTATAAAAACTCACAGGCCCTCTGGCTCTCATCCCTTAAAGGAACAGCAGCCCTAGTAGAGGCTCATTAGCTGCTGGAGTATCACTGAATCTGGTTGGAGCTCCTCTCAAACAGCTCCTGAGAGCTCCTCCCAGCTTCATTTCCAGCCTCCCATTGGACTAACAAAATCCAGTGTGTGTGTGCAAAAAGGGATAGAGGAATATGCAAAGTCGCAATAAAGATTCACATGCAACTTAGGTATTGGCACCATTAACTGAATAAGCCACAGAGAGAGGCATCCCAAAAAAATCTAAAGGAGAACCCACTCCCACAAACGTTAAGGGGTTTAAAATCTGACCTTTCTCATCAACAGTTTTCACTTACAAAAGCTCCCTTTAATGAACAAAAGACACAACGGCAATCATTCCCGGAGGTACGAACAGAGGTAATCATACAAAACAATTAACAGCGTTGCAGGTCAAATGATTAGCAGTAATTATACTAAAAACTGCCAACACCAGCAGCAACCCTTTCAATCAGATTCAGTGAACCTCTTTATGTTGCTTAATTGTTTTGAACATTGCCATTTTCCTCAATTAAAGATCCAGCTCCCAGGGCAGCTCAGAGATGTCTCAGAAGGTTCCCTGCCACCAACGATGTAGCCAGTGAAATATGGGTGGCTGCTGACATTCAGCGTGCTCCTTAAATTTCAATGAAAACAAGCCCTGATGACGGCTGGAATAATGGTTTCTGTATATTACATGCAGTGCACTGATTAGAGTGTAGTCACTCCAGATTATGTCAAAGCAAATCATATAGTGTTTACAAACTGTGTCCATTTCTCAGCACCGGCAACAAACACACTTCTGGTTCAAAAGTTCCCCAGTACAACATGCTACGGTGAGCTACTCAGATGGACACAACTGTTATGGCATCAATAAGAAACAGATTGGGGATACCCAGCGACACAAAGATGGAAGACAACTTTTATGTCAGCAATGAAGCTTCAAACTATGACCTTGAAGTTACATGAGACCATTAAGTCAGAGTTTTTTTAGGAGATGTTGATGCTTTTGTGGTTAATAGGGATTCTCCTATTGTGAAAATGTGGCTGCAATTGTACAAGCCGCATACTTTGAGTGCGGTTATCCTTGGCCTGTGGCTATTGGAATATTTCAGGCTTCATGTTGCATAGTGAGACCCATGGCCTGAAGTCAAAAGCAGAGAAAAATTGCTTGTGATTTTTGACCAAGGCTCAGAAAATTCTGAACAACATTAAAGTGGACTGACTGCTTCCCTGATCTGAGCCCCTATAGCGTGAGGTTCCTCACAAGAGGAGATTCACACTCCTCATAGAATCTTTACAGTGCAGAAAGAAGTCCTTCACCCCATCAAGTCTGTACCAACGGTCTGAAGAACATCCCATCCAGACCCACCCCATTCCTGTCACCCTATGTGGGGTTTTTACCATGGCCAACCCACCTAGCCTACACATTCCTGGCCACTATAGGGCAATTCAGCATAGCCGAACCTGCGCATGGTTAAACTGTGGGAGGAAACCAGAGCTCCCAGTGGAAGTCCACGCAGACACAGAGAGAATGTACAAACTCCATCCAAACAATCACCCAAAGCTGGAATTGAACCCGAGTTCTTGGCACTATAGGAGCAGTACTAACCACGGAGCCACGATTTCACATTTTTTCTGCATTTTGGACTTCAGTGTGCTGTTTTTCAAGTTTAATGCGGTTGAAACTGCTCAGGAATGTAAACAACACCAGCGTTCAGTTCTTTCCATTGAGTCAAATGGTAATGAGCCAGCTTGTTCGTAATAGTCAGACAATATTTTGGGTGAGGAAGGAGAGAGTAGAAAGTCACCGAGGAATAATATGTCAAAATAATATGTCATGAATTCTGCTACAAAGTATGAATGGTAAACATTGGGAAATAAATCCAGGAAAGAAGTAGGTTCTGATGTCCTTCAGTCCCTCTATCATACTTCAACCAGCCAAACCTTCTTCACTGTTCCAGCGTGTATTAGATGTGAAGAATGGCCAGTTCTCTAAGTGTTCGAATGGTTTCTTTAGCAAAAAGCCAATCCGTTTGGGAAAGAAAGATGATGAGAAAATTTAAATCCAAATTGGATTTATTAAGTCTCTCAAAAACCTCTTAGCTATAGCAGGACAATTGATCGTTCCTCACCAAGTAAAGGACTATACTACAAGAATAGGACTCAATGGTTTTAGTGTATGTCTATAATATATTTGAAATCTCACATCTGTATGCATTTTGCTTCCTGTCATTGTGTTTAGTTAAACTATTGTGCCAATCTTTTTATGATAAATTCCCATGTTCATATTTGCAATGAACTGCTCAGGTAATCATGTCATGCTACAGTTATACCATTCCACCAGCGATTGCAATGTATTATATAGAATTTGCAGAACAGAAACAAACTATTCCAGCCAATTAGTCCAATCTTGAGTTCATGCACTACATAAAACTCTTGGATGTCTTCACTAATGGTATTCCAAACTGTGGTCAGTGTACTTCACAAGCACATGAGTCTTATTTCTGTGCAACATGCGGGAGAAATTGTGAATAGCAGGTCCTCATACACACCCTATCAGCTCAGGCTGTTGCTCACAAACTGCCTTGTGTGCTTTCTCCAATTTCACTGCAATTGTTGCACTTTGCAATGAATTAGGAGTTGAAGATGCTGAGTCAATAGCTCTGCGCACAGCAAAATAAAAGTATTCGCTGGTTGCATTTGATTTGGTTTCATTCTCTGAGTAAGTTCAAGTGTCACTTGTATTTTTAATATTGATTCAAATTAAAAGCGCATTTTTCTTCTTTGCCTGTCCTAGAGGATCGAAGATATCTTGCTTCCACAGTGATCTGGGATGGTTGGCAAATCCAATGATCAATCTGCAGACTCTGTCATGTGTGGGGCAGGCACTTTTTGAAGATGGATAAGGAAGGTGATGTGTTTAGAGGTTTGTTCGCTCCCTGTGATGTTTGGACTTTGCCTCAGCATGCATTAGATAAATTTTCTCAAGGTGCTCATTGTCTTCTTGAATAAACCTTATGCATTTCAGTCAGTCACAAGGCATGAATAACAGGGAATATTTGATCTCTTCAGGAATGGTATGACGACATACCTCAAGCATTGTCAATGACTTTCTGCTGCTCTGAGTTCCAGGTTGAGCAGTTGCTTTGAGAGTCTGCTGTCAGGCATTTGAACAGCATATCCTGTCCAGGGTGATTATCTGGGCAATTGGCATGGGAGGGCATACTGCTGTTTGACCAGATTTCATGCCACTGAACTCTGAGGACTTTGCCAAGGCATACCTGTTGGTACTTCTCCAGATTCTGTAGGTTGTCCAGGTCTCTGAAATATATAAAATCCCTACAGTGTGGAGGCAGGCCATTCAGCCCATTGAGTCCACACTGACCATCCATAGAGTATACTGTCCTGCCCCAACCCATCCCTGTAACCCTGCATTTCCCATGGCTAACTGACCTAGCCTGCACTATCTTGGAAAAGTATGGGCAATTTAGCATGGCCAATCCACCTAATCTTTGGAATGTGGAAGGAAACTGGAGTACATAGCGGGGACCTACACAGACACAGGGAGAACATGCAAACTCCATACAGAAAGTCACTCGAGGGTGGAATTGAACACAGGTCCTTGGCGCTGTGAGGCAGCAATGCTAACTAATGAGCCATCATGTGTATATATCGGAGCTCAGGAATCTCTGCTGTCAAAAATATTGTTAGGTCATGGACAACCAGATGTTATAGGTGGTGGCAATAGGTTACAAACATATTGTAATACTCCTTTGGGATTTATGATCAATTCTTTTAAAAAATAAAATTAGGTTGTTGTGTTTTCCTTCTCCTTTTGGTGTGTTTCGCCTGATCTTTCAAGGTGTTAAGATTTGACCTTTATCTCAGACCTTTTTTGAGAGGAATTCAAGTTATTTTATAGTTTGAAAAGTCATCTCATTGAGAAAATCTTGTCTTATTTTCAACAACTTCACAGTATGGCCGATTCAACCTCTTTACAACACTAATGATTTTTTAAAGAAGTATGCGCTGATCCCAATTTAAAACTGAAATATACAACTTGACATCGAAGCATAGGGTCATCAAAATATGACTTTTATTTTACCTAAAATGTTGCTGTAAAGAGGAAACAAAGTATTCAAAGCAACTATGTAAACAATCTTATCTTTAGAAGTGGTTAATGTTGAGGTGAATGAAAGATTATCCATCCAGAGAAAGTAAAATTTGATTTAAAAATGAAGGTCTTGTTGTTTGCAGGTGATAGATATTATAAGACTGAATGACACCTAATGCTGAGAATTGCATTAAAATCAGCATGTAATAAATTTGCTTCTGGGAAAACAAATCCTTCACATTCTTGAATTTTCAACCAAAAAACCCAAGAAAATACCAAATAGATGGGCATGATCAAAATCAGGGTGCAGCCTTAATGTCTGATAATAGATTTAGTTGAAACTGGTGCAAGAGAACATAAAACGTAGAACATTACAGCGCAGTACAGGCCTTTGAGCCCTCGATGTTGCACTGACCTGTGAAACCAATCTGAAGCCCATTTAACCTACAGTATTCCATTATGATACATACATTTATCCAATGACTTCTCATGTCCCCTCCTGGCTCTTCTTAGCTCTCACTTTAGGTCCTTCCTGGCAAACTCGTAACTCTCAATTGCTCTAATTGAGTCTTCACATCTCATCTTTACATAATCTTCTTTCTTTCTCTTGACAAGATATTTAACTTCTTTAGTAAGCCACAGCTCCCTCGTTCAACCACTTCCTCCCTGCCTGACGGGTACATACTTATCAAGAACATGCAGTAGCTGTTCCTTGAACAAGCTCCACATTTCAATTGTCTCCATCCCCTGCAGTTTGCTTCCACATACTATGCATCCTAAATCTTGCCTAATCACATCATAATTTCTTTTCCCCCACCTATAACTCTTGCCCTGTGGTATATATGTATCCCTATCGAGCACTGAAGTAAGTGTAACTGAATTACGATCACTATCAACAAAGTGCTCACCTGTTTCCAAATCCAACACCTGGTCTGGTTCATTACCCAGTACCAAATCCAATGTGACCTCACTTCTTGTTGCTCTATCTACATATTGTATCAGGAAACCTTCCTGCACACATTGGACAAAAACTGACTCTTCTGAAGTAATTGAACTATCGCGTTTTCAGTCAATATTTGGAAAGTTAGAGTCTCCCATAACAACTACCCTGTTACTTTTGATCCTATCCAGAATCATCCTTGCAATCCTTCCCTCTACATCTCTGGAACTATTCAGCGGTCAATAGAAAACTCCCAACAGGGTGACCTCTCCTTTCCTGTTTCTAACCTCAGCCCATACTGCTTCAGCAAGTGAGTCCTCATCAAACGTACTTTCTGTAGCCATAATACTGTCCTTGACCAACAATGCTGCACCTCCCCGTCTTTCACAATCTTCTCTGTTCTTACTGAAACATCTAAACCCCGCAACTTGCAACAACCATTCCCGCCCCTGCTCTATCCATGTCTCTGAAATGGCCACAACATCGAAGTCCCAGGTACCAACCCATGTTGCAAGTTCACCCACCTTATTTCAGATGCTCCTGGCGTTGAAGTAGATACACTTCAAACCACCTTTCTGCCTGCCGGTATACTATTGTGACCTTGAAACCTTATTTATGACCTCATTACTCTCAACCTCCTATACACTGGAGGTACAATTCAGGTACCCATCCCCCTACTGAATTAGGTTAAACCCTCCCGAACAGCATTAACAAATTCCCTCCACCTCCAGGATATCATAAACCCTCTGGATCAGGTGTAGGCCATCCTGTTTGTAGAGGTCCCACCTACCCCAGAATGAGCCCCAATTATCCAAATATTTGAATGCCTCCGTCCTGCACCATTCCTGTAGCCACATGTTTAACTCCTCTCTCTCCCTGTTCCTCGCCTCGTTAGCACATGACACGGTAACAAACCAGAGATACCAGAGATAACAACTCTGTTCGTTCTAGCTCTATGCTTCCACCCTAGCTCCCTAAATTTCTGCGTTACATACCATCCCTTTTCCTACATATGATGTTGGTGCCTTTGTGTACCATGACTTGGGGCTGCTCCCCCTCACCCTTAAGGGTCCCGAAAACACAATCTAAGACATCACGAACTCTGGCACCTGGGAGGCAACACACCAACTGTGAGTCTCTCTCATTCCCATAGAATCTCCTATCTATCCCCTGAACTATGAAGACCCCAATGACTAATGCTCTGCGCCTCACCCCCCTTCCCGTCTGAGCAACAGGGACCCTGTGCCAGAAACCTGTGCCCAATGGCTTACCAATGGTAAGTCGTCCCACCTAACAGTATCCAGAATGGTATACTTTTATTAGAGTCATCGAGTCATAGAGATGTACAGCATGGAAACAGACCCTTCGGTCCAACTCGTCCATGCCGACCAGATATCCCAACCCAATCTAGTCCCACCTGCCAGCACCCGGCCCATATCCCTCCAAACCCTTCCTATTCATATACCCATCCAAGTGCTTCTTAAATGTTGCAATTGTACCAGCCTTCACCACATCCTCTGGCAG